>NC_135233.1:521088203-521395286 GCF_051348905.1 Ranitomeya variabilis
AGCATGAGACGTACTCTGGAGAAGGTGGTACCTGTACTGACCGCAGACCCTGAACTTAACACCGCAACTAGAAGTAGCCGTGGAATGTACCTATCACTCCCTAGACATCTCGACACAGCCGGAGGACTAATTACCCCTAGAGATAGAAAAGGGAAAACTATCTTGCCTCAGAGAAAATCCCCAAAGGATAGACAGCCCCCACACAAATATTGACTGTGAGAGGAGAGGGAAAAAACATACACAGACTGAAATCAGAATTTAGCAAAGGAGGCCACTTCTACTATGCGGTCAGTATTAAAACACTAGAAAATATCCACCACAGAAAATACAAAATCTCCACAGCTAAGTAAAGATATGGAGGGTATATCTGCATCTCCAGAGATACCAGCTTGGCTAAACAAATCCTTATACAGACCAAGCTGGACAAGACAAAAACATGGAAAAGAACTGAACAATAAGGCCACAGCATGTGGACAGCAAAAATCAAGGCCAGAACTTATCTTTGTTGAAATGAACAGCAAAGCAGGAGAGACCAGGCAGGGATGTGAATCCTCCAGGAACAATGGACAACTGGCACTGACTAAAGGGTCAAGCAAGACTAAATAGCCCAGTCAGAATTGCAAAAAGTGAACACACCTGATAAATGCTGTGATCCAGAGACAGCAGTGCTACCACTTATAACCACTGGAGGGAGCCCAAGAGCAGAATTCACAACAGTACCCCCCCTTGAGGAGGGGTCACCGAACCCTCACCAGAGCCCCCAGGCCGATCCGGATGAGCCAAATGAAAGGCACGAACCAAATCCTCAGCATGAACATCGGAGGCAACAACCCAAGAATTATCCTCCTGGCCATAACCCTTCCATTTGACAAGATACTGAAGCTTCTGCCTCGAAAAATGAGAATCCAAAATCTTCTCAACCACATACTCCAACTCCCCATCAATCAACACCGGGGCAGGAGGATCAACAGAGGGAACCACAGGCACCAGATATTTCCGCAACAAAGATCTATGAAAAACATTATGGATGGAAAAAGAGGCTGGAAGGGCCAAACGAAAAGACACTGGATTGATAATCTCAGAAATCCTATAAGGGCCAATAAACCGAGGCTTAAACTTAGGGGAAGAAACCTTCATAGGAACATGACGGGAAGACAACCAGACCAAATCCCCAACCTGAAGCCGGTAACCAACACACCGACGACGGTTAGCAAAACGCTGAGCCCCCTCCTGAGACAACACCAAATTGTCAACAACATGAGCCCAAATTTGCTGCAACCTGTCAACCACAGAGTCAACCCCAGGACAATCAGAAGGCTCAACCTGCCCCAAAGAAAAACGAGGATGAAAACCAGAGTTACAAAAGAAGGGTGAAACCAAGGTAGCAGAACTAGCCCGATTATTAAGGGCAAACTCGGCCAATGGCAAGAAAGCCACCCAATCATCCTGATCAGCAGACACAAAGCATCTCAAATAAGTTTCCAAAGTCTGATTAGTTTGCTCGGTTTGGCCATTTGTCTGAGGATGAAATGCGGAAGAAAAAGACAAATCAATGCCCAGCCTAGCACAAAAGGCCCGCCAAAACCTAGAAACAAACTGGGAACCTCTATCGGACACAATATTCTCCGGAATGCCATGCAAACGAACCACATGCTGAAAAAACAACGGAACCAAATCAGAAGAGAAAGGCAACTTAGGCAAAGGTACCAAATGAACCATCTTAGAAAACCGGTCACAAACCACCCAGATAACCAATATCCTCTGGGAAATCAGAAGATCCGAAATAAAATCCATAGAAATATGCGTCCAAGGCCTCTCAGGGACCGGCAAAGGCAAAAGCAACCCACTAGCGCGGGAACAGCAAGGCTTGGCCTGTGCACAAGTCCCACAGGACTGCACAAAAGAACGCACATCCCGTGACAAAGAAGGCCACCAAAAGGACCTACCAACCAAATCTCTGGTACCAAAAATCCCTGGATGACCAGCCAACACAGAACAATGAACCTCCGAAATCACTTTACTAGTCCATCTGTCAGGAACAAACAGTTTCCCCACTGGACAGCGGTCAGGTTTATCAGCCTGAAACTCCTGAAGAACCCGTCGCAAATCAGGGGAGATGGCAGAAAGAATCACCCCTTCCTTCAGAATGCCGACCGGCTCAAGGACCCCAGGAGAATCAGGCAAAAAGCTCCTAGAGAGGGCATCAGCCTTAACATTCTTAGAACCCGGAAGATACGAGACCACAAAATCAAAACGGGAGAAAAACAGGGACCATCGGGCCTGTCTAGGATTCAGCCGTTTGGCAGACTCGAGGTAAATCAGATTCTTATGATCGGTCAAGACCACAATACGGTGCTTGGCCCCCTCAAGCCAAAGTCGCCACTCCTCAAATGCCCACTTCATAGCCAACAACTCACGATTGCCAACACCATAATTGCGTTCCGCAGGCGAAAACTTTCGAGAAAAGAAGGCACACGGTTTCATCAAGGAACCATCAGAATTCCTCTGAGACAAAACGGCCCCTGCCCCAATCTCAGAAGTGTCCACCTCAACCTGAAAAGGAAGAGAAACATCCGGCTGACGCAACACAGGGGCAGAAGTAAATCGGCGTTTAAGCTCCTGAAAGGCAGAAACAGCCGCAGAGGACCAATTCGTCACATCAGCGCCTTTCTTCGTCAAATCGGTCAGGGGTTTAACCACACTGGAGAAATTGGCAATGAAACGGCGATAAAAATTAGCAAAGCCCAAAAATTTCTGAAGGCTCTTCACGGATGTGGGCTGGATCCAATCATGAATGGCCTGAACCTTAGTCGGATCCATTTCTATAGATGAGGGAGAAAAAATGAAGCCCAAAAAAGAAATCTTCTGTACTCCAAAGAGGCACTTAGACTCCTTCACAAACAAGGCATTATCACGAAGGATCTGAAATACCATCCTGACTTGTTTCACATGAGACTCCCAATCATCTGAAAAAATCAAAATATCATCCAAATATACAATCATGAATTTATCAAGATAATTCCGAAATATATCATGCATGAAGGACTGAAACACAGATGGAGCATTAGAGAGTCCGAATGGAATCACAAGGCATTCAAAATGGCCTTCGGGCATATTAAACGCAGTTTTCCATTCGTCACCCTGCTTAATACGAACAAGATTATATGCCCCTCGAAGGTCAATCTTAGTGAACCAACTAGCCCCCTTAATCCTAGCAAACAGATCAGAAAGCAAAGGCAAAGGGTATTGGAAATTGACCGTGATCTTATTCAAGAGGCGATAATCAATACAGGGTCTCAAGGAGCCATCTTTTTTGGCAACAAAAAAAAAACCTGCTCCCAATGGTGAAGAAGATGGCCGAATATGCCCCTTCTCCAAGGACTCCTTAACATAGCTCCGCATGGCGGTATGTTCTGGCACAGACAGGTTGAAAAGTCGGCCATTAGGGAACTTACAGCCTGGAATCAAGTCAATAGCACAATCACAGTCCCTATGTGGTGGAAGGGAACTGGACTTGGGCTCATTGAATACATCCTGGAAATCTGACATAAACTCAGGAATTTCAGAAGAGGGGGAGGAGGCAATTGACATCAAAGGAACGTCACCATGAACCCCCTGACAACCCCAACTAGTCACAGACATAGATTTCCAATCCAATACCGGATTATGCACCTGTAACCATGGGAAACCCAGCACAATAGCATCATGCAAATTACGCAACACCAGAAAACGACAATCTTCCTAATGGGCTGGCGCCATGCACATGGTCAGCTGTGTCCAAAACTGAGGTTTATTTTTAGCCAACGGTGTAGCATCAATGCCCCTCAAAGGAATAGGACTCTGCAAAGGCTGCAAGGGGAAACCACAACGTCTGGCAAATTCTAAGTCCATTAAGTTTAGAGCGGCGCCTGAATCCACAAATGCCATGACAGAAAATGACGATAATGAGCAGATCAAGGTCACAGATAACAGAAATTTAGGTTGTACAGTACTGATGGTAACAGAACTAGCGATTCTCTTGGTACGCTTAGGGCAATCAGAAATAACATGAGCAGAATCACCGCAGTAAAAACACAACCTATTCTGACGTCTGAATCCTTGTCGTTCAGCTCTAGACACAATCCTATCACACTGCATAGGCTCAGGACTCCGCTCGGAAGACAATGCCATAGTGTGCACAACTCTGCGCTCGCGCAAGCGCCGATCAATCTGAATGGCCAGAGACATAGAATCACTCAGACCAGCAGGCATGGGGAACCCCACCATAACATCTTTAACGGATTCAGAAAGATCCTTTCTGAAAATTGCCACCAAGACATCCTCATTCCATTTAGTCAGTACAGACCATTTTCTAAATTTCTGGCAATATGATTCTGCCGCTTCTTGACCCTGACACAGGGCCAACAAGGTCTTCTCAGCATGATCCACTGAATTAGGTTCATCATACAATAACCCAAGCGCCTGAAAAAAGGTGTCTACATTAAGCAACGCCGGATTCCCAGGTTCCAGGGCAAATGCCCAATCCTGGGGGTCACCACGCAGCAGAGATATAACAATTTTAACCTGCTGGATGAGATCACCAGAGGAACGGGCTTTCAGAGCAAAAAACAGTTTACAGTTATTTTTAAAGCTCAAAAATTTGGACCTGTCCCCAAAAAACAAATCAGGAGTTGGAATTCTAGGCTCTAAAACCGGAGTCTGAACGATATAATCGGAAATACCCTGTACTCTAGCAGCAAGTTGATCCACATGAGAAGCCAATCCCTGAACATCCATACCAGCGCCGAACTCCTGAGCCACCCAGAGGTAAAGAGGGAAAAAAAACAAAAAAAACAACAGACCACAGAAAAAAAAATGGCTTAGCACTTTCCTTCCCTTCTTCTGAGATGCGGTTAACTCATTGTTGGCCAGTTGTACTGTTAAAATTCTGGTGGCCTAAGAGCAGCATGAGACGTACTCTGGAGAAGGTGGTACCTGTATTGACCGCAGACCCTGAACTTAACACTGCAACTAGAAGTAGCCGTGGAATGTACCTATCACTCCCTAGACATCTCGACACAGCCGGAGGACTAATTACCCCTAGAGATAGAAAAGGGAAAACTATCTTGCCTCAGAGAAAATCCCCAAAGGATAGACAGCCCCCCCACAAATATTGACTGTGAGAGGAGAAGGAAAAAACATACACAGACTGAAATCAGAATTTAGCAAAGGAGGCCACTTCTAGCTAAATAGAAAGGATAGGACAGAGTACTATGCGGTCAGTATTAAAACACTAGAAAATATCCACCACAGAAAATACAAAATCTCCACAGCTAACTAAAGATATGGAGGGTATATCTCCATCTCCAGAGATACCAGCTTGGCTAAACAAATCCTTATACAGACCAAGCTGGACAAGACAAAAACATGGAAAAGAACTGAACAATAAGGCCACAGCATGTGGACAGCAAAAATCAAGGCCAGAACTTATCTTTGTTGAAATGAACAGCAAAGCAGGAGAGACCAGGCAGGGATGTGAATCCTCCAGGAACAATGGACAACTGGCACTGACTAAAGGGTCAAGCAAGACTAAATAGCCCAGTCAGAATTGCAAAAAGTGAACACACCTGATAAATGCTGCGATCCAGAGACAGCAGTGTTACCACTTATAACCACCGGAGGGAGCCCAAGAGCAGAATTCACAACAGGACCCCCTTTATGTCTCGTATACTTAAGGACTTATGTAAACTATTAAAAATCTCCCACTTACGTACTTCAGTATATCACCCTCAGACTGATGGATTGGTGGAGCGATTTAATAAAACCCTGAAGGGAATGTTGAAAAGTGTGGTAGACAAGGACAGGAGGGATTGGGATGCTCTCCTACCATATCTCCTGTTCGCTATACGTGAGGTACCCCAATCCTCCACAGGCTTTTCGCCTTTTGAGTTAGTTTATGGGCGATGTCCTAGAGGCCTGTTAGACATTGCCAAAGAGACTTGGGAACAAGAGGTAACTCCTTATCGTAGTGTAATTGAACACGTAATGCTTATGCAAGATAGAATTGAGACAGTCATGCCAATAGTTAAGGAATGTTTAGAACGCGCACAACATGCCCAAAGCACGGTATACAACCGAGCGGCTAAAACACGAGTCTTTCAACCTGGAGACAGGGTGTTAGTATTAGTACCTACTGTAGAAAATAAATTTCTTGCGAAGTGGCAGGGCCCATACGAGGTCTTGGACAGAATAGGTGAAGTGAATTATAAGATACACCAACCAGATAAGAGGAAAACCGAACAAATCTACCACATAAACTTGCTTAAAGCCTGGCGGGACAGGGAGAGCCTAATGGCAGGAGCTGCCCTTGATGATGGACCTCGAAGGGCACCACCATCTATGGTAAATGACCCCCGGGTAGTACTGCCAGAAGTGGGTATTGCAGAGACACTATCCAAAAGTCAAAAACGAGAGACCAAGGAATTCATATAGAGAAATGCATAAGTTTTCTCAGAACTTCCTGGCCGTACTCACTTAATTAAACATGACATTGTTACTGATCCACAGGCGCGGGTACGGCTAAAACCATATCGAATTCCAGAGGCTCGGAGACAGGCCATTGCCCAGGAAGTCGAGAGAATGTTAGAGCTAGGGGTCATTGAGGAGTCCCGGAGCGGTTGGGCTAGCCCAATCGTACTGGTGCCCAAACCCAATGGGACTAGTCGATTTTGTAATGATTTTCGGAAATTAAATGAGGTATCGAAATTTGATGCCTACCCGATGCCAAGAGTTGATGAACTTATAGAGAGACTGGGTTCGGCCAGGTACATATCTACTATTGACTTAACAAAAGGTTATTGGCAGATTCCCCTCACGGATTCAGCCAAGGAGAAAACTGCCTTTGTTACTCCCCAGGGACTGTTTCAGTACCGTGATATGCCATTTGGGTTGCACGGTGCCGCAGCCACCTTCCAACGTCTAATGGATATTGTCCTAAAACCCCATGTCCAGTATGCGTCCGCATACTTGGACGATATAATTGTCTTTAGTGATGACTGGGACACACATTTGTCAAAAGTACAAGCCGTCTTGGACTCGCTAAAAACGGCTGGGTTGACTGCCAATCCCAAGAAATGTACTTTGGGATTGGAAGAGGCTCGCTATCTGGGATATTGCATAGGGCGAGGAGTCGTAAAGCCACAATCCAATAAAGTAGACGCTATTCAGAATTGGCCACGACCGGTCACCAAAAAACAAGTTGGTTCATTTTTAGGGATCGTTGGTTATTATAGGCGCTTCATCAAACATTTTGCCACCATCGCTGCCCCTCTCTCAGATCTTACCAAGGGGTCGAAATCTGTCACAGTAAAGTGGAACGCAGAAGCAGAGGAGGCCTTTCAGCATTTGAAAACGGTCCTCTGTGACCAACCAGTGTTGGTTGCCCCTGACTTTAAACAGGAGTTTGTTGTCCAAACGGACGCCTCTGGTGTTGGCCTCGGTGCGGTGTTGTCACAGGAAGTGAATGGCGAGGAACACCCAGTGGGCTATCTAAGCAGAAAACTTACTAGGGCAGAAAAGAATTACAGCGTGGTTGAGCGGGAAGCCCTGGCTGTGAAATGGGCCCTATATACCTTATGCTATTATTTACTAGGTCGCCAATTTAGGCTAGTGACAGACCATTCACCCCTAACGTGGATGTCCAGGGCAAAAGAGGGCAATGCGAGGGTGACACGCTGGTTCTTAGCATTGCAAGGTTTTAAATTTTCCGTTGAGCACAGGGCAGGCGCAGCGCATGGGAATGCAGATGCGTTGTCTAGAACGCACTGCTTAGTGTCTCGTCGTGTCCGACCCTACGGGCTCGAACAGAGGAAGGGGGTGTGTGAGGTACCAAGGGGAGAAGTACTAGAAAACAGATATGTTTCTCCCCATTTCATTTCCTATGTTTCCAGGTATTAATTGTGAAGCTGTTTTTCAATGTAATCCGGTCCTGGTTTCTTTGGTGATCAGCGTGAAAAGGACTGGTGCCTCCCCTCCACACATACAATCCAGGTTTTGTCTCCTGACTGTTTTCAGCTGATATAATCAGGAGCTGCTGGGATCTCAGTCTCATCTGCTGGTCTGGGAGAGCTGACACAGTAAGACTGCATGAACTTCTTTGTTATTTGTAGGTTTATTTTGTAGTTAGAATCATGTTGTTAGTTAGTGGCCAGACGGCCTTAGACATTTTATTTTATATTTAATAAGTGCAACATTGTATGACAAGTGTACACAATAAATACACCTGGCTCATACCTGTGTGGAACTCGCCAACCTGCTATTGTCCATTGTGACTCCATAGCCACCTGCTTGGGCCAAAGCAAAGATCCCTGCTGAGTCCTATTCCCACAGTATATATAAGATGTTTGTTGCACATAGTTCTTGTATTTGCCCCTGAGGAAGCCACACGCCGGTGGCGACATGAGTTGGGCGTTGTTTGCCCCAACAGGAGTATGGATATTTCACCTTTACTGGTTGCTTTACTCTCACAATAACATACACCATTGGCATCATTATATGCTTGTTGCAGGTATGCTCTAACGTTTGTCTGCTCTTTTCCATATTGATTTGTTGCTGGCATTTTGCAGGTCCTGCCATTTTCATGGTTTGTATTATCTTACTGCAAGTATATTCATATGGTTAGCAATCCTTTTTCTGATTATAAATCGGATTAGGTTTATTCTATCAACACAATTTCACTATCACCCATGTTGGCTGTACATATATCGTGTATTAAGTAACACAAGACCTCTCTAAGAAATTCATATAGATAGGCCACAAGAATGTATAGTTAAAAAATACAAACTTTATTTCAAACAAAAGAGAAAAAGTATCTCAATCATAAATATAAACACATAAATGTAATGTTAATGATGCCTCCAATCTAACATAGGTCCTGGTGAAAAAAATCCACAGTATCTAAATCTCATACAATATAAACATATCATTCGATATGCCACCTAGTAGCTATTAATATAGATGCATCAATATGATAACGACAGCTATACAGGCAGGTTAAAGTGCATGGTGCCTATGTTTTATTTTATGGCTTATTTTTTGTTTTATTATATAACGATACCACACATGATTGGAAAAACATCTATGGTGTACCCATACATATAATTAGCCACTGATATGCCTCAGATACTCCAAAGCCAAATACCGATATCAAACTTATTGGACTGATCTGCTCAGCCTCCCTGTAGTCAAGTGCAAATGTGCTGACAGGAGGTATTATAGAGGAATCTGTATCAGAGATCTAACAATAGTGTTTTAGCATAGCAGACCAAAGTCCTCTGCATGCGGTATAAAGGCTCCCGGAAGAAGAATATACATCGAAACGCGCTTAGGGTTTCTCAGGTCCGGTGTCTTCTATCCTGGTAACTATGCCACAGGTTTCAGTTCTTTCAGTGTGCAGCCTTTATACCGCATGCAGAGGACTTTTGTCTGCTATGCTAAAACACTATTGTTAGATCTCTGATACAGGTTCCTCTATAATACCTCCTGTCGGCACATTTGCATTTTATAGGGAGCCCCATACCACATGCAGAGGACTTTGGTCTGCTATGTTACAACACTATTGTTAGATCTGACACAGGTTCCTCTATAACACCTCCTGTCAGCACATTTGCACTTTATTATAGGGAGCCTTTATACCGCATGCAGAGGACTTTTGTCTGCTATGCTAAAACACTATTGTTAGATCTCTGATACAGGTTCCTCTATAATACCTCCTGTCAGCACATTTGCATTTTATAGGGAACCTCTATACCACATGCAGAGGACTTTTGTCTGCTATGCTAAAACACTATTGTTAGATCTCTGATACAGGTTCCTCTATAATACCTCCTGTCAGCACATTTGCATTTTATAGGGAACCTCTATACCACATGCAGAGGACTTTGGTCTGCTATGCTACAACACTATTGTTAGATCTCTGACACGGGTTCCTCTATAATACCTCCTGTCAGCACATTTGCACTTGACTACAGGGAGGCTGAGCAGATCAGTCCAATAAGTTTGATATCGGTATTTGGCTTTGGAGTATCTGAGGCATATCAGTGGCTAATTATATGTATGGGTACACCATAGATGTTTTTCCAATCATGTGTGGTATCGTTATAAAATAAAACAAAAAATAAGCCATAAAATAAAACATGGGCACCATGCACTTTAACCTGTCTGTATAGCTGTCGTTATCATATTGATGCATCTATATTAATAGCTACTAGGTGGCATATCGAATGATATGTTTATACTGTATGAGATTTAGATACTGTGGATTTTTTTCACCAGGACCTATGTTAGATTGGAGGCATCATTAACATTACATTTATGTGTTTATATTTATGATTGAGATACTTTTTCTCTTGTGTTTGAAATAAAGTTTGTATTTTTTAACTATACATTCTTGTGGCCTATCTATATGAATTTCTTAGAGAGGTCTTGTGTTACTTAGTAATTTTGAATGTGTTATGCTATATATTTATGGACTAATTATGTATACCCATATATCATGTATTGTAGGGATTTATGTAGGACATTTTGTAGAGAGTATTGGATCTTTTGTATGTCATTCACAGTGATGTGTATATTTTCCATGCATTTCCTGATGGGGTTGATCACCTTATATGGTTGATCTTGTTTGTAGTCCTTTTGACTTTTTAATTGTTTTTATGTATTTTTGTGTGTAGCTGTTCATTAATGGTGCAATCTCTGCTTCCTGTCAACTGCTGCCTATCATCCTGCAACATTTCCTTTAATGGTACAATCTCTGCTTCCTGTCAACTGCTGCCTATCATTCTGCAACATGTCCTTTAATGGTACAATCTCTGCTTCCTGTCAACGGCTGCCTATGATCCTTCAATAATTCCTTTAATGTGCCTGCTGAATGTTTGCTAAATTAATTTGTTGTATTGTATTAAATACTTACTGCTGCACATCCATGCTGGGGTCACAGGAGATATTATCTTGTGTAAGAAGGTGTTAAGGCCCCGTCTCACTAAGCGATTTACCAACGATCACGACCAGCGATACGACCTGGCCGTGATCGTTGGTAAGTCGCTGTGTGGTCGCTGGGGAGCTGTCACACAGACCGCTCTCCCCAGCGACCAACGATCAGGGGAACGACTTCGGCATCGTTGAAACTGTCTTCAACGATGCCGAAGTCCCCCTGCAGCACCCGGGTAACCAGGGTAAACATCGGGTTACTAAGCGCAGGGCCGCGCTTAGTAACCCGATGTTTACCCTGGTTACCAAAAAAAACAAACACTACATACTCGCCTTTCGGTGTCCAGGTCCCTTGCCGTCTGCTTCCTGCTCTGACTGAGATCCGGCCGTACACTGAGAGCAGAGCGCAGCGGTGACGTCACTGCTGTGCTCTCACTTCTCACTGTACGGCCGGCAGTCAGTGAGAGCAGGAAGCAGACGGCAAGGGACCTGACGGGCAACAGAAGGCGAGTATGTACTGTTTTTTTTTTTTTTACATTTACGCTGGTAACCAGGGTAAACATCGGGTTACTAAGCGCGGCCCTGCGCTTAGTAACCCAATGTTTACCCTGGTTACCAGTGAAGACATCGCTGGATCGGTGTCACACACACCGATTCAGCAATGTCAGCGGGGCCTCAACGACCAAAAAAAGGTCCAGGCCATTCCGACACGACCAGCGATCTCGCAGCAGGGGCCTGATCGCTGGTACGTGTCACACATAGCGAGATCGCTATGGAGGTCGCTGTTGCGTCACAAAACTTGTGACTCAGCAGCGATCTCGCTAGCGATCTCGCTATGTGAGACGGGGCCTTTAGAGCATATGTGTGTAGCCAGGCTCAGTGCCTTTGATCATGTAACCTCCCCTGGGGTGTTGACCAATTGCTAATTTATCCCCAGTCAGGTCTGTTGTGAACTATTCTTTTTGGCTCCCTCTTGTGGTCACTAGTGATTTGGCACTTGGATTGTCTTTTACCAGGTTGGTGCTCACCTGCTTCATTAGGCCTGGGGTGTTGCTATTTAATCTTCCTGGATTCTCAGTCCAGTGCCTGGCATCGTTGTAATCAGTTCACTTCTGTTTGCTCCTGTCTTCAGGTCCTGGTTCTTTGCAAGATAAGCTAAGTCCTGCTTTCGTACTCTTGATCATTTGCATTGTTCATATTTTTGTCCAGCTTGTACAAAATGTGATTCCTGTTATCGCTGGAAGCTCTAGGGGGGCTGATATTCTCCCCCCACACTGTCAGTCGGTTTGGGGGTTCTTGGATATTCAGCGTGGATATTTTGCAGGGTTTTATGCTGACCATATAAGTCTTCTTACTATATTCTGCTATTAGTCAGTGGGCCTCTCTTTGCTAAATCTAGTTCATTCTTACGTTTGTCTTTTCTTCTTACCTCACCGTTATTATTTGTTGGGGGCTTGTATTACTTTGGGGTCTTTTCTCTGGAGGCAAGAGAGGTCTTATTTTCCCTGATAGGGGTAGTTAGTAGGGTTGAGCGAAACGGGTCGATCATTTTCAAAAGTCGCCGACTTTTGGCTAAGTCGGCGTCTCATGAAACCCGATCCGACCCCTGTGCTTGTCGGCCATGCGGTACGCGACTTTCGCGCCAAAGTCGCGTTTCAATGACGCGAAAAGCGCCATTTCTCAGCCAATGAAGGTGAACGCAGAGTGTGGGCAGCGTGATGACATAGATCCTGGTCCCCACCATCTTAGAGAAGGGCATTGCAGTGATTGGCTTGCTGTCTGCGGCGTCACAGGGGCTATAAAGGGGCGTTCCCGCCGACCGCCATCTTACTGCTGCTGATCTGAGCTTAGGGACAGGTTGCTGCCGCTTCATCAGAAGCAGGGAGAGCGTTAGGCAGGGTCCACTAACCACCAAACCGCTTGTGCTGCAGCGATTTCCACTGTCCAACACCACCTTCGGTGTGCAGGGACTGTGGAAGCTATTTTTTTTTTTTTTTCCCCTCAGCGCTGTAGCTCATTGGGCTGCCCTAGAAGGCTCCGTGATAGCTGTATTGCTGTGTGTACGCCACTGTGGAAACCAACTGCTTTTTTCAAAGCACATATCCTCTTGTTCCTTCCTTTCTGCACAGCTATCTTTTCTGTTTTTCCACACTTTTTATTTAATTTGTGCATCAGTCCACTCCTATTGCTGCCTGCCATACCTGGCTTACATTACTGCAGGGAGATAGTAATTGTAGGACAGTTTTTTTTTTTTTTTGTTTTTTTTTTTTGTGGGAGATTAAGATTGGCATTTCTGCTACAGTGCCATCCCTGTGTGTGCCATCTCTCACTGAGTGGGCCATAGAAAGCCTATTTATTTTTTCCGTGATTTGTGTTCTAAAATCTACCTCAACACAAAAACAGTACATCAATCAGTGGGAGAAAAATATTGGCCTCAGTCAGGGCTTGTGTGCCACTGCTGTGTGTGCTATCTCTCATTCAGTGGGCTATAGCAAGCCTATTTTTTTTTTTTTTTTTTAATATTATTTGGTTTCTAATTCTCCCTGAAAAAAAAAAAAAAAACCTAAAAAAACAGTGGGAGAATAATATTGCCCTTTCAGCTTGTGTGCCAGTCTTGACTCCTGGGTGTGCCACCTCTCTCCCTCTCATTCAGTGGGCCATAGAAAGCCTATTTATTTTTTTTTTTAAATATTATTGGGTTTCTAAAGTCTCCCTGAAAAAACAAAAAATACATAAAAAAACAGTGGGAGAGTAATATTGCCCTTTCAGCTTGTGTGCCAGTCTTGACTCCTGGGTGTGCCACCTCTCTCCCTTTCATTCAGTGGGCCATAGAAAGCCTATTTATTTTTTCCGTGATTTGTGTTCTAAAATCTACCTCAACACAAAAACACTACATCAATCAGTGGGAGAAAAATATTGGCCTCAGTCAGGGCTTGTGTGCCACTGCTGTGTGTGCTATCTCTCATTCAGTGGGCTATAGCAAGCCTATTTTTTTTTTTTTTTTTTTTTTTAATATTATTTGGTTTCTAAAGTCTCCCTGAAAAAAAAAAAAAAACATAAAAAAACAGTGGGAGAGTAATATTGCCCTTTCAGCTTGTGTGCCAGTCTTGACTCCTGGGTGTGCCACCTCTCTCCCTTTCATTCAGTGGGCCATAGAAAGCCTATTTATTTTTTGTTTTTTTTAATATTATTTGGTTTCTAAAGTCTCCCTGAAAATAAAAAAAAAAAATACATAAAAAAACAGTGGGAGAGTAATATTGCCATTTCAGCTTGTGTGCCAGTCTTGACTCCTGGGTGTGCCACCTCTCTCCCTCTCATTCAGTGGGCCATAGAAAGCCTTGTTTTTTTGTTTTTTTTTTAATATTATTTGGTTTCTAAAGTCTCCCTGAAAATAAAAAAAAAAAACATAAAAAAACAGTGGGAGAGTAATATTGCCATTTCAGCTTGTGTGCCAGTCTTGACTCCTGGGTGTGCCACCTCTCTCTCTAATTGTGGGCCATAGAAAGCCTATTTATTTTTTGGTTTTTTTAATATTATTTGGTTTCTAAAGTCTCCCTGAAAATAAAAAAAAAAAATACATAAAAAAACAGTGGGAGAGTAATATTGCCCTTTCAGCTTGTGTGCCAGTCTTGACTCCTGGGTGTGCCACCTCTCTCCCTTTCATTCAGTGGGCCATAGAAAGCCTATTTATTTTTTGGTTTTTTTAATATTATTTGGTTTCTAAAGTCTCCCTGAAAATAAAAAAAAAAAATACATAAAAAAACAGTGGGAGAGTAATATTGCCATTTCAGCTTGTGTGCCAGTCTTGACTCCTGGGTGTGCCACCTCTCTCCCTCTCATTCAGTGGGCCATAGAAAGCCTTGTTTTTTTGTTTTTTTTTAATATTATTTGGTTTCTAAAGTCTCCCTGAAAATAAAAAAAAAAAACATAAAAAAACAGTGGGAGAGTAATATTGCCATTTCAGCTTGTGTGCCAGTCTTGACTCCTGGGTGTGCCACCTCTCTCTCTAATTGTGGGCCATAGAAAGCCTATTTATTTTTTGGTTTTTTTAATATTATTTGGTTTCTAAAGTCTCCCTGAAAATAAAAAAAAAAAATACATAAAAAAACAGTGGGAGAGTAATATTGCCCTTTCAGCTTGTGTGCCAGTCTTGACTCCTGGGTGTGCCACCTCTCTCCCTTTCATTCAGTGGGCCATAGAAAGCCTATTTATTTTTTGGTTTTTTTAATATTATTTGGTTTCTAAAGTCTCCCTGAAAATAAAAAAAAAAAATACATAAAAAAACAGTGGGAGAGTAATATTGCCATTTCAGCTTGTGTGCCAGTCTTGACTCCTGGGTGTGCCACCTCTCTCTCTAATTGTGGGCCATAGAAAGCCTATTTATTTTTTGGTTTTTTTAATATTATTTGGTTTCTAAAGTCTCCCTGAAAATAAAAAAAAAAAATACATAAAAAAACAGTGGGAGAGTAATATTGCCCTTTCAGCTTGTGTGCCAGTCTTGACTCCTGGGTGTGCCACCTCTCTCCCTTTCATTCAGTGGGCCATAGAAAGCCTATTTATTTTTTGGTTTTTTTAATATTATTTGGTTTCTAAAGTCTCCCTGAAAATAAAAAAAAAAAATACATAAAAAAACAGTGGGAGAGTAATATTGCCATTTCAGCTTGTGTGCCAGTCTTGACTCCTGGGTGTGCCACCTCTCTCCCTCTCATTCAGTGGGCCATAGAAAGCCTTGTTTTTTTGTTTTTTTTTAATATTATTTGGTTTCTAAAGTCTCCCTGAAAATAAAAAAAAAAAACATAAAAAAACAGTGGGAGAGTAATATTGCCATTTCAGCTTGTGTGCCAGTCTTGACTCCTGGGTGTGCCACCTCTCTCTCTAATTGTGGGCCATAGAAAGCCTATTTATTTTTTGGTTTTTTTAATATTATTTGGTTTCTAAAGTCTCCCTGAAAATAAAAAAAAAAAACATAAAAAAACAGTGGGAGAGTAATATTGCCATTTCAGCTTGTGTGCCAGTCTTGACTCCTGGGTGTGCCACCTCTCTCTCTAATTGTGGGCCATAGAAAGCCTATTTATTTTTTGGTTTTTTTAATATTATTTGGTTTCTAAAGTCTCCCTGAAAATAAAAAAAAAAAATACATAAAAAAACAGTGGGAGAGTAATATTGCCCTTTCAGCTTGTGTGCCAGTCTTGACTCCTGGGTGTGCCACCTCTCTCCCTTTCATTCAGTGGGCCATAGAAAGCCTATTTATTTTTTGGTTTTTTTAATATTATTTGGTTTCTAAAGTCTCCCTGAAAATAAATAAAAAAAATACATAAAAAAACAGTGGGAGAGTAATATTGCCATTTCAGCTTGTGTGCCAGTCTTGACTCCTGGGTGTGCCACCTCTCTCCCTCTCATTCAGTGGGCCATAGAAAGCCTTGTTTTTTTGTTTTTTTTTAATATTATTTGGTTTCTAAAGTCTCCCTGAAAATAAAAAAAAAAAACATAAAAAAACAGTGGGAGAGTAATATTGCCATTTCAGCTTGTGTGCCAGTCTTGACTCCTGGGTGTGCCACCTCTCTCTCTAATTGTGGGCCATAGAAAGCCTATTTATTTTTTGGTTTTTTTAATATTATTTGGTTTCTAAAGTCTCCCTGAAAATAAAAAAAAAAAATACATAAAAAAACAGTGGGAGAGTAATATTGCCCTTTCAGCTTGTGTGCCAGTCTTGACTCCTGGGTGTGCCACCTCTCTCCCTTTCATTCAGTGGGCCATAGAAAGCCTATTTATTTTTTGGTTTTTTTAATATTATTTGGTTTCTAAAGTCTCCCTGAAAATAAAAAAAAAAAATACATAAAAAAACAGTGGGAGAGTAATATTGCCATTTCAGCTTGTGTGCCAGTCTTGACTCCTGGGTGTGCCACCTCTCTCTCTAATTGTGGGCCATAGAAAGCCTATTTATTTTTTGGTTTTTTTAATATTATTTGGTTTCTAAAGTCTCCCTGAAAATAAAAAAAAAAAATACATAAAAAAACAGTGGGAGAGTAATATTGCCCTTTCAGCTTGTGTGCCAGTCTTGACTCCTGGGTGTGCCACCTCTCTCCCTTTCATTCAGTGGGCCATAGAAAGCCTATTTATTTTTTGGTTTTTTTAATATTATTTGGTTTCTAAAGTCTCCCTGAAAATAAAAAAAAAAAATACATAAAAAAACAGTGGGAGAGTAATATTGCCATTTCAGCTTGTGTGCCAGTCTTGACTCCTGGGTGTGCCACCTCTCTCCCTCTCATTCAGTGGGCCATAGAAAGCCTTGTTTTTTTGTTTTTTTTTAATATTATTTGGTTTCTAAAGTCTCCCTGAAAATAAAAAAAAAAAACATAAAAAAACAGTGGGAGAGTAATATTGCCATTTCAGCTTGTGTGCCAGTCTTGACTCCTGGGTGTGCCACCTCTCTCTCTAATTGTGGGCCATAGAAAGCCTATTTATTTTTTGGTTTTTTTAATATTATTTGGTTTCTAAAGTCTCCCTGAAAATAAAAAAAAAAAATACATAAAAAAACAGTGGGAGAGTAATATTGCCCTTTCAGCTTGTGTGCCAGTCTTGACTCCTGGGTGTGCCACCTCTCTCCCTTTCATTCAGTGGGCCATAGAAAGCCTATTTATTTTTTGGTTTTTTTAATATTATTTGGTTTCTAAAGTCTCCCTGAAAATAAAAAAAAAAATACATAAAAAAACAGTGGGAGAGTAATATTGCCATTTCAGCTTGTGTGCCAGTCTTGACTCCTGGGTGTGCCACCTCTGTCCCTCTCATTCAGTGGGCCATAGAAAGCCTTGTTTTTTTTTTTTTTTTTAAATATTATTTGGTTTCTAAAGTCTCCCTGAAAATAAAAAAAAAATACATAAAAAAACAGTGGGAGAGTAATATTGCCATTTCAGCTTGTGTGCCAGTCTTGACTCCTGGGTGTGCCACCTCTCTCTCTAATTGTGGGCCATAGAAAGCCTTTTTATTTTTTTCCTTCATTTGTGTTTTAAAATCAACCTCAACACAAAAACACTACATCAATCAGTGGGAGAAAAATATTGGCCTCAGTCAGGGCTTGTGTGCCACTCCTGTGCGTGCCATCTCTCATTCAGTGGGCCATAGAAAGCCTTGTTTTTTTGTTTTTTTTTTAAATATTATTTGGTTTCTAAAGTCTCACAGAGAAAAAAAAAAAAATAAATTAGGTGGGAGATTAATATTGACATTAGTGCTTGAGTGACAGTCCTGCGTGTGTGTCATCTCTGTGATTTGGTGTCACAGAAAACAGAGTGTGTAACATTGTGCCTGATTTTCCTTGTGGTCTCACCAACCTGTTAAGGGATATTGAAATCATACTGAAGTTATAGCTCACCGTGTAAGTTGTTTGACAGCAACAAATAAAGTTAGTTTGGTTACGATTTTTAAACAATGAGGAAGTCTGGTGCAAGAGGTCGTCGTGGGCGTTCATTGTCAGCTGGTAATGATGGTAGTGGTAGTGGAGCATCAGGTGGTCGTGGGGATAAAAATATTCCACCTAAGTCTGGAGCTGTGGAGCCAGTTTCGTCGTCAGGCTACACAAGGCCTCGAACGCTCTCTTTTCTGGGAGTAGGAAAACCGCTTTTAAAGGCTGAGCAGCAACAGCAAGTTTTGGCTTACATTGCAGACTCAGCCTCTAGCTCTTTTGCCTCCTCTTCCGAAACTGGTAAATGTAAAAGCAGCGCGTCGCTTGTGGATGTTCACGGTCAGGGACAAGTCGCTTCCTTGTCCTCCTCAGCAAAAACTACAACAAGAGAGAAGGATGCAGCAGGCGACACAACGGGTCACTCCATGGAGCTCTTTACACATACCGTCCCTGGCTTAGAAAGTGAAACATTTAACAGGCCATGCCCATTACAAGTAGATTCTGACATGGAGTGCACTGATGCACAGCCACAGCCAGAGTACTATGCTGCTCCTTTGACTCAGACCACCACATTGCCCTCTCAGGGTACAGATCCACAATCAGACCCTGATGAGACTATGTTGCCCCGCCACGAACGCTATACCACCGACCGACACAGTGACACAGACGAAGTTGCACACGAGCTCGAAGAGGAGGTAATAGATGACCCAGTTATTGACCCCGATTGGCAGCCATTGGGGGAACAGGGTGCAGGCGGCAGTAGTTCAGAAGCGGAGGTGGAGGAGGGGCCGCAGCAGGCATCAACATCGCAACAGGTTCCATCTGCCGGGCCCGTATCTGGCCCAAAACGCGTGTCAAAGCCAAAACCTGTTGGAGGACAGCGTGGCCATCCGGTTAAAGCTCAGTCTGCAATCCCTGAAAAGGGATCCGAGTCTAGGAAGAGTGCAGTCTGGCATTTTTTTAAACAACATCCAACTGATCAGCGCAAAGTCATCTGTCAAAAATGTTCAACTAGCTTAAGCAGAGGTCAGAATCTGAAAAGTCTAAATACTAGTTGCATGCATAGACACTTAACCACCATGCATTTTCAAGCCTGGACTAACTACCAAACGTCCCTTAAGGTTGTAGCACCCTCGGCCAATGAAGCTAGTCAGCAACGCAACATCCCTTCCGTCACTGTAAGGCCACCATTTTCCGCACCACCGGCAGTATCTGTGCAGGTTTCTTTGCCAGCCAAAAGCAGTCAGGGTCAGGGAATCACCAGTTTAGTAGGAGGAAATATTGCATCTAGGGCACCGGCGGAAACAATACCGTCTCCAACCGTCTCTCAGTCTGCCATGTACACCGGCACACCCGAAAGTTCCACGATCTCCTGCTCTCCAGTCCAGCTCACCCTACATGAGACTCTGGTTAGAAAAAGGAAGTACTTATCCTCGCATCCGCGTACACAGGGTTTTAACGCCCACATAGCTAGACTAATCTCGTTAGAGATGATGCCCTACCGTTTAGTTGAAAGCGAAGCTTTTAAAGCCCTGATGGAGTACGCTGAACCACGATACGAGCTACCTAGTCGACACTTTTTTTCCAGAAAAGCCATCCCAGCCCTGCACCAGCATGTTAAACAGCGCATCGTCCATGCACTTAGGCAATCTGTGAGTACAAAGGTGCACCTGACTACAGATGCATGGACCAGTAGGCATGGCCAGGGACGTTATGTGTCCATCACGGCACACTGGGTGAATGTGGTGGATGCAGGGTCCACAGGCGACATCAATTTAGGGACAGTTGTGCCTAGCCCACGGTCTAGGAAACAGTTGGCTGTAGGCGTTCGCACCCCCTCCTCCTCCTCCTCGTCCTCCTGCAGAAGCTACAGCTCTTCCACAGAACGCAGTCGGCCAACCACTCCATCGGCAGATGACACTGTTGCACACCAGTTGTCCCATTATGGGCCAGCTACTGCCAAGCGTCAGCAGGCTGTATTGGCTATGAAGTGTTTGGGCGACAACAGACACACCGCGGAAGTTCTGTCCGAGTTCTTGCAACAAGAAACGCAGTCGTGGCTGGGCACAGTAGATCTTGAGGCAGGCAAGGTAGTGAGTGATAACGGAAGGAATTTCATGGCTGCCATCTCCCTTTCCCAACTGAAACACATTCCTTGCCTGGCTCACACCTTAAACCTGGTGGTGCAGTGCTTATTGAAAACTTATCCTGGGTTCTCCGACCTGCTCCTCAAAGTGCGTGCACTTTGCTCACATATCCGACGTTCGCCTGTACACGCCAGCCGTATGCAGACCTATCAGCGGTCTTTGAACCTTCCCCAGCATCGCCTAATCATAGACGTTGCAACAAGGTGGAACTCAACACTGCACATGCTTCAGAGACTGTGCGAACAGAGGCGTGCTGTTATTTATTTGTGGGAGGATACACGGGCAGGCAGTAGGATGGCAGACATGGAGTTGTCAGGTGTGCAGTGGTCGAAGATACAAGACATGTGTCAAGTCCTTCAGTGTTTTGAGGAATGCACACGGCTGGTTAGTGCAGACAACGCCGTAATAAGCATGAGCATCCCCCTAATGCGTCTGCTGATGCAAAGTTTGACGCACATAAAGGAGCAGGCGTCTGCACCAGAGGAAGAGGGAAGCCTTGATGACAGTCAGCCATTGTCTGGTCAGGGCAGTGTACAGGACGAGGTAGCGGGCGAAGAGGAGGTGGAGGACGAGGAGGATGATGGGGATGAGTATATTTTTAATGCCGAACCTTTCCCGGGGGCACAGGAAATTGGTTGCGTGTCACGGCCGGGTTCTGGTTTTTTGAGGGACACAAGTGACGTAGATTTGCCTGCAACTGCCCCTCAACCAATCACAACCGGAGATTTGACAACTGGAACTTTGGCCCACATGGCGGATTATGCCTTACGTATCCTAAAAAGGGACACACGCATTACGAAAATGATGAACGATGACGATTACTGGTTGGCCTGCCTCCTTGATCCACGCTATAAAGGCAAATTGCAAAATATTATGCCACATGAGAACTTGGAACTAATATTAGCAACCAAACAATCAACTCTTGTTGACCGTTTGCTTCAGGCATTCCCAGCACACAGCGCACGTGATCGTTCTCACACAAGCTCCAGGGGGCAGCAGACTAGGAGTGTTAGGGGTGCACACATCAGAAGTGGCGTTGGACAGAGGGGTTTTCTGACCAGGTTGTGGAGTGATTTTGCTATGACCGCAGACAGGACAGGTACTGCTGCATCAATTGAAAGTGACAGGAGACAACATTTGTCCAGTATGGTTACTAACTATTTTTCATCCCTTATCGATGTTCTCCCTCAACCGTCATTCCCATTTGATTACTGGGCCTCCAAATTAGACACCTGGCCAGAATTGGCAGAATATGCATTGCAGGAGCTTGCTTGCCCGGCAGCAAGTGTCCTATCAGAAAGAGTATTCAGTGCTGCAGGTTCAATATTAACCGAAAAAAGGACTCGTCTGGCTACCCAAAATGTTGACGATCTAACATTCATTAAAATGAACCACAACTGGATTTCGAAATCTTTTGCCCCACCTTGCCCGGCCGACACCTAGCTTTCCTATGAAAAGCTCTTGCCTGTGAATTACTTTTCTAATGTCTAATTTGCTGCAGCTGATTGTACAGCATACGACATGTTTACACCTCCCTAAATGGCAAAACTCCCCACACGGGGCCGTGGTATCGCGACTTGGCGCAAGCACCCGTGAGACTGCTGTTTGTCTGAAGAGGTGGGTGTGCTCGCTTTTGGTTGACGGCATTGCTACTGGGTCCCTCATAGTACAATGTAGTGTCTCTGGCGGTGGTGGTGCGCACCCAACGTCAGACACACCGTTGTAACATGAGGGGCCCTGGGGCGGTCCCGCCGGCCTCAAGAGAGTTCCCCCCTACCCCAGCTCAAAATGTGCTCTACCACGTGCAAAATTATGTCGCACAGCTCCACCAATCTTTAGTCTATTCGCTGACATCATTCAATGTCTGGCACTGACAATACAAATTTGTAGACATCTATGATGCAACTTAAAGTAGTCTGTGTCTGTGTCCTATATTGGCACCATTAAATAGTTACTGCCAAATTACAATGTCAGAAACTCAGTAGATGAGCCCACCCCTGTACCTAAGTATGCCACCTTTTTTTTTTGTTTTGGTTGTTTTGCGAGACATTAACATCTATTTATATTTTGGGAGTACTGGGACAGACACTCCTTGCACTACTCCTCCACTCACCACCAAGCTGCCTGTGTATCCATGTAACCGCTGTAAAACTGCCATGAGCCTATTGTTTGTTATTTTAGGCCTTTGATAGCCTGTCTGCGGTCCCTACTTTAAATACTCCTCCACTGACCACCAAGCTGCCTGCCCGTGTATCCATGTAACCGCTGTGAAACTGCCATGAGCCTATTGTTTGTTATGTTAGGCCTTTGATAGCCTGTCTGCGGTCCCTACTTTAAATACTCCTCCACTGACCAGACCACTGCTGCCCGTGTACCCCTGGAACCAATTATAAAGTGCCTACAGCCAGCCCATTTTCTTATGTTAGGCCTTTGAAGCCTGTCTGCGGTCCCTACTTTAAATACTCCTCCACTGACCAGACCACTGCTGCCCGTGTACCCCTGGAACCAATTATAAAGTGCCTACAGCCAGCCCATTTTCTTATGTTAGGCCTTTGAAGCCTTTCTGCGGTCCCTACTTTAAATACTCCTCCACTCACCACCACCAAGCTGCCTGCCCGTGTATCCATGTAACCGCTGTGAAACTGCCATGAGCCTATTGTTTGTTATTTTAGGCCTTTGATAGCCTGTCTGCGGTCCCTACTTTAAATACTCCTCCACTCACCACCAAGCTGCCTGTGTATCCATGTAACCGCTGTAAAACTGCCATGAGCCTATTGTTTGTTATTTTAGGCCTTTGATAGCCTGTCTGCGGTCCCTACTTTAAATACTCCTCCACTGACCAGACCACTGCTGCCCGTGTACCCCTGGAACCAATTATAAAGTGCCTACAGCCAGCCCATTTTCTTATGTTAGGCCTTTGAAGCCTGTCTGCGGTCCCTACTTTAAATACTCCTCCACTCACCACCACCAAGCTGCCTGCCCGTGTATCCATGTAACCGCTGTGAAACTGCCATGAGCCTATTGTTTGTTATTTTAGGCCTTTGATAGCCTGTCTGCGGTCCCTACTTTAAATACTCCTCCACTCACCACCAAGCTGCCTGCCCGTGTATCCATGTAACCGCTGTGAAACTGCCATGAGCCTATTGTTTGTTATTTTAGGCCTTTGATAGCCTGTGTGCGGTCCCTACTTTAAATACTCCTCCACTCACCACCAAGCTGCCTGCCCGTGTATCCATGTAACCGCTGTGAAACTGCCATGAGCCTATTGTTTGTTATGTTAGGCCTTTGATAGCCTGTCTGCGGTCCCTACTTTAAATACTCCTCCACTGACCAGACCACTGCTGCCCGTGTACCCCTGGAACCAATTATAAAGTGCCTACAGCCAGCCCATTTTCTTATGTTAGGCCTTTGAAGCCTGTCTGCGGTCCCTACTTTAAATACTCCTCCACTGACCAGACCACTGCTGCCCGTGTACCCCTGGAACCAATTATAAAGTGCCTACAGCCAGCCCATTTTCTTATGTTAGGCCTTTGAAGCCTGTCTGCGGTCCCTACTTTAAATACTCCTCCACTCACCACCACCAAGCTGCCTGCCCGTGTATCCATGTAACCGCTGTGAAACTGCCATGAGCCTATTGTTTGTTATTTTAGGCCTTTGATAGCCTGTCTGCGGTCCCTACTTTAAATACTCCTCCACTCACCACCAAGCTGCCTGCCCGTGTATCCATGTAACCGCTGTGAAACTGCCATCATGAGCCTATTGTTTGTTATGTTAGGCCTTTGATAGCCTGTCTGCGGTCCCTACTTTAAATACTCCTCCACTGACCAGACCACTGCTGCCCGTGTACCCCTGGAACCAATTATAAAGTGCCTACAGCCAGCCCATTTTCTTATGTTAGGCCTTTGAAGCCTGTCTGCGGTCCCTACTTTAAATACTCCTCCACTGACCAGACCACTGCTGCCCGTGTACCCCTGGAACCAATTATAAAGTGCCTACAGCCAGCCCATTTTCTTATGTTAGGCCTTTGAAGCCTGTCTGCGGTCCCTACTTTAAATACTCCTCCACTCACCACCACCAAGCTGCCTGCCCGTCTATCCATGTAACCGCTGTAAAACTGCAATGAGCCTATTGTTTGTTATTTTAGGCCTTTGATAGCCTGTCTGCGGCCCCTACTTGCAATACTCCTCCACTGACCACAATGCTGCCTGGAGTGCCTGCCTGTGTATCCATGTAACCGATGTAAAACTGCCATGACTGCCTACTGTTTGTTATTTTAGGCCTTTGATAGCCTGTCTGCAGCCCCTACTTGCAATACTCCTCCACTGACCACACCAATGCTGCCCGTGTACCCCTGGAACCTATTTAAAAGTTCATAGAGCCTAGTTATATATTTTATTTACTATTAATAAGGCCATGATGGACTACGCTGTACCACGCTACAAGCTAACCAGTCGACACTTCTTTTGCGAGAAAAGCCATCCCAACCCTCCACCAGCATGTAGAAGACCGCATTGTCCATGCACTCTGGCAATCTGTGAGTACAAAGGTGCACCTGACAACAGACGCATGGACCTGTAGGCATGGCCACGGAAGATTACGTGTCCATTACGGCGCAATGGGTTAATGTGGTGGATGCATGGTCCACAGGGGACAGCCTACTAAGTCTGTCTGCAGTCCCTAATTCAAATTGTGCTCCACTGTCTAAATCGGAACTTCCACCTTCTGGCTTTCGGCCTATAGTATCAGAAATTAAACTGCATTTGGCCTTCAACTTTGGTTAGGGCCTACTAACGGCTTCTGCCCCTCCCTGGTGTTGCCCTCAACTAAATAAAGCTGAGCTTCAACCTTCTGCTCCAAATTACCATTTTGAAAAATGCAATAGGCTTTTCAGGCCTACTAAAGGAGTCTGTCTGTGTGCCCCTCCCTGGTGTTGTCCTCAACTAAATAAAGCTGAGCTTCAACCTTCCGGCTCTCATTATGTGGTTTTAAAAAAAAAAAAGGTGGTTAGGGCCTACTAACGGCTTCTGCCCCTCCCTGGTGTTGTCCTCAACTAAATAAAGCTGAGCTTCAACCTTCCGGCTCTCATTATGTGGTTTTAAAAAAAAAAAAGGTGGTTAGGGCCTACTAACGGCTTCTGCCCCTCCCTGGTGTTGTCCTCAACTAAATAAAGCTGAGCTTCAACCTTCCGGCTCTCATTATGTGGTTTTAAAAAAAAAAAAGGTGGTTAGGGCCTACTAACGGCTTCTGCCCCTCCCTGGTGTTGTCCTCAACTAAATAAAGCTGAGCTTCAACCTTCCGGCTCTCATTATGTGGTTTTAAAAAAAAAAATGGTGGTTAGGGCCTACTAACGGCTTCTGCCCCTCCCTGGTGTTGTCCTCAACTAAATAAAGCTGAGCTTCAACCTTCCGGCTCTCATTATGTGGTTTTAAAAAAAAAAAAGGTGGTTAGGGCCTACTAACGGCTTCTGCCCCTCCCTGGTGTTGTCCTCAACTAAATAAAGCTGAGCTTCAACCTTCCGGCTCTCATTATGTGGTTTTAAAAAAAAAAAGGTGGTTAGGGCCTACTAACGGCTTCTGCCCCTCCCTGGTGTTGTCCTCAACTAAATAAAGCTGAGCTTCAACCTTCCGGCTCTCATTATGTGGTTTTAAAAAAAAAAAAAGGTGGTTAGGGCCTACTAACGGCTTCTGCCCCTCCCTGGTGTTGTCCTCAACTAAATAAAGCTGAGCTTCAACCTTCCGGCTCTCATTATGTGGTTTTAAAAAAAAAAATGGTGGTTAGGGCCTACTAACGGCTTCTGCCCCTCCCTGGTGTTGTCCTCAACTAAATAAAGCTGAGCTTCAACCTTCCGGCTCTCATTATGTGGTTTTAAAAAAAAAAAAGGTGGTTAGGGCCTACTAACGGCTTCTGCCCCTCCCTGGTGTTGTCCTCAACTAAATAAAGCTGAGCTTCAACCTTCCGGCTCTCATTATGTGGTTTTAAAAAAAAAAATGGTGGTTAGGGCCTACTAACGGCTTCTGCCCCTCCCTGGTGTTGTCCTCAACTAAATAAAGCTGAGCTTCAACCTTCCGGCTCTCATTATGTGGTTTTAAAAAAAAAAATGGTGGTTAGGGCCTACTAACGGCTTCTGCCCCTCCCTGGTGTTGTCCTCAACTAAATAAAGCTGAGCTTCAACCTTCCGGCTCTCATTATGTGGTTTTAAAAAAAAAAAAGGTGGTTAGGGCCTACTAACGGCTTCTGCCCCTCCCTGGTGTTGTCCTCAACTAAATAAAGCTGAGCTTCAACCTTCCGGCTCTCATTATGTGGTTTTAAAAAAAAAAAAGGTGGTTAGGGCCTACTAACGGCTTCTGCCCCTCCCTGGTGTTGTCCTCAACTAAATAAAGCTGAGCTTCAACCTTCCGGCTCTCATTATGTGGTTTTAAAAAAAAAAAGGTGGTTAGGGCCTACTAACGGCTTCTGCCCCTCCCTGGTGTTGTCCTCAACTAAATAAAGCTGAGCTTCAACCTTCCGGCTCTCATTATGTGGTTTTAAAAAAAAAAAATGGTGGTTAGGGCCTACTAACGGCTTCTGCCCCTCCCTGGTGTTGTCCTCAACTAAATAAAGCTGAGCTTCAACCTTCCGGCTCTCATTAAGTGGTTTTAAAAAAAAAATGGTGGTTAGGGCCTACTAACGGCTTCTGCCCCTCCCTGGTGTTGCCCTCAACTAAATAAAGCTGAGCTTCAACCTTCTGCTCCAAATTACCATTTTAAAAAATGCAATAGGCTTTTCCGGCCTACTAAAGGTGTCTGCCCCTCCCTGGTGTTGTCCTCAACTGAACAAAGCTGAGCTTCCACATTCTGGCTTTCGCCCTATACTATCAGATATTAAACTGCATTTGGCCTACTAGTGTGGTTAGGCCCTTGAAACAGTGTCTGCTGCTCTTGGGTTTGCTACTCCACTGAACAAAGCAATGCCGCCTGTTTAGTCCTGTTACCAATTTTGAACTGCATGTAGCCTACTTTATTCTTTGGCCCTATATCTGTTTCCTCCTCATCCTGCCCATTGCCCAGCCACTGCTAAATGAGTCTGCTGGTACATTGACCGAGACCACTACATTCCCCTTGTACTCTACACAGCCAGAATCTGTCCCTGCTGAAAGTAAGGTTCCCCTTCCCGCATGTTATACCACCTTACACAGGGACAAAGAGGAAGGTGCAGATGAAAGTGCAGGTTCCTTCATCAGGTGGGGGGGCATACTCGTTGGCGACGTCACTGGCACAGGGCCCCTCAGAGTACGCAAAAGTGTCGCTGCTGGTGGGAGGCGCCCCCGCCATGCAAACACACCGCCGTACTTTGAGGGGCCCTGTGCCAGTGGCAATGCGAACGAGTGGGCCCCCCCCCTGCTTGCTCAGGATCACAGCACTTGCAACTTTTAAATAATTACCTTTCCCTGCAACACCGCCGTGACGTAGTCCGCATTTCCTGGGCCCACGAAAAACTTGAGCCGGCCCTACTCCCCCCACAACTTTTGCCAAATGACCCCCAATTCCCTATGCCCAACTATTATTATAAAGTTAATTAAGATTGACAAGCTTCAGAAACAAGAATGGATGTTTTTGGCATTAAAATGGGCACTGTAGGTGTTTTCCTGGCCTCCACTCACTGCCGACTATGCTTCCCCATTGACTTGCATTGGGTTTCGTGTTTCGGTCGATCCCCGACTTTTAGCGATAATCGGCCGACTGCACTCGACTCGACTCTGGACAAAATCGGGTTTCCCAAAACCCTACTCGATCTTAAAAAAATGAAAGTCGCTCAACCCTAGTAGTTAGTTCTCCGGCTGGCGCGAGACGTCTAGGATCAACGTAGGCACGTTCCCCGGCTGCTGTTAGTGTTTGCACTAGGATCAGGTATATGGTCAGCCTAGTTACCACTTCCCTATGAGCTGGTATTTATGTTTTGCAGACTTTGCTGTAATCTTTGAGGTTCCCTGCCATTGGAACCATAACACAGGTCCCACCACAATCCCTCTCACCTGATCCTTTACTCAGTCCTATAAATTTAGTAGCATCTTAAGGGGTGCACGCGTGTGGGGTCAGTCACGCGCATCCCTGCAGCAAAGCATCATGCAGCTAAGCATACAGACGCCGCAGTTATTTCAACGGCAGTTAGTCACAGCAGGAGTCAGTGCTCCACTCTATGCATCTGTTTCTTTTGGGTATGTCTGCTGAATAAGCACTTCTTATTACTTGGACCTAGCTTTTCAATTAACCCATTTTACTCCTTTATCATGTTCACATATGCCCTTGCAGTGTTTGCTCCACTAATCCTCTTTCTCCTTCGCTATCCACAAACCCCAGCACCCTCTAACCAAATAATCATCTCCACTGCACTCTTACCTCCCCACCTGTCCTCCTCTACTGACCTGCTCCTCAACCTCAAATCTGTCCTAATAAAACATAAAACAAGTCACCCACTCTCCTTCTCCCACCTGCTCTCCCTTTCTCTGTGTATCCTCACTGCTGGCGACATATCTCCCAACCCTGGACCCCCACAGCTCATACCTCCCATGACTACCCCCTCCTATCGCTCCCTATCTAATACGAACTACCGCAAACTTTCCAACATAAAACCCCTGCCCCTGATGCCCACCCCCCTGCTCCCTCTCTCTGGGGCACTCTGGAATGCCCGCTCAATCTGCAATAAGCTTCATGTGATTCATGACCTTTTTCTCTCTCACAAGCTTGCCTTCCTTGGCCTCACAGAAACATGGCTAACACCCTCTGACACTGCCTTCCCTGCTACACTGTGTTACAGCGGTCTCCACTTCACCCACACCTCGTCCCGGCAACATACATGGTGGAGGAGTGGGTCTTCTATCTTCCAGCTGCACCTTTAACCCAATCCCACCTCTACCCTCCCTCATCCTCCCCTCTTTTGACATCCACTCTGTCCGCATCTACTATCCCTCCAACCTCCAAGTGGCCATCAAATACCGACCTCCAGGCCCGGCCTCTTCCTTTATTGACCAATTCTCCACCTGGCTTCTTCACTTTCTGCTGACATTCCCACCAACATCAAGGGTGACTTCAACATCCCCACTGATACCCCTCAGTCAACAGCCTCCAAACTTCTGTCCCTTACTTCATCTTTTGGACTTACTCAGTGGTCCTCCGCAGCCACCCACACAGACGGACATACCCTAGACCTGGTCTTCACCCGTCTCTGCTCTCTGTTGTGAATTTGGTTTCTGGGCTCCCCCGGTGGTCACTGGTGGTACTGAACTTGTGTGCTTCATCGCCTCTGTTCACCTGTTTCCATCAGGATGTGGGAGTTGTCTATTTAGCCTTGCTCCTCAGTCATTTCTATGCCGGCCAACAATGTTACCAGAAGCCTTTCTGTTGCATGTTCCTGCTCCTAGACTACTATCAGCTAAGTTGGACTTGTAGTCCTAAGTTTGTTTTGCATTTTTGTTCCAGTTCTCTGTGTTTGAATATATCTGAGGCTGGAAGCTCTGGTGAGCTGAAATTGCCACTCTGGTGTCATGAGTTGATATTAGAGTCTTAAAGTAATTTCAGGATGGTGTTTTGAAAGGGTTTTCAGCTGACTGTGTAGTTCCCTTTTCTGTCTTCCTACTATCTAGTAAGCGGACCTCAATTTGCTAAACCTATCTTCATACTTCGTATGTCAATTTCCTCTAAAATCACCGACATTATATGTGGGGGCTACTGTCTGCCTTTTGGGGAAAATTTCTCTAGAGGTAAGCCAGGTCTGTATTTTCCTCTGCTAGGGTCAGTCAGTTCTCCGGCTGGCGCTGGGCGTCTAGGGATAAAACGTAGGCACACTACCCGGCCACTGTTAGTTGTGCGGTAGGTTTAGCTCACAGTCAGCTCGAGTTCCCATCTTCCAAGAGCTAGTCCTTTTGTATGCTTTACTACGGTCTCTTGCCATTGAGAACCATGACAGCTCTCTATCTAACTTCACCACCTCCCCTCTCCCTCTATCCGACCACCATCTGCTCACTTTCTCATCCCTGTCCTAGTCACCGGTCACCCATGTCTAGCAACATGCGCGCCCCTGCTGAATCCTTGCACACCTAGACTCCCACATGCTCTCTGACTCTATGCTACCACGGGCATCCATATCCTCACTCCACGACACAGACACTGCAACTGTTTTCTACAATGCTACTCTCACATTAGCTATTGACACGATCGCCCCTCTCGTTCATGGCAGAGAGCGACATATCAATAGACAACCCTGGCACAATAACACCACTAAAAAGCTCCAGCAATAGTGTTGAGCGATACCGTCCGATACTTGAAAGTATCGGTATCGGATAGTATCGGCCGATACCCGAAAAGTATCGGATATCGCCATACCGATACCCGATACCAATACAAGTCAATGGGACACCAAGTATCGGAAGGTATCCTGATGGTTCCCAGGGTCTGAAAGAGAGGACACTCTCCTTCAGGCCCTGGGATCCATATTACTGTGTAAAATAAAGAATTAAAATAAAAAATATTGATATACTCACCTCTCCGGAGGCCCCTGGACATCACCGCTGGAAACCGGCAGCCTTCTTTGCTTAAAATGAGCACGTTTAGGGCCTTCAATGACGTCACGGCTTCTGATTGGTCGCGTGCCGCTCATGTGACCGCCACGCGACCAATCACAAGCCGCGACGTCATTCTCAGGTCCTAAATTCCTAGAATGTGGAGTTTAGGGCCTGAGAATGACGTCACGGCTTGTGATTGGTCGCGTGGCGGTCACATGAGCGGCACGCGACCAATCAGAAGCCGTGACGTCATGGAAGGCCCTAAACGCGCTCATTTTAAGCAAAGAAGGCTGCCGGTTTCCAGCGGTGATGTCCAGGGGCCTCCAGAGAGGTGAGTATATCAATATTTTTTATTTTAATTCTTTATTTTACACAGTAATATGGATCCGATACCGATTCCCGATACCACAAAAGTATCGGATCTCGGTATCGGAATTCCGATACCGCAAGTATCGGCCGATACCCAATACTTGCGGTATCGGAATGCTCAACACTATCCAGCAACTGTCCAGGGTTGCAGAGCGGCACTGGAAGAAAACACATTCGCAAGATGACTTCACTGCATTCAAACAGGCAACACTCGCTTTTAAATCTGTTCTCACCTCTGCTAAACAGGCCTACTTCACAAACCTCGTATTCTCTCTATCCTACAACCCCAAACAGTTATTCAAAACCTTTAACTCCCTCCTCCACCCCCCATTACCCCCTCCAACCTCCCTCATCTCTGCTGAGGACTTTGCCACACACTTTAAAAATAAGATTGATGAAACAAGGCAAGTATTCATTGTTCAACCACCACAACCCCTTTGTATACCAGACCAATGCCCAAACCTCATAACCTCCCTCTCCAAGATCACTGAAGGGGGCTTAATTGTCTCCTCTCCAAATCGCATCTCACCACCAGTGCGCTTGACCCCATCCCATCCCATCCCACCTCCTCCCCAACCTCACCACCACACTTATCCCATCCCTAACCCACCTCTTCAACCTATCACTAACTTCTGGCACCTTCCCTTCTGCTTTCAAACATGCTACAATCACGCCTATCCTTAAAAAGCCATTCGCTTCCAAACTCCTGGAGCAGCACGTCCACGCTGAACTTTCCTTCCACATCTCATCTAACTAGCTCTTTGACAATCTACAATCTGGTTTCCGCCCCCATCACTCAACTGAGACTGCCCTGACCAAAATCACTACAGTAATGACCTGCTTACAGCCAAAGCTAACAGAAAATACTCTGTACTCCTCCTTCTAGACCTGTCCTCTGCTTTTGACACAGTTGACCACTGCCTTCCACTACAGAGCCTCTCTGTTGTGAACTCTATTTCTGGGCTCCCTCTTGTGGTCACAAGTGGTACTGTGTGAGTGCTGTCTTTCTGCAGCTTTGTGACTGGCATCAGCTGTCTCGTTATCTGTGGGCTGGTTTTCTATTTAAGCTCACTTGGACTCTCAGTCTATGCCTGCTGTCAATGTATTCAGTGCTATTCTGATTCCTTCTGACTACCTTGCTCCCAGTCTCTTCAAGAGAAGCTATGTTTCCATTTTGTTCATTTTTTGATCATCAGTGTTCTATATGTTTCTTGTCCAGCTTGCTAATATGTGATTTCCCAGCTTGCTGGTAGCTCTGGGGGGCTGAGTTTCTCCCCCCACACCGTTAGTTGGTGTGGGGGTTCTTGAATTCTCAGCGTGGATATTTTGGTAGGGTTTTTTACTGACCGCACAGTTCGCTATCTGTCTTCTGCTATCTAGTATTAGCAGGCCTCATTTGCTGAATCTGTTTTCATTCCTACGTTTGTCTTTTCTCCTTACCTCACCGTTATTATTTGCTGGGGGCTTCCTATATCTTTGAGGTTATTTCTCTTGAGGCAAGTGAGGTCTTGCTTTCTCTTTAGGAGTAGTCAGTTTCTCAGGCTGCGTCGAGACGTCCAGGAATTTAGGCACGTTCACCGGCTACCTTTAGTGTGTTTGTTAGGATCAGGTTTTGCGGTCAGTCCAGTTACCACCTCCCTAGAGCTCATGTCTGTTTAGTTACTTGGCTAGTATTTCCTGTGATCCCCAGCCACTGGGATCATAACAGTACAGCAGGCCCAAAAAAGTGTTTAATGCATCGCATGAAGTGGGATAAAAGAAGTCCTGAGTACAATTTTTTTTTTTTCCTCCTTTGCTGCAGTCTGTCTAGCTTCTCTCATCCCCTTAATCTCTGGGTGGTTTTGAGCTCAGCTGCAGACATGGATATTCAGAGTCTGACTTCTAGTGTGGATCATCTTGCTGCAAAGGTGCAAAATATTCAGGATTTTGTTGTTCATAGCCCTATGTCTGAGCCAAAGATACCTATTCCTGAGTTGTTTTCTGGGGATAGATCTAGGTTTATGAATTTTAGGAATAATTGTAAATTGTTTCTATCTTTGAGACCTCGTTCCTCTGGTGATTCCGCTCAGCAAGTTAAAATTGTTATCTCCTTGTTACGCGGCGACCCTCAAGATTGGGCTTTCTCTCTGGCGCCAGGAGATCCTGCATTGCTGAATGTGGATGCGTTTTTTCTGGCGCTTGGACTGCTTTATGAGGAACCTAATCTTGAGAACCAGGCAGAAAAGGCTTTGCTGGCTATCTCTCAACGTCAGGATGAAGCTGAGGTGTACTGTCAAATTTTGGAAATGGTCAGTGCTTACTCAATGGAATGAGTGTGCCCTGGCTGCAAATTTCAGAGAAGGTCTTTCTGAAGCCATTAAGAATGTTATGGTGGGGTTCCCAACGCCTGCAAGTCTGAGTGATTCAATGGCTTTGGCCATTCAGATTGATCGGCGTTTGCGGGAGCGCAAATCTGCGCATCCTCTGGCAGTGTTCTCTGAACAGAGATCTGAGTCAATGCAATGTGACAGAATTCTGACTAGAATTGAGCGACAAAGTCATAGACGTCAAAATGGGTTGTGCTTTTACTGTGGTGATTCTACTCATGTTATCTCAGCATGCTCTAAGCGCTTAAAAAAAATCGCTAAACCTGTCACCATTGGTACTATACAGGCTAAGTTCATTTTGTCTGTTACTTTAATCTGTTCTTTGTCATCCTACTCGGTTATGGCTTTTGTGGATTCAGGTGCTGCCCTGAATCTAATGGATTTGTCATTTGCCAAGCGCTGTGGTTTTGTTCTGGAGCCTTTGGAATTTCCTATTCCACTGAGGGGAATAGATGCTACGCCATTGGCTGAGAATAAGCCCCAGTATTGGACTCAAGTGACCATGTGCATGGCTCCTGCACATCAGGAGGTGATTCGCTTTCTTGTGCTACATAATTTGCATGATGTTGTCGTGTTGGGTCTGCCATGTGTTGTGAAATTGGATTCTGGGCTCCCCCGGTGGCCACTTGTGGAATTTAACTTGTGTGCATCATCCCCTCTGTTCACCTGCTCCTATCAGGATGTGGGAGTCGCTATATAACCTTGCTCCTCTGTCAGTTTCATGCCGGTCAACAATGTAATCAGTAGCCTTTCTGTGCATGTTCTTGCCTACTAGACAACTCCCAGCTAAGTTGGACTTTTGTCCTTGTGTGTTTTTGCATTTTGTTCCTGTTCACAGCTGCTGTTTCGTTACTGTGTCTGGAAAGCTCTTGTGAGCGGAAATTGCCACTCTGGTGTTATGAGTTAATGCTAGAGTCTTAAAGTAATTTCTGGATGGTGTTTTGATAGGGTTTTCTGCTGACCATGAAAGTGCCCTTTCTGTCTTCATGCTATCTAGTAAGCGGACCTCGATTTTGCTAAACCTATTTTCATACTACGTTTGTCATTTCATCTTAAATCACCGCCAATATATGTGGGGGCCTCTGTCTGCCTTTTGGGAAAATTTCTCTAGAGGTGAGCCAGGACTGTCTTTTCCTCTGCTAGGATTAGGTAGTTCTCCGGCTGGCGCTGGGCATCTAGGGATAAAAAAACGTAGGCATGCTACCCGGCCACTTCTAGTTGTGCGGCAGGTTTAGTTCATGGTCAGTATAGTTTCCATCTTCCAAGAGCTAGTTCTCATATATGCTGGGCTATGTTCTCTCGCCATTGAGAATCATGACAGTTTGACCGGCCCAAAAAAGGGTTAAATTACTGGCTGAGAAAGGAGAGAAAAAAGAAGTCTGCTACAATTTTTTTTTTTTTTTTTTTTCCCTCTAGTTCTGAGTGTGCTCTTAATTGAATCACTTGCTAGTCTGCCTATACTGCAGCCTTCCTCTCTTCCTCTCCTTCTAATCCTTGAATGGCTCTGTGTTCACCTGTTTCAAATGGATCTTCAGAGTTACAGGTTTGAATAATCTCGCCACAAAGGTACAAAATTTGCAAGATTTTGTTGTTCATGCACCTATGTCTGAGCCTAGAATTCCTTTGCCTGAATTCTTCTCGGGGAATAGATCTCACTTTCAAAATTTTAAAAATAATTGCAAATTGTTTTTGTCCCTGAAGTCTCGCTCTGCCGGAGACCCTGCACAGCAGGTCAGGATTGTAATTTCCTTGCTCCGGGGCGACCCTCAAGACTGGGCTTTTGCATTGGCACCAGGGGATCCTGCGTTGCTCAATGTGGATGCGTTTTTTCTGGCCTTGGGGTTGCTTTATGAGGAACCTCATTTAGAGCTTCAGGCGGAAAAGGCCTTGATGTCCTTGTCTCAGGGGCAAGATGAAGCTGAAATATACTGCCAAAAATTCCGCAAATGGTCTGTGCTTACTCAGTGGAATGAGTGCGCCCTGGCGGCGATTTTCAGAGAAGGTCTCTCTGATGCCATTAAGGATGTTATGGTGGGGTTCCCTGTGCCTGCGAGTCTGAATGAGTCCATGACGATGGCTATTCAGATCGATAGGCGTCTGCGGGAGCGCAAACCTGTGCACCATTTGGCGGTGTCTACTGAGAAAACGCCGGAAAATATGCAATGTGATAGAATTCTGTCCAGAAGCGAGCGGCAGAATTTTAGACGAAAAAATGGGTTGTGCTTCTATTGTGGTGATTCGACTCATGTTATATCAGCATGCTTTAAGCGTACTAAGAAGCCTGACAAGTCTGTTTCAATTAGCACTTTACAGTCTAAGTTTATTCTATCTGTGACCCTGATTTGTTCTTTGTCATCTATTACCGCGGACGCCTATGTAGACTCTGGCGCTGCTTTGAGTCTTATGGATTGGTCCTTTGCCAAACGCTGTGGGTATGATTTGGAGCCATTGGAGGCTCCGATACCTCTGAAAGGGATTGACTCCACCCCATTGGCTAGTAATAAACCACAATACTGGACACAAGTGACTATGCGTGTTAATCCGGATCACCAGGAGGTTATTCGCTTTCTGGTGCTGTATAATCTACATGATGTTTTGGTGCTGGGATTGCCATGGCTGCAATCTCATAACCCAGTCCTCGACTGGAGAGCTATGTCTGTGTTAAGCTGGGGATGTAAAGGAACTCATGGGGACGTACCTTTGGTTTCCATTTCATCATCTATTCCCTCTGAGATTCCTGAATTCTTGTCTGACTTTCGTGACGTTTTTGAAGAACCCAAGGTTGGTTCACTACCTCCGCACCGGGAGTGCGATTGTGCCATAGACTTGATCCCGGGTAGTAAATACCCTAAGGGTCGTTTATTTAATCTGTCTGTGCCTGAACACGCTGCTATGCGAGAATATATAAAGGAGTCCTTGGAAAAGGGACATATTCGTCCTTCGTCATCTCCCTTAGGAGTCGGTTTTTTCTTTGTGTCTAAGAAAGACGGCTCTTTGAGGCCGTGTATTGATTATCGACTTTTGAATAAAATCACGGTTAAATATCAATATCCGTTACCACTGCTTACTGATTTGTTTGCTCGTATAAAGGGGGCCAAGTGGTTCTCTAAGATTGATCTCCGTGGGGCGTATAATTTGGTGCGAATCAAGCAGGGGGATGAGTGGAAAACCGCATTTAATACGCCCGAGGGCCATTTTGAGTATTTGGTGATGCCTTTTGGTCTTTCAAATGCCCCTTCAGTCTTCCAGTCCTTTATGCATGACATTTTCCGCGATTATTTGGATAAATTTATGATTGTGTATCTGGATGATATTCTGATTTTTTCGGATGACTGGGACTCTCATGTCCAGCAGGTCAGGAGGGTTTTTCAGGTTTTGCGGTCTAATTCCTTGTGTGTGAAGGGTTCTAAGTGTGTTTTTGGGGTTCAGAAGATTTCCTTCTTGGGATATATTTTTTCCCCCTCTTCCATCGAGATGGATCCTGTCAAGGTTCAGGCTATTGGTGATTGGACGCAACCCTCTTCTCTTAAGAGTCTTCAGAAATTTTTGGGCTTTGCTAACTTTTATCGTCGATTTATTGCTGGTTTTTCTGATGTTGTAAAACCATTGACTGATTTGACTAAGAAGGGTGCTGATGTTGCTGATTGGTCCCCTGATGCTGTGGAGGCCTTTCGGGAGCTCAAGCGCCGCTTTTCTTCCGCCCCAGTGTTGCGTCAGCCTGATGTTGCTCTTCCTTTTCAGGTTGAGGTCGACGCTTCTGAAATCGGAGCTGGGGCGGTGTTGTCGCAGAGAAGTTCCGACTGCTCCGTGATGAGACCTTGTGCTTTTTTTTCCCGTAAATTTTCGCCCGCCGAGCGGAATTATGATATTGGGAATCGGGAGCTTTTGGCCATGAAGTGGGCTTTTGAGGAGTGGCGTCACTGGCTTGAGGGGGCCAGACATCAGGTGGTGGTATTGACTGACCACAAAAATTTAATTTACCTTGAGTCTGCCAGGCGCCTGAATCCTAGACAAGCGCGCTGGTCATTGTTTTTCTCTCGGTTTAATTTTGTGGTGTCTTACCTACCGGGTTCTAAGAATGTTAAGGCGGATGCCCTTTCTAGGAGTTTTGAGCCTGACTCCCCTGGTAATTCTGAGCCCACAGGTATCCTTAAAGATGGAGTGATATTGTCTGCCGTTTCTCCAGACCTGCGGCGGGCCTTGCAGGAGTTTCAGGCGGATAGACCTGATCGTTGCCCACCTGGTAGACTGTTTGTTCCTGATGATTGGACCAGTAGAGTCATCTCTGAGGTTCATTCTTCTGCGTTGGCAGGTCATCCTGGAATCTTTGGTACCAGGGATTTGGTGGCAAGGTCCTTCTGGTGGCCTTCCCTGTCACGAGATGTGCGAGGCTTTGTGCAGTCTTGTGACGTTTGTGCTCGGGCCAAGCCTTGTTGTTCTCGGGCTAGTGGATTGTTGTTACCCTTGCCTATCCCGAAGAGGCCTTGGACGCACATCTCGATGGATTTTATTTCGGATCTGCCTGTTTCTCAGAAGATGTCTGTCATCTGGGTGGTGTGTGACCGTTTCTCTAAGATGGTCCATCTGGTTCCCTTGCCTAAGTTGCCTTCTTCTTCCGAGTTGGTTCCTCTGTTTTTTCAAAATGTTGTTTGTTTGCATGGTATTCCGGAGAATATCGTTTCTGACAGAGGGACCCAATTCGTGTCTAGATTTTGGCGGGCATTCTGTGCTAGGATGGGCATAGATTTGTCTTTTTCGTCTGCTTTCCATCCTCAGACTAATGGCCAGACCGAGCGGACTAATCAGACCTTGGAGACATATTTGAGGTGTTTTGTGTCTGCGGATCAGGATGATTGGGTTGCTTTTTTGCCTTTGGCGGAGTTCGCCCTCAATAATCGGGCCAGCTCTGCCACCTTGGTGTCCCCGTTTTTCTGTAATTCGGGGTTTCATCCTCGATTTTCCTCCGGTCAAGTGGAATCTTCGGATTGTCCTGGAGTGGATGCTGTGGTGGAGAGGTTGCATCAGATTTGGGGGCAGGTGGTGGACAATTTGAAGTTGTCCCAGGAGAAGACTCAGCTTTTTGCCAACCGCCGTCGTCGTGTTGGTCCTCGGCTTTGTGTTGGGGACTTGGTGTGGTTGTCTTCTCGTTTTGTCCCTATGAGGGTTTCTTCTCCTAAGTTTAAGCCTCGGTTCATTGGCCCGTACAAGATATTGGAGATTCTTAACCCTGTGTCCTTCCGTTTGGACCTCCCTGCATCCTTTTCGATTCATAATGTTTTTCATCGGTCATTGTTGCGCAGGTATGAAGTACCAGCTGTGCCTTCCGTTGAGCCTCCTGCTCCGGTGTTGGTTGAGGGTGAGTTGGAGTACGTTGTGGAAAAGATCTTGGACTCTCGTGTTTCCAGACGGAGACTCCAGTATCTGGTCAAATGGAAGGGATACGGTCAGGAGGATAATTCTTGGGTCACTGCCTCTGATGTTCATGCCTCCGATCTTGTCCGTGCCTTTCATAGGGCTCATCCTGATCGCCCTGGTTGTTCTGGTGAGGGTTCGGTACCCCCTCCTTGAGGGGGGGGGTACTGTTGTGAAATTGGATTCTGGGCTCCCCCGGTGGCCACTTGTGGAATTTAACTTGTGTGCATCATCCCCTCTGTTCACCTGCTCCTATCAGGATGTGGGAGTCGCTATATAACCTTGCTCCTCTGTCAGTTTCATGCCGGTCAACAATGTAATCAGTAGCCTTTCTGTGCATGTTCCTGCTACTAGACAACTCCCAGCTAAGTTGGACTTTTGTCCTTGTGTGTTTTTGCATTTTGTTCCTGTTCACAGCTGCTGTTTCGTTACTGTGTCTGGAAAGCTCTTGTGAGCGGAAATTGCCACTCTGGTGTTATGAGTTAATGCTAGAGTCTTAAAGTAATTTCTGGATGGTGTTTTGATAGGGTTTTCTGCTGACCATGAAAGTGCCCTTTCTTTCTTCATGCTATCTAGTAAGCGGACCTCGATTTTGCTAAACCTATTTTCATACTACGTTTGTCATTTCATCTTAAATCACCGCCAATATATGTGGGGGCCTCTGTCTGCCTTTTGGGAAAATTTCTCTAGAGGTGAGCCAGGACTGTCTTTTCCTCTGCTAGGATTAGGTAGTTCTCCGGCTGGCGCTGGGCATCTAGGGATAAAAAAACGTAGGCATGCTACCCGGCCACTTCTAGTTGTGCGGCAGGTTTAGTTCATGGTCAGTATAGTTTCCATCTTCCAAGAGCTAGTTCTCATATATGCTGGGCTATGTTCTCTCGCCATTGAGAATCATGACAGCCATGGCTGCAGGCTCATAATCCAGTCTTGGATTGGAAAGCTATGTCTGTGTCAAGTTGGGGTTGCCAGGGAATTCATGGCGATGCTCCTTTGGTGCATGACCATGTGCATGACTCCTGTACATCAGGAGGTGATTCGCTTTCTTGTGCTGCATAATTTGCATGATGTTGTAGTTTTGGCTGCAGGCCCATAATCCAGTTCTGGATTGGAAAGCTATGTCTGTGTCAAGTTGGGGTTGTCAGGGGATTTATGGCGATGTCCCTTTGGTGTCAATTGCTTCTTCCACTCCTTCTGAGGTCCCTGAGTTTTTGTCGGACTACCAGGATGTATTTGATGAGCCCAGATCCGGTGCCCTGCCTCCTCATAGGGATTGTGATTGTGCTATAAATTTGATTCCTGGCAGTAAGTTCCCTAAGGTATGACTTTTTAATTTGTCTATACCAGAACATGCCGCGATGCGGAGTTATATAAAGGAGTCTTTGGCGAAGGGACATATTCGCCCATCCTCCTCCCCTCTTGGTGCAGGATTCTTTTTTGTGGCCAAGAAGGATGGTTCTCTGAGACCTTGTACAGATTATCGTCTTCTAAATAAAATCACGGTCAAATTTCAGTATCCTTTGCCATTATTGTCTGATCTGTTTGCTCAGATTAAGGGATCCAGTTGGTTCACCAAGATAGATCTTCGTGGTGTGTATAACCTTGTGCGTATCAAGCAGGGGGACGAATGGAAAACAGCATTTAATACGCCCGAAGGCCATTTTGAGTACTTGGTGATGCCTTTTGGACTCTCCAATGCTCCTTCTGTGTTTCAGTCCTTTATGCATGACATTTTCCGAGAATATCTGGATAAATTTATGATTGTGTATCTGGATGACATTTTGGTCTTTTCTAATGATTGGGAGTCCCATGTGAAGCAGGTCAGGATGGTGTTTCAGGTCCTGCGTGCTAATGCTTTATTTGTGAAGGGCTCAAAATGTCTCTTTGGAGTACAGAAGGTTTCCTTTTTGGGTTTTATTTTTTCTCCTTCTACTATTGAGATGGACCCAGTCAAGGTCCAGGCTATTCATGACTGGACTCAGCCTACATCTGTTAAGAGTCTTCAGAAGTTCTTGGGTTTTGCTAATTTTTACCGTCGCTTCATCGCTAATTTTTCTGGCGTGGTTAAGCCCTTGACGGATTTGACCAAGAAAGGTTCTGATGTGACTAATTGGTCTCCTGCGGCAGTGGAAGCCTTTCGGGAGCTGAAGCGCCGGTTTTCTTCAGCTCCAGTCTTATGTCAGCCTGATGTCTCTCTTCCTTTCCAGGTCGAGGTGGATGCTTCTGAGATTGGAGCAGGGGCTGTTTTGTCGCAGAGAAGCTCTGATGGCTCTGTGATGAAGCCTTGTGCCTTCTTTTCAAGAAAGTTTTCGCCTGTCGAGCGGAATTATGATGTTGGCTATGAAGTGGGCATTTGAGGAGTGGCGACATTGGCTCGAGGGAGCTAGGCATCGTGTGGTGGTCTGGACTGATCACAAAAATCTGATTTATCTCGAGTCTGCCAAGCGCCTGAATCCTAGACAGGCTCGTTGGTCGTTGTTTTTCTCCCGTTTCGATTTCGTGGTCTCGTACCTGCCTGGTTCGAAGAACGTGAAGGCTGATGCCCTTTCTAGGAGTTTTGTGCCTGACTCTCCGGGAGTTTCAGAGCCGGCTGGTATCCTCAAAGAGGGAGTGATTTTGTCTGCCATTTCCCCAGATTTGTGACGAGTGCTGCAGAAATTTCAGGCTAATAGACCTGACCGTTGCCCACCAGAGAGACTGTTTGTCCCAGATAGATGGACCAGCAGAGTTATTTCCGAGGTTCATTCTTCGGTGTTGGCAGGTCATCCTGGGATTTTTGGTACCAGAGACTTGGTGGCTAGGTCCTTCTGGTGGCCTTCCTTGTCACGGGATGTGCGTTCCTTTGTGCAGTCCTGTGGGATTTGTGCTCGGGCTAAGCCTTGCTGTTCTCGTGCCAGCGGTTTGCTTTTGCCTTTGCCTGTCCCGAAGAGGCCTTGGACGCACATTTCCATGGATTTTATTTCAGATCTTCCAGTATCTCAGAGAATGTCTGTCATCTGGGTGGTGTGTGATCGTTTTTCCAAAATGGTCCATTTGGTGCCCTTGCCTAAGTTGCCTTCCTCCTCCGATTTGGTTCCTTTATTTTTTCAGAATGTGGTTCGCTTGCACGGCATCCCTGAAAATATTGTGTCTGACAGAGGATCCCAGTTTGTGTCCAGATTTTGGCAGATTTTTTGTGCTAAGATGGGCATTGATTTGTCTTTTTCGTCGGCCTTCCATCCTCAGGCGAATGGCCAAACCGAGCGAACTAATCAGACGTTGGAAACTTATTTAAGATGTTTTGTTTCTGCTGATCAGGATGATTGGGTGACTTTTTTGTCATTGGCCGAGTTTGCCCTTAATAATCGGGCTAGATCTGCTACTTTGGTTTCGCCTTTTTTCTGCAATTCTGGTTTTCATCCTCGTTTTTCCTCGGGTCAGGTTGAGCCTTCTGACTGTCCGGGGGTGGATTCTGTGGTGGATAGGTTGCAGCAGATTTGGAACCATGTGGTGGACAATTTGAAGTTGTCACAGGAGAAGGCTCAGCGCTTTGTCAACCGCCGTCGCGGTGTTGGTCCCCGACTTCGTGTTGGGGATTTGGTATGGCTGTCTTCTCGGTATGTTCCTATGAAGGTTTCCTCTCCTAAATTCAAGCCTCGCTTCATCGGTCCTTATAAGATTTTGGAAATCCTTAACCCGGTGTCTTTTCGTTTGGACCTCCCAGCATCGTTTGCCATTCATAATGTGTTCCATAGGTCTTTGTTGCGGAGGTATGTGGTGCCTGTGGTTCCTTCTGTTGAGCCTCCTGCTCCGGTGCTGGTTGAGGGTGAATTGGAGTACATGGTGGAGAAGATCTTGGATTCTCGTATTTCCAGATGGAGGCTTCAGTATTTAGTTAAGTGGAAGGGCTATGGTCAGGAGGATAATTCCTGGGTTGTCGCCTCTGATGTCCATGCGGCCGATTTGGTTCGTGCCTTCCATGCGGCTCATCCTGATCGCCCTGGGGGTCTTGATGAGGGTTCGGTGACCCCTCCTCAAGGGGGGGTACTGTTGTGAACTCTATTTCTGGGCTCCCTCTTGTGGTCACAAGTGGTACTCTGTGAGTGCTGTCTTTCTGCAGCTTTGTGACTGGCATCAGCTGTCTCGTTATCTGTGGGCTGGTTTTCTATTTAAGCTCACTTGGACTCTCAGTCTATGCCTGCTGTCAATGTATTCAGTGCTATTCTGATTCCTTCTGACTACCTTGCTCCCAGTCTCTTCAAGAGAAGCTATGTTTCCGTTTTGTTCAATTTTTGATCATCAGTGTTCTATATGTTTCTTGTCCAGCTTGCTAATATGTGATTTCCCAGCTTGCTGGTAGCTCTGGGGGGCTGAGTTTCTCCCCCCACACCGTTAGTTGGTGTGGGGGTTCTTGAATTCTCAGCGTGGATATTTTGGTAGGGTTTTTTACTGACCGCACAGTTCGCACAGTTCGCTATCTGTCTTCTGCTATCTAGTATTATCGGGCCTCATTTGCTGAATCTGTTCTCATTCCTACGTTTGTCTTTTCTCCTTACCTCACCGTTATTTGTTGGGGGCTTCCAATATCTTTGGGGTTATTTCTCTTGAGGCAAGTGAGGTCTTGCTTTCTCTTTAGGGGTAGTCAGTTTCTCAGGCTGCGTCGAGACGTCCAGGAATTTAGGCACGTTCACCGGCTACCTTTAGTGTGTTTGTTAGGATCAGGTTTTGCGGTCAGTCCAGTTACCACCTCCCTAGAGCTCGTGTCTATGTTTAGTTACTTAGCTAGTATTTCCTGTGATCCCCAGCCACTGGGATCATAACACCTCTCCTCCTTTGGCATCAAAGACCTCGCCCTTTCCTGGATCTCCTCATACCTTTCCAACTGCACATTCAGCGTCTCCCACTACCTCCTCATCCCACCCTCTCTCTGTTGGAGTCCCCCAAGGCTCTGTTCTAGGACCCCTACTCTTCTCTATCTACACACTTGGCCTGAGAACTCATGAAGTCCCATGGATTCCAGTACCACCTTTATGCTGATGACATTCAGATCTATCTTTCTGGCCCAGACGTCACCTCCCTGCTGTCTAGAATCCCGGAGTGTCTATCAGCCATATCCTCCTTCTTCTCCTCTCGCTTCCTCAAACTCAATGTGGATAAATCTGAACTCATCATCTTTCCTCCATCTCATAGATCTTCCAAACCTGACCTATCTATCACGATTAATGACTTCACGCTTTCCCCGTACCGGAAGTCCGCTGCCTCGAAGTAACCCTTGACTCTGCCCTGACCTTCAAACCGCACATCCAAGCTCTTTCCACCTCCTGTCACCTCCAGCTCAAAAATATCTCCAGAATCCATCCTTTCCTCAACCGTCAATCTACTAAAATGCTTGTGCATGCCCTCATCATCTCCCGCCTTGACTACTGCAACATCCTTTTCTGTGGCCTCCCTGCTAACACCCTTGCACCTCTCCAGTCCATCCTTAACTCTGCGGCCTGACTAATTCATCTCTCTCCTCGCTACTCCTCCGCTTCCTCCCTCTGCAAATCTCTTTACTGGCTCCGATTCCCTCAGTGTATCCAGTTCAAATTACTAATACTGACCTACAAAGCCATCCATAACAGTGTCTCCTCCATATATCTCCGAACTAATCTCCTGATATTTTCCCTCACATAATCTCTGGTCCTCCCAAAGCCTCCTTCTCTTCGTCACACTTATCCGCTTTTCACCCAACCGCCTCCAGAATATCCCCCATCCTCTGGAATTCTTTGCCCCAACACATCCGACTATTAACCACATATGGATCCTTCAGACGGAACCTGAAAACCCACCTTTTCAGGAAAGCTTACCAGCTACTCTGACCTCGCTGCCTCCTCACCACTACTGAAGCTACTGCCTCACCAACACCAGAGCTGCTGCAACCCTCAACCTATTGTCTCCTTCCCCACCATCCTGTAGAATGTAAGCCCGCAAGGGCAGGGTCGTCACCCCTCTGTATCAGTCTGTAATTGTTAGTTTGCTTACTGTAAGTGACATCTTTAATTTTTATGTAACCCCTTCTCATGTACAGCACCATGGAATCACTGGTGGTATATAAATAAATAATAATAATAAATAAATATTTGTTATCTTTTTATTCAGTCTGGTGATCCCTTCTTTATAGCCTCTCTTTTTCTTGTTTTTTTTGTGTATTTACAGTATATGGTTTACTGGCTATAGGAGATCCCAGTATATTACCTGTAGTGGTGCCCTCCTTTGCTTTTCCTTTTTTGTTTAACCTTTTACATGATGCCAAAGATCCACAAGGACCTCTGTCAGCCTCCGGGCCATCCCACAGTCTCCAGTATCGGGAGTGTATGTGAAACGGCTGGTATTTACCTTGACTTTTTTTTGCAGCCCCTGGCCACATCGCTGCCCTCATTCATCAGAGATACATCACAATTTATTCAGATGTGAAATCATCTTATCAAAGGAGTTTCTTCTGGTGACCTGTGATGTTGAGTTGCTTTATTCCAATATCAATCATCAAGGCGGTATCAAAGCTCTGGCCCACTTTCTGAGCAAACAGGACAACAGACTGTAGGCATGACTCTTTTATTCTTGAACTTCTTGACTGTATTTTCCACCATAACTATTTTCTTTTTGATAGGACCTTTTTTCGGCAAGTACCAGGAGTGGAGATGGGAGTACACTGTGGGCCGGCCTACGCTAATAAAATTCTTGGATGGTGGGAGGAGACTTAAGTAAATCCTTCTGAGGTTTTTCAACAACAGATTCTTCATTAGCATCGCTATATGGATGATGTATTTTTTCTATGGCTGAGCACAGAAATTGAATGTGTGGAATTCATTAACATGCTCAATCAGAATTCCAATAATATCTTTCTCACGCATTCTGATTCCTCTAGCTTGATCAGGACTTCTCAGTGCAAGAAAGGGACCATACAGACAGATTTAAACAGCGTGGCTGTCCAAAAAGGATCATCTCAACTGCGTTTCAACGAGCCCAGGGACAGGATCAAGCACCACTACTTACCCTCCCTTTGCTGCACAAGACCCCTGACCTCGATTTGTCACAAATTTTAACAGTTGGCATCAGATGAGAAATGTCCTTTCAAAACATTGGTTCATCCTCACCATTGACACTCAGCTATGGTGACTAGTACACAACCCCTTCTGACAGCAAGAAGAGCTCCAAATCTTCATGATCTTTTAACAAGGAGCCACTTCTCTAGACTGACTCAAAGGCTTAATCAGGGCATAGTGCTTAGGGGCTCCTTTCCATGTGGAGACTGCAAAGCTTGTCCATTTGGGACAATTTTGTTAAATCCCTTAACCGCAATAAACATCCACTCAGAACCTACATCAATTGCAAAAGCAAAGATGTCATATACGCACTCGTTTGCCCTTGCAAACAGGTGTATGTGCGTCAGACCTCACAGGAGTTTAGGAAAAGAGCCCAAAAACATATGTCTACCATTCATCTTGCTGCTGTGGACCAAAAGAAAGGCAAAGTACTTACTCCTGTTGCTGCCCATTTTCTATCCTTACATCAGGGGAGGACCCATAACATCAGGTTTTTTGGGACTCCAGAAGCTCTTCAGTAATGGTAGGGGTGGCTGATTGCGCAAACGATTATTACAAGACACATCGAGATGGATTTATGAACTACAATGTGTGGCCCCTATGGGGCTTCATGAAGAGCTTCTGTTTACTGGCTTTTGGGGTGATAGCATAGCCCAATGTCCTCCTGGTCCAGCCATGGCCTATATGTACTCCTTTCTATGACTTTTTATATATTTTTTTGCTTATTTCATGATGTGCGCTGGTTATGATTTTCTATTTTTTCATATTAGGACTAGTGTTGAGCATTCCGATACTGCAAATATCGGGTATCGGCCGATATTCGCTGTATCGGAATTCCGATACCGAGTTCCGATATTTTTGTGATATCGGAATCGGAAGTTCCTATAACTTCCCAGGCGTGTGTGGTGCGTATGGTTCCCAGGGTCTGGAGGAGAGGAGACTCTCCTTCAGGCCCTGGGATCCATATTCATGTAAAAAATAAAGAATAAATGAAAAATATGGATATACTCACCCCTCCGACGGACCCTGGACCTCAGCGGTGCAACCGGCAGCCTCCGTTCCTAAGAATGCAGTGAGTGTAGGACCTGCGATGACGTCGCGGTCTTGTAATTGGTCGCTTGACCACTCATGTGACCGCTCACGTGACCGCGACGTCATCGAAGGTCCTTCACTCTCTGCATTCTTAGGAACGGAGGCAGACGCTTGCAGCGGTGACAGCCAGGGCTCGTCCGAGGGTGAGTATATCCAGATTTTTTATTTTTATTCTTTATTTTTTACATGAATATTTATCCCAGGGCCTGAAGGAGAGTTTCCTCTCCTTCAGACCCTGGGAACCATCCAGGATCACTTCCGATATTTGTGTCCCATTGACTTGTATTGGTATCGGGTATCGGTATCGGCGAGATCCGATATTTTTTGGATATCGGCCGAGCCAATCCGATACCGATACTTTCAAATATCGGAAGGTATCGCTCAACACTAATTAGGACTGGTTGTCTTTTGTGTCCTCTTTCCATGGAAACTTTTGTCCTCTGCCTCACTCTGGAACCTCAGTTGGGACCTGGCTGAATTTGCATTGGTCTACAGTCATATAGTTTACCTTCGTTCTTCATATGTGTGGAGGATGGACTGGATGTTAATAGGAAATCTGTCTCACTGACAGAGCCGGGTCTTATACAACTGTAGACCGGATGTGAAGTGGACGTTACGTTCAACAACAACACGGGGACCTCTTATGAGGAATTGACTTTTATCAAATGATGGGACTTTACACATGACATTCTGGTATTTTTTTGTTTTGAATATGGACGGATGCCTTCTACCTTTCTCTTCTTCATTGCCATTGTCATGACTCTGGACAGGATGGTTCCGCCTCTATCCTGGTCAGATCAGGATTAATTTTAGTCACCTCTCTTTGGTTCCTGGGTGGCTATTTAATGTTGGCAGTTCCTGGATTTGGTGTCTGTGATACTTCCGTATATTGGTTTGTGGTTGCTGACCCAGGTTACTCGTTCGTAAACATTGTTCCTCCGTGCTTGTGTGCTTTGCTGTGTATGACCCGGTTTGTCCCCGACTCTTGCCTCTGTATCCTGCTTTGTACTGCTCTGTCCTTTCTGGTTATCTGACCCCTTGGCTTGTCTCCGTTTACTCTTAGTCTTATCCCTAGGTACTACGCTCCCATCTGGCTTTTGACCCTCAGCTTTCCTTGAACATGTTTTACTGTCTGTGCCTTGCACTCCATGCACTCAGTTACCTTCCCTGCACTCACGCATGGTGACTCCGCCCCCTGGTCACATGATTGCTCAGTGCCAGGTCCTTGTGCATGGCATGCCTTGTTCCTGCACTCCCTGCGCTCGTTCCCTTGCCCCCTGATAGCGCCCCTTAGGCAGCACCAGTGACACCATCGGTGTCATCACAGCCATGAGGGTATTTACAGGTATATGGGCTGTTGCATATCAACATCCATGTTAGTAGTTTTCATGTAGATTTGATATTGCACAGTACACAATGCCCTGGTAGCATGTGTAATACCCAGATAAGCAGGATCGGCCCCCTGGAGGTCATGCATCTCTTAGTGCTTGGACAATAGGTTAATATGATGTGTCAAGCAACCGCACCCTTCGCATCCCCATTTTTGTACCTGGAATAAAATTAATTTCACCATACTGGTGGTATCTTGTGCCTTAACCTTCAGTCCTCATACAATTGCATGGTATAGATCAAGTATGGCACTGCATTTCATACCATGCTCATTATCAAAAAATGTTTTCTTACCGGACACTTTCAGGTACCGGGGTCCTCCATGCATTGATCTAGCATTTGGGTCACTTGGGGTCCTTATTCAATAATTTTAAGTTCTTTTGGTCACACCCTTCAAGGATCTGTTATCACTCAATCCTCTATGACTCTAATAAATAATGTACACATGATTTATTTGTTTTGTATTTTTTGTTTGTATATAATGGCATGTTATAGGTCATGTTTAGGGTGCTATTTCATACCATACTTTTCAAAAAATGTTCTTTACCAGATGCTTTCAGGTGTTGGGGTCCTCCAGGTTTTGGTTTGGTATTGGGTCACTGTAGACCCTTATTTCATATCCCTTCAAAATTTTATTTATATTTTTACATTTTTTCAATTTTTTTTAAATTATTTTTTCGGTATACCCTTTAGACATTTGTTATCATGCAATCCTTTATGATTCTAGATAAATTATGTGAATATCATTTTAGTCTACATCATGATTACGTTCTGCAGGCTTCATTCATGTACTTTTGGTTTTTTTCTTAGTTTTTTATGCAGTTGTTCATGTATTTACTAGCATTTATTACTTCTTGTTGTACACATTTCTTTTTCTAGTTGTCCATCCTCACCATAAGAGATCCATATTAGCGTCGATGGATTTGCTTTGATCTGGTTACTTGTTTGTCTTTTACTTTTCACATCTTGGCTAGTAATGACAATATTGGCATATACAACTGCCCATAACTTTCCTATCCGCTGTCATGCACATGCATGTGGATGACTAGTTCCGGTTTTATGCTCCCAAGTACACCTTACTTGCGGGATGAGGGCTCTGTGGGCAACAGTTTCCATGCATGTCTGTAGCTGGAAATGCCTCCCCAGGTGCCACCGATCTCTGGGACATTACACACCGGTAACTTATTTGTTCATTAGGCGCTTCTCTATATCTAGCAATGCTTGATACATGGGCACACTACTGACAAAGCTGTTGCTTAACAGCGATAGGCGTGGGGTTCTCTCCCCACATCCCTTCCTCTCTTGTTTCTTATGCTTATCATGGCATCTTGTGATGTTCTAGGAGCATTTCCCATGCACGTGATGTAGTATCATCTGTGGTAAACGCTCTGCATATATTTTTTATATCCTTTGCATATTCCTTTACTTACTGGCGTTATTTAAGCACAATTGTTTATTTGCTGATCACTTGCCCTTTTTTCTGGAGCTCATCTCCAATTGCTGCTTATCGGCTTTACTGTGACCCTTATACCAGGCAATGTTATTATTTTCTATCTGAGGTTTCCATATATTAGTTGGAGGTGCTATTAACAGCAAGTTTACCGCTCAAGTGCTCCCTATAGCTTGTCTGTTATACCCAGTTACTTGATGCAATTCTGAGGGATGGTGGGAGATTATTGTACCATGTTTCCATGTTTTTAGATGTTTTAAGCTATTTTTTTTGTCCATGTTATCAATAAAGTTGTATGAATTTTGATTGCATTAGATCAGGTGTACACCCTTTTTTTTGTATTGTTCTTTCTCTCTTAGTATGTAGATTTCAACAAATCTGTGAGCAGGATTTCACCCACTACCCCCTTAAACTATTTATATAGACATCTTACACTTCAAAGACAAGTCCAGTAATACCTTTATATGGCATGTATGTGCAGCGCCCCAGAGTCCTGGTCGTTGCAGTACTGTTGCTCCGCCACTAAGGGGAGTGATGGTATGTCCGATGGCACTTAAGGAGTTCACCTGACCAGGTATCACAGGCACCAATACACTTCACAGTCTGGCCTCTAGGGGGAGCAAAGGGTACTATGTATTAGGCCACTCCTCACAATCTGGTAAAACTGGGGGTTGGATAGGAAGTTAGAAAGAAGCTGACTGGGTTGGAACCAGGCAACATCCTGTGGCAGAGGGTGGGTGTTGCGGGGAAAGATTCAGGGGAGTCCCTGTCAGGGGTGGGATCCTGACAGAGGCCTAGCGAACAAGGCAGAACGTTAAGGAACCGCGCCTGCACTACATTGCGGCGGTATCTCAAGAAAGGACAAGAAGCGAGGTTTATTGTGAAGAAGTGAGAAACGAGATCACAGCAAAAAGGAGATAACACCAGTAGGAGTCGTGCCATAAGATCGAGGCAACATCCTACTGAGGCGCGTAGCCGGTGGACGGAACGCCGAGGAAGTATTGGGCTCCAAGCATTACTTCAAACCAACGGCAGGACAGTTAATTATAGGTTGGTTGTCTCACCTAAGCAGACATAGGAGGCAATTGTGGGAGAGGGGCGACACTAGGGTCCCGGAAGAACTCCAGGCCTACCTATCATACGGGTGCGTCCTAGCCATATCATCTGGGGGACGAAGAGAAAGAACATCAGAAATAGACACAACAGTTGTGAGGACTACCCCGTGGTGCTCAGCAGGGAAGTACTACAACACACAGGCGCTAGAAGGTAGGCACTGATTTCCACCTGCAAAGGGAACTCTGGATGTGCCTTCGGACCGGCCGGTCTCAGCCAGCCCTGTTAGCAGTACTCTGGATTGAGGATCCTGAAGCCTTCAGTAAAGAAGTAAAGAGACTGCAACCCTGTGTCCTCGTTATTCCTCGCGACCTGCACCACGCACCATCATCTCATCTTTCATTGGACGCCCCTTAGCAGGGTCACGGACCTGGTCTAGCCACCGTGACAACCCCAAGACCGAGACAGAGAGGCCCGGTACCAAGTACCAAGCGGCCCTGCGTCTGGGGGCGCTCCAAACTTGGCGTCATGAACAGGATCTACTCAAGCCTGAAGAATCAGGTCATGTGTGCCTTGGAACTGTGTCTGAATTGTGGTTGAACCGTGACTTATTGCAAAGACTGTGTGTTGCTGTTTGCCGCCAAAAATGCCCGCCAAAACCGCCGCCATTACAGCGGTACGAGGAGTGCAGGAGAAAAAGAGGGGCGTGAAGTGGGCGTACACGAGCTGGAGAGCGCGAAAGACAATGGCCGCCCAGTCTGAATATTTCTGTATCCTGAGGACGTGTCCATCAGCAGCTGAGACCCACCTCCTGATCTTCTATGGTGGGCGGAGACAGAAGAAATGAAACTATGACTCAGATGAGGTGGGACTGGAGACCAGAGAAGGCCTACGAAAAAGGATGGCTCCGCACCAACCCCCGGCACCGGAGGATTACTCCGACATGCCCCCGTTGGAGGATTTGGACCCATGGGAGCCGTCGATGGGGCATCCTGTACCTGAACGGTCCCCAGTCCGTACGCCTCAGGAGAGTGGAGTGGCGCCAGAGGAGTTACCTCAAGTGAAGGTACTCAGTGCCATGACCCCCAGGGAGGACGCCTCACCTCCGCACCAGACCCGGCCGCCGCTGCAACCACTGGGGCCCCAGTGTCCTTGCCGCCTGGCCCCAAAGCACCGGGGGGCATGACCTCGGGCCCTTCCCTTGGGGAGAATATAGGAACCATCTGATCGCGGAGTTCCAGTGGGAAGTGGAGCGGGAGGTGCGAGGTGAGCTGCTGGAGGGCTCCCTGCCGAAAAGGGGCATTGTGATTGTCTACCAGCCCCAGGAGGGGAAAGGCTTCATCCAGGAAATTGGAGCGGCCCTGAGAGTCCGCATCACCCGGGACGAGGTGGAGCCCTGCCTGTGCGGAGATGGTGCAAAGTCCCTCCTGAAACCTGGAGACGTGGTGACGTATCGCCGGCGTCTGAAGGGAAGCAGCTGGTGGGCCCAGGACATGCAGCGCTGTACGGCTGTCCTGGCGGTATCCAGAACCGAGGGGGAGGAGCTTGCCGCTGAAGCAGCTGCCGCAGCCTCTGCCGCCGCCAGCATCATCCACCGGCCCACGCAGACGTTCATCGCGGCGCACGACCTGGTCGTGCAGAAGACCCAAGCCCATGGAGTGTACCTGGCACCGGGAGTGGACTTGGAATCAAGCCTGCCTGGGCCACAGAGGGCCACCTGTCAGGTGAAGCCTCGGTGGAGGCCACCGGTACCAGAGTAAGATCTTAATGCTCTGCAAATGTAAATAGTTAACTGTTTGTTTCCCTGCCTTTTAGCTGCTAATACCCGACCAGGATTGTTCTTAAAGGGATCCCTTCGTTTACCCGGGATCCCTATTGATTTTTATTTTTGCTTTTGTTTTCCCTTTGCTTCTTGTTCACCCATGCTAAATAAGACTGCCGAATCATGGACAGTGAATGGTTCACAAACTGTGATGTAAATAGTTTGCACCTTCTTAAAGGTGCCCCCTACTGGTTTTACAAGAAAAGGAACTCTTTTCGAAGAAACTGTTCCTGGAAACAGTACAGGAGTTCCTGCTGTAAACGGACTTGCGACTTGAGAAGTTGTGCTACCTCAAAGAGACTTGGTTCCCTCTTAAAGGGGATGTTCATTAGTTACACTTAATGTATAATGTTGCCTTAAAAGAAAGTGAATAGTAATAATGTTTTACATAGCAAGTTATATGTAGCCAGTTAGTTAGTTATAGAAAATGTTTGATAATGTTGCTAGAGATTGAGGACAGGGAGTACACCCGTAGGGGTTAGTGAGAGAGTCCTCCTAGGAGCCATAGAGAGATGGCTCAGTGATCCTGTACTAAGGAAAGAGGCAGTAGGCCTGGGCAGATAGACAGGCGGTCCTGCATATGAACAATCAGAGAGTAAAAAGAAGAGTATTGCACTTAGAAGAGAAAAATAAAGAAAAAGGTTAATTTATATTTTAGTAGTTTTATAGTAAGCCTTTAGTGGGTTCAGCTTATACGCCCTTAAAGGAAAAGTTAAATTATTGTTCAGAATTTGCACTTAGTAGAATACCCGGCTGGGTAATAGAAGTTATTTATAGTATGTTATTTAAAATATTTAACTATGTTTTGTTTGTAACGTTCAAGAGTCCTCACCTCCCATAAAGGGAAGCACTGTTATTATTGCTTATTACTTGTTCATTGCATTTCAAAATTTGTATGTCTTTTGCTGACATGTATTGTTGTTTTCTTCCCAGTCTGGGAGTACAGGATTTAACCGGGGGGGGAGTGCAGCGCCCCAGAGTCCTGGTCGTTGCAGTACTGTTGCTCTGCCACTAAGGGGAGTGATGGTATGTCCGATGGCACTTAAGGAGTTCACCTGACCAGGTATCACAGGCACCAATACACTTCACAGTCTGGCCTTCAGGGGGAGCAAAGGGTACTATGTATTAGGCCACTCCTCACAATCTGGTAAAACTGGGGGTTGGATAGGAAGTTAGAAAGAAGCTGACTGGGTTGGAACCAGGCAACATCCTGTGGCAGAGGGTGTTGCGGGGAAAGATTCAGGGGGTCCCTGTCAGGGGTGGGATCCTGACAGAGGCCTAGCGAACAAGGCAGAAGGTTAAGGAACCGCGCCTGCACTACATTGCAGCGGTATCTCAAGAAAGGACAAGAAGCGAGGTTTATTGTGGAGAAGTGAGAAACGAGATCACAGCAAAAAGGAGATAACACCAGTAGGAGTCGTGCTGTAAGATCGAGGCAACATCCTACTGAGGCATGTGGCCGGAACGCCGAGGAAGTATTGGGCTCCAAGCATTACTTCAAACCAACGGCAGGACAGTTAATTATAGGTTGGCTGTCTCACCTAAATCACCTAAGCAGACATAGGAGGCAATTGTGGGAGAGGGGCGACACTAGGGTCCCGGAAGAACGCCAGGCCCACCCATCATACGGGTGCGTCCTAGCCATATCATCTGGGGGACGGAGAGAAAGAACATCAGAAATAGACACAACAGTTGTGAGGACTATCCCGTGGTGCTCAGCAGGGAAGTACTACAACACACAGTCACTAGAAGGTAGGCACTGATTTCCACCTGCAAAGGAAACTCTGGATGTGCCTTCGGACCGGCCGGTCTCAGCCAGCCCTGTTAGCAGTACTCTGGATTGAGGATCCTGAAGCCTTCAGTAAAGAGGTAAAGAGACTGCAACCCTGTGTCCTCGTTATTCTTCGCGTCCTGCACAACGCACCATCATCTCATCTTTCATTGGACGCCCCTTAGCAGGGTCACGGACCGGGTCTAGCCACCGTGACAACCCCAAGACCGAGACAGAGAGGCCCGGTACCGAGTACCCCGCGGCCCTGCATCTGGGGGCGCTCCATCTGTTTCTCTATTACTGAGAAATCAGTATGTGTATTGATATGGAAATAAGGCTGTAGATCTGAAGCCTCTATCACTCCAGCTTTAATCCCCGCCCAGTGCCACTTCCTCCTGTCAGACAGTCTTTATTCTGTGTGACTACAAGCAAAGGAGACTTCAGTCAAGTAGGATGAGGTGGCACTGGGTGGGGAAATAAAGCTGGAGTCAGAGGTGTATCTATTCTTTCTGGCACCCGGGGCAAGAATTCATTATGGCGCAACCCTCCTCACATATACGATTTGCACACTTAGTCATGTACCGACGAGCTGCTCTCCCTAATGCTCTCAATGTTCAGTGAAAAACTGAGAAGCAGGAAGAGATGCTTGTTGTTGCAGGACCATGAGTATGAATGAAGTGTCCATGTGATGACTACTGGAACCTGCAGAGCTGAATCCTGACGTTGCAGGCTTCTGAATTCTCACAACGAATGCACTGCACACTTTTAGGATTCTCCCTTGTCGGTGGACAGTCAAGTCAGCACAGGCATGTGATTTGTTTACTTCTGACCACATTCTGACTAGACGTGCTCTGCCTCGCTCAGTTCATTTTCATCGAATGAGGCCACATACGTCTAGTCAGCACAAACCCGCTTGTATGTACACTACCGTTCAAAAGTTTAGGGTCGCTTAGAAATTTCTTTATTTCTGAAAGAAAATCACAGTTTTTTGTCCAATGAAGCTAACATTAAATGATTCAGAAATACACTCTATATATTGTTACTGTTCTAAATGACTATTCTAGCTGCAAACGTCTGGTTTGTAATGCAATATCTTCATAGGTGCATAGAGGCCCATTTCCAACAACCATCACTCCAGTGTTCTTATTGTACTTTGTGTTTGCTAACTGTGTAAGAAGGCTAATGGATGGTTAGAATACCCTTGAAAACCCTTGTGCAAGTATGTTAGCACAGCTGAAAACAGTTTGACTGGTTAGAGAACCTATAAACCTGACCTTCCTTTGAGCTAGTTGAGAATCTGGAGCATTACATTTCTTTGTTCCATTAAACTCTCAAAATGGTCAGAAAAAAAAACTTTCATGTGAAACTCTACAGTCTATTCTTGTTCTTAGAAATGTATGTTATTCCATGTGAGAAATTGCCACGAAGCTGAAGATTTCCTACAACGGTGAGTACTACTCCCTTCAGAGGAGAGCACAAACAGGCTCTAACCAGAGTAGAAAGAGAAGTGGGACGCCCCGCAGCACAACTGAGCAACAAGACAAGTACATTAGAGTCTGTAGTTTGAGAAATCGACGCCTCACAGGTCGTCAACTGGCAGCTTCATTAAATAGTACACGCAAAACTCCAGTGTCAACGTCTACAGTAAAGAGGTGACTCTGGAATGTTGGCCTTCAAGGCAGAGTGGCAAGGAAAAAGCCTTATCTGAGACCGGCTAATAAACGGAAAAGATTATTATGGGCAAAGTAACTGAGTAACAGACTGAACATGTAAAAGCATTGCTGGATTTGTTTTTAAAGAGCTACATGCTCATATAAATTGTTTTTTTTTTTGGGGGGGGGGTGAAAATCTGCTGACAGATTCCTTTTCAAACAAGCCCTAAATTCCTGCTGTTGTTGTGGGCTGAAAATTGGCTGAAATATGATCTTTAGCAGCCAAAGAATATCTCATGGGTCCTCAACTACTGAGTTGGCACACTGCGATTATATACTCCCTTGGCAAGGAAAAGGTTAAGCTTACTGAATTGAAATCTGAAGTACTCTGTGTCTTACAAAAGCAACAAGACATTACAAGTAAAACAAAGCAGAATGTGGTACTTTAATTTGAGGATTAAGATGCATGTGCATTTTTGCCCTGTATATTATTTGTTTCATTTGTTAAAGCCTAGTCAGCAAACAATGGTGCTTTTTATTGCCGTCATTGTAATAACCAAGGGCAGCGCAAACAATAAAGTTAAGCTATTCAAATTACAGAAATGATTGTCAATTAAAATAAGTAATGTGGACAGAATGCAGACTTGCTGAATCGCTTGGAAATTCACCATTAAATCTTTCTTAGTTGCAAACTGATTTTGTATAATGCCTTCACAAATGATATATTTGTATAACACATCGGTTGCGCTCTGGCTTTATTGATGTAGAATTGTTTGCTATTAACCCCTTGTATTCTGCAACAGTTTTGCCAATGGGATTTTCTATTGTTGCTTACCCCTCAAGCCTGAGATTGTCTGGGGTGTAAAGACGTTTTGTTACATATACTGAAAGCGCAAATGTCTTAAGCCTTTATGGCAGCAGCCGCTGACCCTGTAGCAATACAGGGATCAGTGGCCATTTTTTCTCCAGGAACTGGTTGGCTCTTTTGTGAGGAATAGTGTTGAGCGATACCTTCCGATATCGGAAAGTATCGGCCGATACCGGCAAAATATCGGATCTCGCCGATACCCGATACCAATGCAAGTCAATGGGACGAAAATATCGGAATTAAAATAAACCCTTTCTTTCCTTGTAGGTTCATTCTACATGAAGGAAAACAACTAAGAATAATGTAGGATGTATTGGGGGAGGTGTCGGAGACATTAAAGGCATAGAGGTTTAGCCCAATCAAATAGAATAGCAGGAATTTTAATTTTTTTTAAGACGTTCGGAGTTACAAAGATATTGACTATGTTAAGATTTTTTTTTGTTTTGTCAGATATTGATGTTTCACTACTTCCACGCCCTTCACCCTCTTTTTTACTTCTCCCACACTTTCTTCTTCATCATCATCAGCATCTTTGACATCAAGTTCTTCTTCACCTTATTCATCTTCTTCTTCATCTTCTACATATAATTTTTTTTTGTTACATTGTTCATATTCTTTTTATTTAACTATTATTCTTCTTCATATTCAACTTCTTCATCATATTCTTATTTGTGACAGGGATTCCCGTAGTTATCTATAAAAGTTTGAAGATTACACCTTCCGTTCTGCCTGTCACAAAAGAGTTAGATTTGTCCGTGTTCAGTTTGGCCTGCAGCATCAGGCTTTATCCAGGGGCACCACGAGGAGGAACGGACTCACCCCCATACACTGCTTAGTCTTCTTCTGCTTATAATTTAGATAATATCTTTTGCTCTGATATTTAGTGTTATGCTTAATGTTCTTCTGCTCTTTGTTCTGCAGCCTCTTGTTCTTCTGCTTCTCGGTCTCCCATGTCGTCGTTGTCGTCTCCAGGGTCGTCGTCATCTCAGTGGTTGTCGTCTCTGGTGTCATCGTCATCTTAGGGGTGGTCTTCCGGGTCATCGTCTTTAGGGTCTTGAACTTGGAAATGTAGCAGAAGGTACAAGAAGGCTGAGAAAATGCCGAGAAACAGCTGATGGAACTGGAACTCCGATAGCTACCTGAAGGTCCAAGAGCCAATGGAACTACCGAGGACCAGCTGACGTTACTGGAACCCGGTTACTAAGCAGGAGGTGCCCGTGCCTGAAAGCACTACCAAGGACCACCTGACGTTGGTGGAATTCGGATACCCAGAGGGAGGCAAATAAGCCAAAGGCTCTGCCCGGAACCAGCTGACGGTACTGGAACCAGGATGGGGAGCAGAAGGTACAAGAGCAAAAGACACTGCCGAGAACCAGCTGATGGTACTGGAACCCGGATGGGTAGCCGAAGGTCCAAGAGCCAATGGAACTACCGAGGACCAGCTGACGTTACTGGAACCCGGTTACTAAGCAGGAGGTACCCGTGCCTGAAAGCACTACCAAGGACCACCTGACATTGGTGGAACTCGGATACCCAGAAGGAGGCACCTAAGCCAAAGGCTCTACCCGGAACCAGCTGACGGTACTGGAACCAGGATGGGGACCTATTCAAGCTTGTCTTCTTAGAGCCCCAACTAGTGGGGTTGGAGCAAAGGGTCAGCAGGGGGAGCAGAGTGTAGGCCGAAGCCTGCACTGGAGGCAGTTTTAAGTCTGTTGTGTCTGCGTGGCGTTTGCAGGACACGTTGCCGGCTACACAGCAGGGGAACAGCTGGCGTTGCTGAACCCCACTGACACATTGGCGGGTGTTTTTCACTGTGCAGCCAGGACTTCCGGGCACCAACTGGTGGTGTTAGAGCCCAGGCTCTGCAGGAGGAGCAGAGTGTAGGCCGAAGCCTAATTGAACCAATTTTAAAGGTAACCTTTAACCCCCCCTCAGGTGTAACAAACTAGAAGAGCCACAGCTTGGGCAGCAGTAATGCTGCACAAGTCAAAGGTTGCTCTTTTAATTTTGCTCCTTGCACACGCTGAAAGAAACACGTATAACATTTGGACCCTTATACAGTCAAACTGTCTTGGAGGCGGGAGTTTCCTTCTTAATGAGACGCAGCACAGCTGTCAAAAATCCCACCTTGGTGCTGGGCGCAGCCTCCTGAGCGTCGTTATTTGCTGTACATGAGTCTGCGCTGTCGTGTTATCCCTTGGCCATGCGCTGTTAGCGCTGCCCGGCTTCTGACATCATTTCATGTCGGCCGGTGCGGTTCGCGATGCCCATGAATTCCAGCCCCGCAGTGTCTTTTCAGTAATTCACACTGCGGGGCTGGGATTCATGGCCTTGCGCAGTCAATATGTTCGCCTCTCACACTCGTGTCCTTACACCTGCTTCAGACTGTGCGGCGTCAGCTGATCACTTATCGCATGCCACGGCCATGAAGCTGTACAGTCTAAAGAAGGCAGAAGGAGATGAGGGACAGGCGAAGATATGCACTGCTCATGCCCATCAATCACACCCTCACAGTCAAAATAATTAAGACACCCAGGGGCGTTGTGTCGGGCAGGGCGGCCGCAGAGGCGCAGCCAGCCAACCAATGATGTCAGAAGACGGGCAATGCTACCAAGGGGGTTGCAGCGTGTCATTACAAAGGAAAGTTACACCTCAGGGACATTTTAATGGTCTTGGGGGACACATTTTATATGTGTTGAGTTCGACGTTTGCAAGGAGAATAAATTAGTGAGCCACCTTGTACAAATGCAGCATTACTGCTGTACAAGGTGGCTGTTATACATACAAACGCCTGGGGGGGACAGGTTCCCTTCAATTTCAGTTCTTGTGTCTGTGTGGCGTTTGCAGGACACGTTGCCGGCTACACAGCAGGGGAACAGCTGGCGTTGCTGAACCCCACTGACACATTGGCTGGTGTTTGGCTTTGTGCAGCCAGCACTTCCGGGCACCAACTGGCGGTGTTAGAGCCCAGGGTCAGCAGGGGGAGCAGAGTGTAGGCCGAAGCCTGGGCTGGCGGCAGCTTTGTGTCTGCGTGGCGTTTGCAGGACACGTTGCCGGTTACACAGCAGGGGAACAGCTGGCGTTGCTGAACCCCACTGACACATTGGCGAGGTGTTTGGCTCTGTGCAGCCAGCACTTCCGGGCGCCAACTGGCGGTGTTAGAGCCCGGGGTCAGCAGGAGGAGCAGAGTGTAGGCCGAAGCCTGCACTGGAGCAAGTTGAAAGGGAACCTTTAAACCCCACCCCAGGCGTTTGTTGCTGAAAGAGCCATCTTGTACAGCACTAATGATGCAAAAGGAAAAGGTGGCTCTTTTAACTATGCTCCTTTCAAAGGCTGAACTAGACACGTATGAAATGTGTCCCCTCACACCGTTAAACCGTCCCGGAGGTGGGACTTTCCTTTGTAATGTGACGCAGCACAGCCGTCATTCCTACCCCCTTGGCACCGTGCGCCGCCTCCTCAGCGTTGTTTGATTCTGTCCCGGAGCCTGCGCTGTTATGTTATCCCTTGGCCAGGCACACTTAGCACTGCCCATCTTCTGACATCATTTGGTGTCAGGCTGGCTGCGCCTGTGCGGCCGCGCTGGCCGAGATCCCGCCTCGGGATTTAGGTTCCCTTAAATTTTAGTTGTGCCAGCGTGGCGGTCGCATGACACGTTGCCGGATAAACAGCAGGGGAGCAGCAGGCGTTACTGAACCCCACTAACACATTGGCGAGGTGTTTGGCTCTGTGCAAACAGCACTTCCGGGCAGCAACCAGCAGTGTTGGAGCCCAGGGACAGCAGGAGGAGCAGAGTGTAGGCCGAAGCCTGCACTGGAGGCATGTAAATGTCTGTTAGTGTGCCAGCGTGGCGGTCGCATGACACGTTGCAGGCTACACAGCAGGGGAGCAGCTGGCGTTACTGAACCCCACTAACACATTGGCGAGATGTTTGGCTCTGTGCAAACAGCACTTCCATGCAGCAACCAGCAGTGTTGGAGCCCAGGGACAGCAGGAGGAGCAGATAGGAGGTATTGCAGCACACACAGCAGGGGAGCAGCTGACGTTACTGAACCCCAATAACAGAGGAGCGACTGTTGACTGTGCGGACAGCACTTTCAGGCACCAACTGGCGGTGTTAGAGCCCAGGGACAGCAGGAAGAGCAGATAGGAGGTATTGCCGCACACACAGCAGGGGAGCAGCTGACGTTACTGAACCCCAATAACACGGCAGCAAGTGTGAACTGTGCATCCAGCACTTCCAGGCACCAACTGGCGGTGTTAGAGCCCAGGGACAGCAGGAGGAGCAGATAGGAGGTAATGCAGCACACACAGCAGGGGAGCAGCTGACGTTACTGAACCCCAATAACAGAGGAGCGACTGTTGACTGTGCGGACAGCACTTCCAGGCACCAACTGGCGGTGTTAAAGCCCAGGGACAGCAGGAGGAGCAGAGGAACACCGTTTAGGCCGAAGCCTGATTGGAGCAAGTCGAAAGGGAACCATTATCCCCCCCCAAAAGGCGTTTGTAGCTGAAAGATATAGCTTTTGCATCACAAAGGATGCCAAAGGAAAAGGTGGCTGTTTTCATTATGCTCCTTGCAAACACAGAACTAAACACTTATAAAATGTGTCCCCTGATACCGTGAGACCGTCCCGGAGGTGGGAATTTCCTTTGTAATGTGACGCAGCACAGCCGTCATTCCTACCCCCTTGATGCCATGCGCCGCCTCCTCAGCGTTGTTTGATTCCGTCCCGGAGCCTGTGCTGTTATGTTATCCCTTGGCCAGGCGCACTTAGCGCTGCCTGTCTTCTGACATCATTTGGTGTCAGGCTGGCTGCGCCGGTGCGGCCGCGCTGGACGAGATCCCGCCTCGCAGTGTCGTCTAATGTAATCCCACTGCAGGCCTGGGATCCGTGGCCATGCGCAGTGCATATCCTCGCCTCTCACTCCCCTCCCTCCGGCTTCTTCTGTGCGGTGTCATGGCCGTGGCATGCTATTAGGGATCAGCTGACGGCGCACAGTCTGAAGAAGGCGGAGGGAGATGAGTGACAGCCTGAGGTGAAGATATGCACTGCGCATGCCCATGGATCCCAGGCCCGCAGTGTGATTAAATCAGAAGACACTGCGAGGCGGGATCTCGGCCAGCGCGGCCACAAAGGCGCAGCCAGCCTGACACCAAATGATGTCAGAAGAGGGGCACCGCAAAGTGTGCCTGGCCAAGGGATAACATAACAGTGCTGGCTCAGGGACAGAATTAAACAACGCGGAGGAGGCGGCGCACGGCGCCAAGGGGGTAGGAATGACGGGTGTGCTGCGTCACATTACAAAGGAAAGTCCCACCTCCGGGATGGTTTTACGGTATCAGTGGACACATTTTATAAGTGTTAAGTTCTGCGTGTGCAAGGAGCTAAACAAAAATAGTTACCTTTTCCTTGTGCAGCATTACTGCTGCACAAGGTGGCTATTTCAGTAACAAACGCCTGGGGGGGGGGACAGGTTCCCTTACATTTCAGTTGTTGTGTCAGCGTGGCGGTCGCAGGACACATTGCCGGCTACACAGCTGGGGATCAGCTGACGTTACTGACACCCAATAACACTGGGTCATATGTTTTGACTGTGCAGGCGGCACTTCTGAGCCTCAACTGGCGTTGTTGGAGCCCAGGAATTACAGTTCAGGTGGTAGAAAGATGAACACAACAGGAGACCTGGATACTGTAGACAGTCACCCAATTATTTAATCAGGAAGAGCAGTGGCAAATTCCTGCGAGAGCCAGGCCTGGTTCATTTTCATGAAAGTAAGCCGGTCAATGTTATCGGAGGATAGTCGCATGCGACGGTCTGTTAGTACACCACCTGCAGCACTAAAGACGCATTCCGATAATACACTAGCCGCAGGGCAAGCCAGCACCTCCAATGCATACTGGCTTAGCTCTGGCCATGTATCCAGCTTAGAGCCCCAAAACTTGAAAGGGGAAGAGCCGTCTGGGAGAACAGCAAGAGGGCAAGACATGTAGTCTGTCACCATCTGACGGAAGCGTTGCCTCCTGCTGACTGGAGCCATCTGTGATGGTGTAGACATTTGTGGTGGGCACACAAAACTGTGCCACAGTTGGGCCATACTGGTCTTGCCTTGGGCAGAGGCACTGCTTCTGCTCCCTCTTTGTGCAGAGCCTCCTCCACTGCCTGGACGCACTGAGCTGCTTTGTAATGCACTAGCAGCACTTCTCTCAGTTGGACTGGAGAAGATGATGGAATTCACCAGTGTGTCTTGGTACTCCCGCAATTTACGCTCCCGGTTCAACGGTGTGATGAGGCTTTGTACGTTGTCCCGGTAGCGAGGATCGAGGAGGGTGAACACCCAATAATCAGACATGTTGAGAATGTGGGCAATGCGGCGGTCGTTTCTCAGGCACTGCAGCATGTAATCAACCATGTGCTGCAGACTGCCAACTGGCCAAGAAACGCTGTCCCCTGCTTGAGGCGTGATCTCTGCCCACTCGTCATCACCCCACCCTCGCTGTACACACTGACTACTGGACAATTGTGTAACTCCCTCCTCTGGACCGATGTCTTCCTCCTCCATTGACTCCTCCTCATCCTCCTCACAAAGTGTCCCCTGCCTACGCGTTTGTGAGGAACCGCGTGGCGCTGACTGTCCAGAAGATGATGGAAATGGTGAATCCTCATCCTCCACCTCTTCCACAACATCATCCCTTAGCGCTTGCAGTGATTTTTCAAGCAGGCAGATAAGGGGGACAGTCATGCTGACTAGTGCATCATCTGCACTCGCCATCCGCATGGAAAAATCGAAGGGACGCAAAACCTGGCAGACGTCCTTCATAGTGGCCCACTCTGTGGTTGTGAAGTCTGAGCGGCGCGGAGTGCGACTTCTTTGCGCCTGATGCAGCTGGTACTCCATTACTGCTTGCTGCTGCTGACACAACCGCTTCAACATATGTAACGTGGAATTCCACCTGGTAGGTAGGTCACATATGATGCGATGTTCCGGAAGGCGGAATCGGCGCTTCAGAGCCGCAATGCGCGATTTTGCCGTGCTGGAACGCCGCAAGTGAGCACACTCTAGGCGGACCTTGTGCAGCAGTGCATCAAGATCCGGATAGTCCCTCAAAAAACTCTGCACAACCAAGTTGAGCACATGTGCCAGACATGGGATGTGAGTGAGGTTGCCGAGGCCCAGAGCTGCCACCAGATTTCGGCCATTATCACACACTACCATGCCTGGCTGGAGATTCGCTGCCACAAACCACACATCGCTCTCCTGCTTGATGGCATTCCTGAGCTCCTGCGCTGTGTGGCTTCAATTCCCCAAATAAATTAATTTCAAGACGGCCTGTTGATGTTTGGCCATGGCTGTGCTCATGTCGGTCGTAACAGGTAAACGTTCACGGGTCCATGTGGAGGTGGACTGTGACGGCTCCTGCAGCGATGATTCTGAGGAACTGGTGTAAGAGGAGGAGTCAATGCGTACAGACTGGATTCTTGCAATCCTTGGAGTGGGCAGGACACGTCCTGTGCCACTCGCACGATCTGTGCCTGGCTCAACAACATTAACCCAATGGGCAGTGAGGGAAAGGTATCGCCCCTGTCCATGGTGACTGGTCCACGTATCGGTGGTGAGGTGGACCTTGCTACTGACGGCGTTCAGTAGCGCGTGTTTTATGTGTCCCTCCACATGCTTGTGCAGGGCAGGGACGGCTTGCCTGCTGAAATAAAAGCGGCTGGGCACATTGTACTGTGGGACTGCCAATGACATCAAGTCACGGAAGCTGTCAGTCTCCACCAGCCTGAATGACAGCATTTCCAGTGACAGAAGTTTGGCAGTGCCTGCAGTCAGAGCCTGTGCTCGTGGGTGGTTTGACGAGAAAGGCCGCCTTTTCTCCCATGCCTGTACTACCGATGGCTGTAGACTGGGCTGGGAGTGTGAGGATGACTAGGAATGTGGTGCTGCGGGTGGAATTACAGTGGGTCTCTGGACAACAGTGCCAGAGGTTCTTCCATGGCGATCCTGGGAGGAAGCCGAACCAGCTGTGTGTGAGCTGGAGGAAGAGGCAACACGAGCTGAAGAGGTGGTAGCTGCCGCTGTTGGTTGGCCTAGCTCTTCAGTGTGTTTTTGTAACTCCGCCGCGTGCCTGGTCCGCACATGTTTCCACATATTGGAGGTATTGAGTTTGCTGACATTTTTCCCTCTTTTGATTTTATGATGACACACCTTGCATTTGACAAAGCAAATGTCATCTGCAACTGTGTCAAAAAAGGCCCAGGCACTGCAAGTCTTGGGAGCGCCCTTTTTGGCTTTTGGAAGAGACATGCTCCTAATGGGTGCCAAAGTGGAGGCTACAGGATCCGCAGTCTTCCCCCTCCCTCTCCCTCTTTGGCCCGTTCGGGGAATCTCTTCCTCAGAGCTGCTCCCACCACCTTCCTGTCCCTCACGCCACGATGGGTCAAGGACCTCATCATCTACACTACCCTCTGCCACCAACTGCTCCTCCTGGGTAGTCTCAGCAGCACAGCACGCACCAGAAAGTGGCACCTGAGTGTCATCAGCGGATGCGTTCTGCGGTGTGGTGACCGGAGGCACTGGCCCACCCGCCTCTTCAGACTCAGAGAGAAAAAGCTGTTGGGCATCACTGCACACTGTCTCTTCTTCCATTTCTCCAATGCTGCTTGGCTGGCCCCCTGTTTCCAAGCCAAGAGATTCAGAGAACAGAAGTAGAGACGGCTCCTGTCCTGGGCTCTCTGTCTGCCTGGGCAATTTGGCAGGTGGTGAAGAGACAGATGGGTGCTCTCCAGTGCTCTGTGTCTGAGAGGATGTGGCACTAATTGAAGTCGATGCGTTAGCTGCCATCCATCCGACAACGGCTTCAATTTGGTCTTCACGCAGCAGCGGTGTACGGCGCTCTCCGACAAAGCTGCGCACGAAGGACTGTTCCCTGCTGAAACTGGGTGATGATGAGTCACCGGTGCCCGCAGCAGGCACAGAATCCCCACGTCCTCTCCCTGCTCCGCGCCCACGCCCACGTGCCTTACTCCCTGCCTTCTTCATCTTGTTTGACTGATAAAGATAAGCAGAAAAGTACTAACGGCTTAGTGTGCTTATTCCTACACAGCTCCTAACAGGTATAAGAAACACTAATTTTCTAAAGTGTGGACTAGACTTTAATATGAGCTAATGTGGCCTACACAACTGTAAAGTGGTGTGTTTGGTGAACTTTATTATTTATTTATTTTTGGGGGGCTGAACTGACAACAGGGCGAGCTGCACTCACATGGAGACCGTGCAGGGCGCCGTTGGTGCTGCAAGGCCCCAAAAACCTCCTCTACGTTATCCTATGTACTGTTTTTCCACAATTTAGCTGGATACCGGTGGAAAGCCACTAATAGGAATTATTTGAAAAAATGTGCAGCGGGCTGCACTATTTGCAAAAAAGGACAATGGAATGGATAGAACTGTATGAGTCAGTGAACCACCCTGAGCTGGATACAACTGGCTGTGGCTGCACACAGACTACAGGGCGAGCTGCACTCACACGGAGACCGTGCAGACAGCTGTAAACGGCGCTGCAAGGCCCCAAAAACCTCCTCTACGTTATCCTATGTAGTGTTTTTCCACAATTTAGCTGGATACGGGTGGAAAGCCACTAATAGGAATTATTTGAAAAAATGTGCAGCGGGCTGCACTATTTGCAAAAAAGGACAATGGAATGGATAGAACTGTATGAGTCAGTGAACCACCCTGAGCTGAATACAACCGGCTATGGCTGCACACAGACTACAGAGTGGGCTGCACTCACACACACACACACAGAGACCTTGCAGATCGCTGTGAAAACAGCGCTGCAAGGCAAAAGCAAGGTGAACACACAGCGGTTGCTAAATTAGCCTGGGAAAAGCACAAAGAAGCAAATCGCTATCTCAACTCGCCCTCAGTCAGAATACAGCATCCTATGCCTAACTGAATTCACAGCAGAGTAAGCCCAAAATGGTGCCAGCGACTTTTAAACTGCAGCATGACATCATTTCAGCAGCCAATCACAGCCTTGCCAGTAGTTTCATGCCCACCATGCTGAACAGGATGTGCCCACACTTGTAATCATTCCTCATTGGCTGAATTCGTGCTGTTTGAATTGAGAACTTCCGATTCCGGTATCCGATATGCGGCAAGTATTGGATCTTGGTATCGGAATTCCGATACCGCAAATATCGGCTGATACCCGATACTTGCGGTATCGGAATGCTCAACACTAGTGAGGAACTTTGTAATTTCCAGGCCTTCTGTACATTCAAGCATGAGTGCTCTGCTTGTGGAGGGGGAACACAGTGATCATGTGTCCAAGACTACAAAAGGTGGGCAAAAAATCCACAGATGCAACTGACAATAAAGACATCATTGAGCGTGGCATGACTGGTACCCAGGTAAAGAAGTAAAGACAATACGGTGCAGCTGCATCTTAATTTTTGTTATCGTTTCTCTATCAATTTTTCCTTTCAAATTCACCCATGTTCAGTGAGAACTTGAAATCAGTCAAAGACCACGGGGGTGTATGAAAGAAAAGAATCAAGAGATGAGTGTTTCGCCCCAGGTAGCTGTACCTTAAAGGGAGAAAGGACAGTTCTGGGTAATAGAGAACCTATTGTTCCAAAAGGAATGTCTGTGAATGATTGCATCTCAAAAGAGGATGTCTGTTTAGCATGTATCCTTTAATAGGGCTGTTTTATTGCTGCAAGCCCATGGGAAGAGGGTGTTCATGGCTAATTCTGACATTATGTCCACTTTCTGTCTGCTCCCCATTCATCTTGATCACTATAACTTGCTGGGATCACTATAATTTGCTGGGATGCCAAGTGGACAGTACGTTTTACTACAACACTTGACGTCCTATGGGTTGCTCAAACTCCTGTCACTATTTTGAAGATGTTAATACATTACTAAGTGGGTGGTAATGGTTGAAATGGTTTCACGGTCCATCACTCACTATTTGTACTACTGTTTTTACAACTTCTTTTTTGTGGCAAAAGCAACCAGTGCCAATTTATGCTTGATAGCTTATTGTCCATGATTAGTGGTGGGCAGATCCATGGATGTTTGGGTTCATCGGTACCTGATCTTGAACCTAAACATCTGGTGTTTCCCACTCACTAGCTCTGATCAGCAGTAAGTTCGTTACCGCTGGTCAGAGTGCTGCAGTACTCACGCTGTCACACAGATGATAGCGTGTGAGCCACCAGCTCTGATCGGTAATAAAAAGGTTACCGCCAGTCACAGGTGTGCGCTGATGAGGGTATTCATGAGCCGGGGCCTGTGCAATAAATAAATAAAAGAAAAAATGGCTTGTCGACCCCTCTGTTTTTGCTAACCAGTGGAGGTAAATCTGATAGCTGCGGGCTGCAATCCCCAGCTGTCAGTTTTACATTGGATGGTTATCAAATATAGAGGGGTTCCCACTCCGTATTTTTTTTTTTTTAAAGTAGACTGCTGGGGGCTGATATTCTCAGACTAGGAAGTGGCCATGGATATTGGCCCTCCCCAGCCTAAAACTAGCAGCACACAGAGATCCCAGAAAAGGCGCATCTACTAGATGTGCCAATTCTGGCGCTTTGCCTGGCTCTTCCCACTTGCTCTGATGTGGTGGCAAGTGGGGTAATATTTGAGGGGTTGAGGTCAGCTTTGTAATGTCAGCTGACATTAAGCCCACAGGTTAGTAATGGAGAGGCATCTATAAGACACCTCCATTATTAATCTCATAAAAACATACACAGGTTAAAGTCCTTTAATTGAGATGAAAACACAGACTCCTTTATTTGAAAAAACACTACCCACTCTCTTTCACTCCACATAAACCCAGACTCATAGTCAACCAGGTAACCAGGGACAATGTCCCGGCCCCTATAAGCACAACTCCCAAAAAAACATGTGTATATATATAAAGGAGAACAATGGGAGCGTTTATAGCAAAAATGTAAACTTTATTAAGACAATGATTAAAAATGGACACACATTAAAAGACACCAAAAGAAAACACCAGAGAACAATATCCCTTTGTTAACAACAAAATTGTTGGCCTATATTAATGCATAAAGAAAAGATCCGTGATCCCCAAGCACAACCCCAACAAAGGGCCAAGCTGCCCTGGACCAGACTATATCTCCCGTAGTGTGATATCGCCAATATGGCTAGAAATGTAAGAAAGGCCGGCCACAACCTGACCCCAAGTCAGGGCTGTAATGGGGAGTGCCCGGAGGGGCAATGTAAATAAAATGCCGCCTGGCGTGAAAACACCCCCATCAGAGCACCAACAGAATCTTACCCAGTGATAGAGTCCCTGGATTGGGCGTCACCCCCGATGCGCGTTTCACTGCTTAACCTGCTGCTTTATCAAGGGGAAGTGTTGTTCCCTAACATCCAGGACCTTATATCCCATGGATCCCAGGTCACATGAGAATCATGTGACCGGGTACTCACCAAGCTGCGTACTCTCGTTCACCTATTGCTGTAAAATTAAACAAAATAAAGCAACATATTCCTCACCTGTCTGACGACAATCCATTTGTTCCATGAAGAGGCCAACTCTGCTTCATCTAGACTGCATCGCTAAGTGGTGGTATGATTCGACCGCTCAGCCATGATACCAGGAGTTACAGAGCTAAGCATGAGAACTCAACCTCAGTGCTGAGCACTGACATGAAAAGGTGATTGGATTTCATAGTTGATGCTAAGCCATGCTGTCTTTTTAGCCTTTGCTGATTTGTAATATTATGGTGTACCTCACATTGTTTTTTGGAATTATATTTGCATTACTTGGTTCTTTTTGGTGCTTTTCCTTGTATGATTTATATGACGCATGCACTGAACCTGCTTTATCTACCCTTACACCCTCACACTGATTGGTTTATGAATATTTCACTGTGGGTTTTGGCTTGGATTATAGGTTTTGCCTATATAGACTGTGCCTGCACACTGCACCTGATCAGAGTGGCTGGAGTCAGAAGGACGCATCCAGGGTTAATACACCAGCAGTCCAGTGCAATGAGGTGGGAGGAGGACGAGGCTGGAGGAGAAGTGTCGTGCTGGAGTCAGCGCCTATCTCCGGCGCCATGAGGACGAGGCTAGAGGACAAGTATGGCGCCAGAGTCAGTGCTCACTTTAGGATAAGGCTGGAGGAGGAGTGTGGTGCTGGTGCCATATTATTTAAGACAATTTCACACACAGTATCTTCAACAAAATGGTGCTGACTCCGGCATAATTTTATTTGATTATTTATTGCAGATGATGGACCAGGCTGGAGGAGCATATACCAAAATGGGGGGCCATATAACAGGATGGGGAAGCATATAATAGGATGGGGGACCAGGCTGGGAGAGCATATAATAAGATGGAGGACCGGGTTGGTGGAGCATAGAATAGGACAGGTGACCAAGCTGGGGGAGCATATAATGGGATGGGGGACCAGACTTGGGGAGCATATTCCAGACTGGGGGAGCATGCTGAGGGAGCATATACCAGGCTGGGAGATCATGTAATAGGATGGGGGGCCAGGCTGGGGCAGCATTTACCAGAATGACAGACCAGGCTGGGGGAGCATATACCTGAATGGACGGCCATATAACAGGATGGGGTACTAGACTGGGGGTGCACAACCGGGATGGTGGCGCATATAATAAAATTGGAGACCAAGCTGGGGGAGCATATAATAGGATGGGGACCAGGCTGGGGGAGCCTATAATAGTATGGAGTTCCAGGATGGGGGAACATATAGCAGGATGGGGGAGCATATACCAGAATGAGGGAACATATACCAGGATGGGGGAGCATATAATAGGATGGAGAACCAGGCTGTGGAGGCATATACAAGGATGGGGGAGTATATAATAGAATGGGGGACCAGGCTGGGGAGTATATAATAGGATGGGGGACCAGGATGGGGAAGTATAATGCGGGATGGCGGAGCATATTCCAACATGGAGGATCATATTCCAGAATGGGGGAGTATATAATAGGATGGAGAACCAGGCTGTGAAAGCATATACAAGGATGGGGGAGTATATATATTAGGATGGGGGACCAGGATGGGGAAGTATAATGCGGGATGGCGGAGCATATTCCAATATGGAGGATCATATTCCAGAATAGGGGAGGATATAATAGGATGGAGAACCAGGATGGGAAGCATATAACAGGACTAGCTATTGAACCCATTCTACACCCATGTGGTGAGCATGTTTATTGGTTCATGTTTGTGATATGCTAAACAGAACATGTCCCCAGAAATAACTCTGTTAACCTGAAGATATGCGATTAATCTGCAGGTTATTCCCTTTACCCCTGAGGGTGGTTTGCATGTTAATAACCAGGCCAATTTTTAAAATTCTGACCAATGTCACTTCATGAGGTAATAACTCTGGAACGCTTCAACGGAACTCAGTGATTCTGAGATATTGTACTTCATGATAGAGGTAACATTTCTTTGATATGACTTGCATTTATTTGTGAAAAAAATTGAAATTTGGCGAAAATTTAGAAATTTTAAAACTTTTAACTTTTTGTCTTTAAATCTCAGAGATATGTCACACAAAATAGTTAACAAAAAACATTTCCATATGCTTAGCTTATATCAGCACAATTTTTGAACCAACATTTTTATTTGGTAGGCAGTTATAAGGATTAAAAGTTGACCAGCAATTTTTCATTTTTCCACCAAAATTTGCAAAACCATTTTTTTAGGGACCAAATCACATTTTAAGTCACTTTGATGTGTTCATATGGCAGAAAATACAAAAAAGTGACACCATTCTAAAAACTGCACCCCTTAAGGTGCTCAAAACCAGATTTAAAAAGTTTATTAACCCATCAGGTGCTTCACAGGAATTTTTGGAATGTGAAAAAAATGAATATTTAACTTTTTTTCACAAACATTTACTTTAGATGCAATTTCTTATTTTGACAAGGGTAACAGGAATAAAGAGACTCCAAAATGTGTTGTGTCATTTCTCTTAAGCAAGCTGATACTCCATATGAGGGAGAAAACCACTGCTTGAGAGAATGGCAGAGCTCGGAAGGGAAGGAGCACCATTTCACTTTTTGAATGCAAAATTTGCTGGAACAATTGGCAGACGCCATGTCACATTTGTAGAGCATCTGATGTGCCGAAACACTGAAAATCCCCCACAAATTACATCAAGTAAGCACATTGAACCCTCAGATGCTTCACAGGAGTTTATAAAGTTGAGCCATGAAAAGTTGAGCCCAGAAAAATGTTTTTAGCCCCAAATGTTGCATTTTCATAAGGGTAATAGGAGAAATTGCACCACACAATTTGTGGTATAATTTCTCCTGAGTATGTCGATACCCCATATGAGGCAGTAAAACTACTGTTTGGGCATACAGCAGGGCTCAGAAGGGAAAGAGCATCATTTGACTTTTTGAATGTCAAATTTCCTGGAATCATTAGCGGACATCATGTCTCGTTTGGAGAGCCCTTTATGTGCCTAAACAGTGGAAACCCCCCACAAGTGACCCCGTTTTTTTAAACTAGGCCCCCAAGGACAGGAATTAGATGTGTGGTGAGCACCTTGAACCCCCAGGTGTTTCATATAAATTTATAATTTTGTGCCACGAAAGTAAAAAAATATCAAATTTTCCCCACAAAAAAGTTTGTATTTTCATGCTGATACCCCATATTGGTATCCCCCTGATACCCCATGTTGGAGAATAGTATTTTTGAAGCAAAGTGCAAAGCTCAGAAGGGAAGAGGCACCATAATGGAGTTCAGATTTGTTGGAATGGTCAGGGCCGCCATCAGGGCATTACTGCCCTGACAGGAGTATGGGACCCGGTGGGCAGAGGGGGCCCGCATCGGGCCCCATCTTATCTGCCCATCAGGCCCAGGCCCCAGCGGCCAGCTTCTGATGGTACACTGAACCTGTGTCTGAGACACAGGTTCAGTTATTCTTTTGCCTTGCAGGCCTGTGCAGGCCCGCACAGCAGTAGTTAAAGCCGCCAGCCAATCGGAGGTTGGCAGCTGACGTCAGCATGCACGTTTCCGGCGTATGACATCATTGTCATTCACCGGCGAGTCCATGCTGAAATGCCTCGAATTGATATCAGCACTGTACCACGGCCAGGTAAGGAGAAAGGTGTTTTTTTATTTTTATTGAATGCGGCAAGCCGGGGACAGGATGGAGACACAAGGGCTTGATGGAGACACAGGGGGCAGGAATGGAAACACAGGAGGCAGGAATAGAAACAACACAGGGGGTAGGATGTGAGACGGGGCAGGATGTGAGACACAGGGGACAGGATGTGAGACATGGGGCAGGATGGAGACAAATGGGGCTGGAATATGGGGCAGGATGGAGACAAATGGGGCAGGAATATGGGGCAAGATGGAGACAGATGGGACAGGATCATGGTGCAGGTTGGAGACACATGGTGCAGGATCATGGGGCAGGATGGATATGATGGAGACAGATGGGGTGGTATGATCATGGGACAGATGGGTCAGGATCATGGGGCAGGATCATGGGACAGATGGGGCAGGATCATGGGACAGATGGGGGAGGATGGGGAGATCATATGGGGGAAGAATGGCTAGTCATGAGAGCAGAATGGGAGAACATATGGCTGGAGCCAGGAATGAGATACATGGGGTCATGATGGGGGATATTATTACCATAGGTGCTAATTAAGGGATATTATTACTGCAGTGATGTATTTATTTTATTTTTTGAGGATACTGTTTTAGATGGGGGGGCTGTCCTGTTACTGTGCAGAGCGACACCGTTGCCCTTTTTTTCTTCATCTGGTGTAGTGTAGAAGTTGGGAACAAATGAAGTAATATGTTCTGCAAGTGGAGCTTGCAGCTCTAGATAACTGTGTTATTTCCTGCAGAGACGAGTCCTGGCTGGAAGACGTGATGGCAATCTGTGCTGGATGAAGATAAAAAGCGAAGCTGAAGGACTTCACCTAGAGACATCACTGGTGAGTCAGTGTGTTACCTGTACACTATGCAAATAGCCTCTACCTGTACACTGACACTATACACTATATACAGAGTTCCTGTGTAAAATGTCACCATTGATCTCTGTATTACCTGTACACTAGCACTATATACAGAACTCTTATGTATAATGGCACTGATGATAACTGTATTACCTGTACACTGGCGCTATATATAGAGGTCATGTGTACAATGTCACCAGTGATCACAGTACAGTGTTACCTTTACACTGACACTATATACAGAGCTTCTGTGTATATTGTCACTGGTAATCACTGTATTACCTGTATACTGACACTATATGCAGAGCTCCTGTGTATAATGTCACGGTGATTACTGTATTACCTGTACACAGACACTGCATACTAAGTACAGATCTCCTGTGTATAATGGCACTTTTGGTGATAGCATTGTGGGTTTTTTTATTAATGATCAGTATTAATATAATGTCCGGCCATGGTGTGGCAGTATTTGTCTCTTGTACAGTATGTGCTATTATTCGGGCACTGTGGTAGTAATATGTGATCTGGTCATGGAGTAACGGTATTTGTTCCCTGTATGTGGTATTATACCCCCAACCTACTGTCTCCTTCCCCATAATCCTGTAGAATGTAGGCCCGCAAGGGCAGGGTCCTCGCCCCTCTGTATCAGTCCGTTATTGTTAGTTTGTTTACTGTAAGTGATATCTGTAACTTGTATGTAACCCCTTCTCATGTACAGCACCATGGATTCAATGGTGCTATATAAATAAATAATAATAATAATTATAATAATAATAATAATAGTATTATTGGCCACCATGTGATGGTAATATGTGGTCTAGTCATGGTGCGGTGGTATTTGTTCCTTGTATGTGCTATTATTCGGTCACTGTGGTGGTAATATGTGATATGGACATGGTGTGGCAGTATTTGTTCCTTGTATGTGGTATTATAGGTCACAATGTGGTGGCAATATGGTGTCTGGTTATGGTGTGGTGGTATTTATCCCTTTGAATGTTATATTATTGGTCATTTTAAAAAGTGAAAAGTAAATAAAAATATACCTAAATTGTATTGCATATTTTAACAAATTTGTGATAGGTTAGCATACCCCATGTTCCAAATTATTATGCAAACTATATTTTTCTCGGATTTTCCTAAATAGTCGGTGCAAATGACAGTCAGTCTAATAAAAGTCATCACCCGTTAGAGTATACATCGAATTTTATTGAAGAAACCTCCCAATGTTAACAATATAATCTCCAAAATTAATAAAAACTCAAAATGCACTGTTCGAAATTATTAGACACAGTAGATTTTCTAAACATTTGATATGTTTTAAAGAACTGAAAAATGCTCATTTGTTGAATTTGCAGCATTAGGGGGTCACATTCACTGAACAAAAAAGCTATTTAACTCCAAAACATCCTAACAGGCCAAGTTACATGTGAAAATAGGACACCTTCTTTGATATCATCTTCACAATTCTTGCATCCATTGAACTTGTGAGTTTTTGGAGAGTTTCTGCTTGTATTTCTTTGCATGAAGTCAGAATAGCCTCCCAGAACTGCTGTTTTGATGTGAACTGCCTTCCACCCTCATAGATCTTTTGCTTGATGATACTCCAAAGGTTCTCTATAGGGTTGAGGTCAGAAGATGGTGGCCACACCATGAGTTTATCTCCTTTTATCCCCATAGTGTCATGTCGGACGCTATTCACACTAGGGCGTCCGACAGACAGCGGTAATTCCACATTCGTCCACTATACGCTCAGTGGCGCCGGCTAGATTTTATCCAGGTTGTCCGGGGTTAATCTAGCTGGTAATCTGGTTGGAGGCTGGGTCATGCCCGAGGCCTTTAAATAGTCATTCTGGACTTTGGGCGTCGCTGATTATAGCTTGTGTCTTGTGCCTGGTGATCTCGGTCTGGAGTGGTGGTCTAGGAGAAGAAATATCATATCTGATGGTGTATTATCCTTTGTCATATTTCTCCTTCCTATATTTGTGTTTGTTTTGCCCTGTGCACATTATAGTGTTTTCCTGTGTGACTGCGGCGTGGTGCGTTTTTTAGTTTTCCCTGTTTGTGCTTTCTGTGGAGGTTGGTGTGTGGTCTAATCACTGGGCGGTGGGTGGAGGTTTCAGCATAGGGCTGAAACAGGAGTGAGGGTCAGGCCTGGCGGCCCAGACAAGCACACCATCAGTGTAAATTCTGGGAGAGGGACAGACAGGGTTTTCCCTAGTCTGAGGGATATCGCAGGGGCCTGGGTAATCAGCTGTAGCCTACCCAGTACCCCCGTAACATTATAATCGGCCTAAATAATTTTTGGATGCCATGGATCCCATGACTTCCATAACCCACCAGTTGGAGGCACTGTCCTTACAGGTCACTGAGTTGAAGGGGGCAGTTCAGCAACAGGGTCTTGTAGTATCTAATGTGCAAGCTGAGACTGCAGGTAGAGTTGCAGAGCCAAAGATCCCTTTACCTGAGAGGTTTGCTGGGGAACGCAGTAAATTTGTTGTTTTTCGTGAAGCTTGCAAATTATATTTTCGTATGCGCCCGGTTTCCCCAGGTAATGAGGCTCAGCGTGTGGGCCTGGTATTGTCATTACTGAACGGAGACCCCCAAGCATGGGCATTTTCATTACCATCTGATTCAGCTGCATTTAACTCAGTGGAGGTTTTTTTTTCTGTTCTTGGACTCATATATGATGATCCTGACAGATTGGCTCTAGCAGAATCTAAGATACGCGCTCTCTGCCAGGGGGAGCGAATGATGGAGGATTACTGTTCTGAATTTCGCCGCTGGGCGGTGGACACGCAATGGAATTACCCTGCGCTGCGGAGTCAGTTTGTACATGGGGTTTCGAGAAGGGTTAAACAAGCCCTCCTGATGTATGAGACTCCTGCTTCTCTAGAGTCTGCCATGAGTCTTGTTGTCCGCATTGATCGCCGTTTGCGTCAGGGGGTGCAAGAGACGCCGCTTATGGGGGAGGGCGTAGGAGCACGTGAGGTTGCTGCAGGTGAGCCCACGGAGCCTATGCAAATCATAGGGGTGTCACATCATCGAGCCCCCTCACTCAGGAAGCAGGGAGCCTGTTTTTGCTGTGGTAAAAAAGGGCATAATGTAAATGCTTGCCCTCTGTTTTCTAAGAAAAGCACAACGGCGGAAAACTACTAAGCTCAGAGGGTGTGGAGGAGGCCAATCTGAGCTTATGCACATCCTCCATGGTGGTCTCTCAATGTATGCTCCCTGCCAGAGTTATGGCCGCTGCCAGAGAGCTGCCAATCACTGTTTTTGTGGATAGTGGGTAGGCCACTAATCTCATTGATGAGGAGTTTGCGCGCACGGCCGGGTTCACGGTCAAAAAACTGCCTCATCCTATCCGGGTGGTCACCATCACTGCTACACCACTCCCACAGGGGGAGATTACTGAGTTTGTGGCTGACGTTAAACTCCATATTGGGGTCCTACATTCTGAGCAAGTTACATGTAGGGTGCTCAGTAATCTTCCTGCACAAATGGTTCTGGGTTTTCCATGGTTGTCTATGCACAACCCGGTGATTGACTGGAAAACTCAGGACATAATTCAGTGAAGCGGATTCTGCCAGGAGAATTGCCTGGCCACATGTGTGTCCGCTGTGACTCCTAGCATTCCTGAGTCACTGCTGGATTTCGAAGATGTGTTCTCTGATAAGGGTTGCTCAGAATTGCCACCACATCGACCCTATGACTGTACTATTAGGTTTAAACCAGGGTTCAAATTGCCAAAAGCTAGGATGTTTAACATCTCTGGTCCTGAGAGGCAAGCTTTAAAAGACTACATTGCTGAGAGTTTGAGCAAAGGGCACATCAGGCCTTCGTCCTCGCCGGTGGCAGCGGGGTTCTTCTTCGTTAAGAAGAAAGATGGCGGAATACGCCCGTGTCTGGATTTCAAGGAGATAAACCAGATTACGGTTCGTGATCCATACCCTATGCCACTGATACCTGATGTGTTCAACCAGGTGGCTGGTGCTAAGTGGTTTTCCAAGCTTGACCTCAGGGGGGCGTACAACCTCATAAGAGTCCGTCAAGGTGATGAGTGGAAGATGGCTTTTAATACTCCTGAGGGTCATTTTGAAAATTTGGTGATGCCATTTGGGTTGACAAACGCGCCTGCTGTATTTCAACATTTCATAAATGATGTGTTCTCGCATGTACTGGGGAAATTCGTTATTGTGTACCTAGATGACATTCTCATTTATTCATGCGACCGTGATACTCATTTAGAGCATGTGAGGCAGGTGTTACAGCTACTCAGAGAAAATAAGCTCTATGCAAAACTTGAGAAATGTGTATTTTTGGTTCAGGAGTTGCCTTTCTTGGGATATAGTGTGTCTGCTTCAGGGTTTAAAATGGACGCCGCTAAGGTGCAAGCGGTGCTGCATTGGAAACGGCCTGATAACCTAAAAGCACTCCAGCGGTTCCTTGGATTTTCTAATTATTATAGAAAATTTATCAAAGATTTTTTTACCATTGCTAAACCGCTTACTGACATGACGAAAAAGGGTACCAATTTCTCTGCCTGGCCTAAGGCTGCTGTGCGCGCATTCGAATTTCTGAAGAACAGTTTTGCTTCGGCCCCCATTCTGGTGCAACCGGACGTATCAAAACCATTTACCGTGGAGGTCGATGCATCTGAGGTTGGAGTGAGGGCAGTGCTGTCACAAGGCTCATCCTTGGGCGAGTTGCATCCATGCGCCTACTTTTCCAAGAAGCTGTCGCCCGCCAAACGTAACTACGATATCGGCAACAGGGAGTTGTTGGCTATCAAGTTGGCTTTTGAGGAATGGCGACACTTCTTGGAGGGGTCGGTCCACCAGGTTACAGTTATCACCGACCATAAAAATCTGCTTTATTTAGAGTCAGCCAAGCGTCTGTCCCCCAGGCAGGTTCGCTGGGCATTGTTTTTCACGCGATTCAACTTTTTTGTCACGTACCGTCCGGGGTCTAAGAACACTAAGGCAAATGCTTTATCCAGGTGTTTTCCGGGGGGAGAACCTCGGGAAGATCCGGTACCCATCCTCCAAAAGGGTGTAGTGGCCTCGTCTCTCACGACAGAGGTTGAGGCTGAGATTGCCGAGGCTCAGGAGGAAGTACCACCAGAGCTTCCCATTAACAAATCATTTGTACCGCTCCATCTTCGCCTAAAGGTGTTGGGTGAGCATTATGATACTGTTCTGGCTGGCCATCCAGGGGTTAGGGGTACCTTGGATTTGGTGTCGCGTCGGTTTTGGTGGCCCAAAATCCAACAGGACGTGGTCTCGTACGTATCAGCATGTACCACGTGTGCTAGGGCTAAGACACCTCGCTCCCGTCCTGCTGGCTCATTACATCCTCTAGGGGTACCCAGTAGGCCATGAACGGAGATCTCCATGGATTTTATTACAGACCTACCCTCCTCAGCTGGGAACATGGTCATCTTGGTGGTTGTTGATCGGTTCTCAAAAATGTCGCACTTTGTGTCCTTGCCTTCGTTGCCTAACGCGAAGACTCTGGCTCAGGTTTTTGTGCAGGAGGTGGTCAGACTTCACGGGGTCCCGTCTGACATAGTGTCTGATAGGGGTACTCAGTTTGTGGCAAAGTTTTGGAAAGCATTTTGCTCACGGCTGGGGATCAAGTTGTCGCGTTCTTCGGCGTTTCATCCTCAGTCAAATGGTCAGACCGAGCGTATGAACCAGAATTTGGAGCAGTACTTACGCTGCTTTGTTTCTGACAACCAGGAGGAGTGGTCGACGTTCCTTCCTTTGGCTGAGTTTGCCATTAATAATCACCACCAGGAATCGTCTGGGGAGTCCCTGTTCTTTTGTGTTTACGGGTACCATCCTCAATTTTGTACTCTACGTCAGGGTGGCTCTGCTGGCGTTCCGGAGGAGGACCAGCTAGGAGCACAACTGTCATCCGTTTGGAGGAGAGTGAAACAGTGCTTGCTGAGCGTGGGTGCAAGGTACAAACAAGTGGCTGACAGTAGACGTGTGCCAGGTCTGGACCTGAGTGGGTGATTGGGTGTGGTTGTCCACAAAAAACATAAAACTCAAAGTGCCATCCCTGAAATTGGGTCCAAGGTTTATTGGCCCATTTAGGGTCGCCGCCATCATTAACCCGGTAGCCTACCGATTGGAGCTTCCTACGGTATATAAAATACACAATGTGTTTCACAGATCTCTTTTAAAGAAGGTGGTGGGTTCCGTGGACGCGGCGCCGATGCCACCTCCAGTCTTGGTGGATGGCAATTTGGAGTTTGAAGTCTCCAAGTTGGTTGACTCTCGTATAGTGCGCCGCACATTACAGTACCTGGTACACTGGCGTGGTTTTGGGCCGGAGGAGAGGTCTTGGCTACCAGCTTCGGACATAAATGGGGACCGGCTGGTCAGCATGTTTCACCGCCGCCATCCGGACAAGCCAGGTCCTATAAGTCGTGAGGGCCCTGGGGTCCCTCGTAGAAGGCGGGGTACTGTCATGTCGGACGCTATTCACACTAGGGCGTCCGACAGACAGCGGTAATTCTGCATTCGTCCACTATATGCTCAGTGGCGCCGGCTAGATTTTATCCAGGTCGTCTGGGGTTAATCTAGCTGGTAATCTGGTTGGAGGCTGGGTCTAGCCTGTGGCCTTTAAATAGTCATTCTGGACTTTGGGCGTCGCCGATTATAGCTTGTGTCTTGTGCCTGGTGATCTCGGTCTGGAGTGGTGGTCTAAGAGAAGAAATATCGTATCTGGTGATGTATTATCCTTTGTCATATTTCTCCTTCCTATATTTGTGTTTGTTTTGCCCTGTGCACATTATAGTGTTTTCCTGTGTGTCTGCGGCATGGTGCGTTTCTTAGCTTTCCCTGTCTGTGCTTTCTGTGGAGGTTGGTGTGTGGTCTAATCACTGGGTGGTGGGTGGAGGTTTCAGCATAGGGCTGAAACAGGAGTCAGGGTCAGGCCTGGCGGCCCAGACAAGCACACCATCAGTGTAAATTCTGGGAGAGGGACAGACAGGGTTTTCCCTAGTCTGAGGGATATCGCAGGGGCCCGGGTAATCAGCTGTAGTCTACCCAGTACCCCTGTGACACATAGCAGCCAATGACTCAGAGGTATTCTTTGCAGCATGAGATGGTGCATTGTCATGCATGAAGATGATTTTGCTCCTGAAGACACGTTTCTGGTGTTTTATACCATGGAAGAAAGTTGTCAGTCAGAAACTCTATGTACTTTTCAGAGGTCATTTTCACACCTTCAGGAACCTTAAAGACTGCTTCCCCATGATTCTGGCAAAAAAAAAAGACTCCTCCACCTTCTTGCTGACGTCTGAGCCTTGTTGGGACATGGTGGCCATCCACCAACCATCCACTACTCCATCCATCTGGACCATCCAGGGTTGCTCGACACTCATCAGTAAACAAGACTGTTTGAAAATTAGTCCTCATGTATGTATGGGCCCACTGCAACCGATTCTGCTTCTGAACACTGTTTACGGGTGGCCGAATAGTAGGTTTATGAACCAAAGCAAACCTTTGAAGGATCCTACACCTTGAGGTTCGAGGGGCTCCAGAGCCACCAGCAGCTTTAACCCCTTCCTGACATCCGACGTACTATCCCGTCGAGGTGGGGTGGGCCCGTATGACCGCCGACGGGATAGTACGTCATACGCGATCAGCGGCGCTCACGGGGGGAGCGCCGCCGATCGCGGCCGGGTGTCAGCTGATTATCACAGCTGACATCCGGCACTATGTGCCAGGAGCAGTCACGGACCGCCCCCGGCACATTAACCCCCGGCACACCGCGATCAAACATGATCGCGATGTGCCGGCGGTGCAGGGAAGCATCGCGCAGGGAGGGGGCTCCCTGCGGGCTTCCCTGAGCCCCCCGCAGCAACGCGATGTGATCGCGTTGCTGCGAGGGTCTTACCTCCCTCCCTGCAGCTCCCAGACCCGGATCCAAGATGGCCGCGGATCCGGGTCCTGCAGGGAGGGAGGTGGCTTCACAGAAGCCTGCTCAGAGCAGGCACTGTGAAGCAGCCTGCACTTTCCTCAGATCGGTGATCTGTCAGAGTGCTATGCAAACTGGCAGATCACCGATCTGTATTGTCCCCCCCTGGGGCAAAGTAAAAAAGTTAAAAAAAATTTTTTCCAAATGTGTAAAAAAAAAAAAAAAAAAAAAATATTCCAAAATAATGAAAAAAAAAATAAAATATTATTCCCATAAATACATTTCTTTATCTAAATAAAATAAAAAAAACAATAAAAGTACACATATTTAGTATCGCCGCGTCCGTAACGACCCAACCTATAAAACTGCCCCACTAGTTAACCCCTTCAGTAAACACCGTAAGAAAAAAAAAAAAAACGAGGCAAAAAACAACGCTTTATTACCATACCGCCGAACAAAAAGTGGAATAACACGCGATCAAAAAGACGGATATAAATAACCATGGTACCGCTGAAAACGTCATCTTGTCCCGCAAAAAACGAGCCGCCATACAGCATCATCAGCAAAAAAATAAAAAAGTTATAGTCCTGAGAATAAAGCGATACCAAAATAATTATTTTTTCTATAAAATAGTTTTTATCGTATAAAAGCGCCAAAACATAAAAAAATTATATAAATGAGATATCGCTGTAATCGTACTGACCCGACGAATAAAACTGCTTTATCAATTTTACCAAACGCGGAACGGTATAAACGCCTCTCCCAAAAGAAATTCATGAATAGCTGGTTTTTGGTCACTCTGCCTCACAAAAATCGGAATAAAAAGTGATCAAAAATGGTCACGTGTCCGAAAATGTTACCAATAAAAACGTCAACTCGTCCCACAAAAAACAAGACCTCACATGACTCTGTGGACCAAAATGTGGAAAAATTATAGGTCTCAAAATGTGGAGACGCAAAAACTTTTTTGCTATAAAAAGCGTCTTTTAGGCTGGTTTCACACTTGCGTTTTTATCTGCATGCGTTTTTTAAAAAAACGCATGTGTGAAAAAACGCATGTAAACGTGGTAAAACGCATGCGTTTTTAGACGCATGCGTTTTTATAGAAAAACACAAGAAAACAAACAAAAAAAAAAACCCTACCCCTAACCCTACCCCTACCCCTAACCTGAAATACGTGGCACTAAAATATACGTTTATATACGTATATAAGTGCCACGATATTTCAGTGGCCACATATATAAGTGCCACGTATATAAGTGCCACGTATATAAGTGCCACGTATATAAGTGCCACGTATATAAGTGCCACGTACTTAAGTGCCACGTACTTAAGTGCCACGTACTTAAGTGCCACGTATTTACGTGCCACGTATTCACGTGCCACGTATTTACGTGCCACGTATTTAAGTGCCACGTATAACCACATAGTTATAGTATTTATAGTACGTGGCACTGAAATACGTGGCACTGAAATATCGTGGCACTGAAACACGTGGCACTGAAACACGTGGCACTGAAACACGTGGCACTGAAACACGTGGCACTTAAATATGTGGCACTTAAATACGTGGCACTGAAATATCGTGGCACTGAAACACGTGGCACTGAAACACGTGGCACTGAAACACGTGGCACTTAAATACGTGGCACTTAAATATGTGGCACTTAAATACGTGGCACTTAAATACGTGGCACTTATGACTGTCAGAAAATGTTCATTAAACGGTTAGAGGTGAGGTTAGGGGTAGGGTTAGGGTTACCGTTGGGATTAGGGTTAGGGGTGTGTTTGGGTTAGGGTTTCAGGTAGAATTGGGGAGTTTCCACTGTTCAGGCACATCAGGGGCTCTCCAAACGCGACATGGCGTCCGATCTCAATTCCAGCCAATTCTGCGTTGAAAAAGTAAAACAGTGCTCCTTCCCTTCCGAGCTCTCCCGTGCGTCCAAAAAGGGGTTTACCCCAACATATGGGTTATCAGCGTACTCGGGACAAATTGAACAACAACTTATGGGGTCCAAGTTCTCTTGTTATCCTTGGGAAAATAAAAATTTGGGGGGCTAAAAATCATTTTTGTGGGAAAAAAATATGTTTTATTTTCACGGCTCTGCGTTGTAAACTGTAGTGAAACACTTGGGGGTTCAAAGTTCTCACAACACATCTAGATAAGTTCCTTGGGAGGTCTAGTTTCCAATATGGGGTCACTTGTGGGGGGTTTGTACTGTTTGGGTACATCAGGGGCTCTGCAAATGCAACGTGACGCCTGCAGACCAATCCATTTAAGTCTGCATTCCAAATGGCGCTCCTTCCCTTCCGAGCTCTGTCATGTGCCCAAACAGTGGTTACCCCCCACATAGGGGGTATCAGCGTACTCAGGACAAATTGGACAACATCTTGTAGGGTTCTATTTATTCTGTTACCCTTGTAAAAATACAAAGCTGGGGGCTAAAAAATCATTTTTGTGAAAAAAAAAAGAATTTTTATTTTCACGGCTTTGCGTTACAAACTGTAGTGAAACACTTGGGGGTTCAAAGTTCTCACAACACATCTAGATAAGTTCCTTGGGAGGTCTAGTTTCCAATATGGGGTCACTTGTGGGGGGTTTGTACTGTTTGGGTACATCAGGGGCTCTGCAAATGCAACGTGACGCCTGCAGACCAATCCATTTAAGTCTGCATTCCAAATGGCGCTCCTTCCCTTCCGAGCTCTGTCATGCGCCCAAACAGTGGTTACCCTCCATATATGGGGTATCAGCGTACTCAGGACAAATTGGACAACAACTTTTGGGGTCCAGTTTATTCTGTTACTCTTGTAAAAATACAAAAGCTGGGGGCTAAAAAATCATTTTTGTGAAAAAAAAAAAAGAATTTTTATTTTCATGGCTCTGCGTTATAATCTGTAGTGAAACACTTGGGGGTGCAAAGCTCTCAAAACACATCTAGATAAGTTTCTTAGGGGGTCTAATTTCCAAAATGGTGTCATTTGTGGGGGGTTTCAATGTTTAGGCACATCAGGGGCTCTCCAAACGCAACATGGCGTCCCATCTCAATTCCAGTCAATTTTGCATTGAAAAGTCAAATGGCGCTCCTTCCCTTCCAAGCTCTGCCATGCGCCCAAACAGTGGTTTACCCCAACATATGGGGTATCTGCGTACTCAGGACAAATTGCACAACATTTTTTGGGGACCAATTTCTTCTCTTACCCTTGGGAAAATAAAAAATTGGGGGCGAAAAGATCATTTTTGTGAAAAAATATGATTTTTTATTTTTACGGCTCTGCATTATAAACTTCTGTGAAGCACTTGGTGGGTCAAAGTGCTCACCACACATCTAGATAAGTTCCTTAGGGGGTCTACTTTCCAAAATGGTGTCACTTGTAGGAGGTTTCAATGTTTAGGCACATCAGGGGCTCTCCAAACGCAACATGGCGTCCCATCTCAATTCCAGTCAATTTTGCATTGAAAAGTCAAATGGCGCTCCTTCACTTCCGAGCTCTGCCATGCGCCCAAACAGTGGTTTACCCCAACATATGGGGTATCTGCGTACTCAGGACAAATTGCACAACATTTTTTGGGGACCAATTTCTTCTCTTACCCTTGGGAAAATAAAAAATTGGGGGCGAAAAGATCATTTTTGTGAAAAAATATGATTTTTTATTTTTACGGCTCTGCATTATAAACTTCTGTGAAGCACTTGGTGGGTCAAAGTGCTCACCACACATCTAGATAAGTTCCTTAGGGGGTCTACTTTCCAAAATGGTGTCACTTGTAGGGGGTTTCAATGTTTAGGCACATCAGGGGCTCTCCAAACGCAACATGGCGTCCCATCTCAATTCCAGTCAATTTTGCATTGAAAAGTCAAATGGCGCTCCTTCCCTTCCAAGCTCTGCCATGCGCCCAAACAGTGGTTTACCCCAACATATGGGGTATCTGCGTACTCAGGACAAATTGCACAACATTTTTTGGGGACCAATTTCTTCTCTTACCCTTGGGAAAATAAAAAATTGGGGGCGAAAAGATCATTTTTGTGAAAAAATATGATTTTTTATTTTTACGGCTCTGCATTATAAACTTCTGTGAAGCACTTGGTGGGTCAAAGTGCTCACCACACATCTAGATAAGTTCCTTAGGGGGTCTACTTTCCAAAATGGTGTCACTTGTAGGGGGTTTCAATGTTTAGGCACATCAGGGGCTCTCCAAATGCAACATGGCGTCCCATCTCAATTCCAGTCAATTTTGCATTGAAAAGTCAAATGGCGCTCCTTCCCTTCCAAGCTCTGCCATGCGCCCAAACAATGGTTTACACCCACATATGGGGTATCAGCGTACTCAGGACAAATTGTACAACAACTTTTGCAGTCTATTTTCTCCTGTTACCCTTTGTAAAATAAAACAAATTGGAGCTGAAATAAATTTTGTGTGAAAAAAAATTAAATGTTCATTTTTATTTAAACATTCCAAAAATTCCTGTGAAACACCTGAAGGGTTAATAAACTTCTTGAGTGTGGTTTTGAGCACCTTGAGGGGTGCAGTTTTTAGAATGGTGTCACACTTGGGTATTTTCTATCATACAGACCCCTCAAAATGACTTCAAATGAGATGTGGTCCCTAAAAAAAAATGGTGTTGTAAAAATGAGAAATTTCTGGTCAACTTTTAACCCTTATAACTCCCTAACAAAAAAAAATTTTGGTTCCAAAATTGTGCTGATGTAAAGTAGACATGTGGGAAATGTTACTTATTAAGTATTTTGCGTGACATATGTCTGTGATTTAAGGGCATAAAAATTCAAAGTTGGAAAATTGCAAAATTTTCAAAATTTTCGCCAAATTTCCGTTTTTTTCACAAATAAACGCAAGTTATATCGAAGAAATTTTACCACTATCATGAAGTACAATATGTCACGAGAAAACAATGTCAGAATCGCCAAGATCCGTTGAAGCGTTCCAGAGTTATAACCTCCTAAAGGGACAGTGGTCAGAATTGTAAAAATTGGCCCGGTCATTAACGTGCAAACCACCCTTGGGGGTGAAGGGGTTAAATATTTGTTTGTTGGTTTGTAATGTTTTTTTAGCAGCTGCTCTCTTAATCCAATGAAGTTGCCTGGCAGAAACCTTCCTCATTATGCCTTTATCAGCACCAACACGTCTATGCTCAGATTCAGCCACAAATCTCTTAACAGTACAATGATCACGCTTAGGTTTTCATGAAATATCTAATGTTTTCATCCCTTGACCAAGGCATTGCACTATTTGATGCTATTCAGCAGCAGAGAGATCCTTTTTCTTTCCCATGTTACTTGAAAATTGTGGCCTGCTTAATAATGTGGAACATCATTTTTAAATAGTTTTCCTTTAATTAGAATCACCTGGAAAACTAATTATCACATGTGTTTAAGATTGATTTCAGTGATCCATTGAGCCCTGACACACAATACCATCCTTGATTTTATTTACAAAACAAAACAATTAAATCTTTAAGACACTTAAATCCAATTTGCATAATAATTTGGAACACGGTGTAGAGTAGGGCCCAGCCAAAAGAGTCTACCTTGTCATGGTGGCAGATTAGAAAAATCTTTTGGCAAAAGTAAATGCTGCTGACTATATGTGTGATCTGGTAATGGGAACTGTTAATATGTGATTAGTGAGAAGTGGAGTTTTTTCAAGAGAGAGCAGCGGTACTGTAGACAGTTCAAGGGGTGGAGGTGGGGCTGAAGTTGGCACCTGGGCGGTGTCTCAAGGGGGCCCTGAAAATTTTGCCAGTATTGGGCCCAGAAATTCCTAGTGCCAGCCCTGGGAATGGTTGAGGGTGCCTTGTCACATTAGTAGAGCCCCTGAGATGCCAGAACAAAATAAATCCTCTATACAGTGGGGAAAATAAGTATTTGATCCCTTGCTGATGTTGTAAGTTTTCCCACTGACAAAGACATGAACAGTCTATAATTTTAAGAGTACGTTAATTTTAGCATTGAGAGATAGAATATCAAAAATAAAATCCAGAAAATCACATTGTATAAATTATACAAATGTGTTTGCATTTTGCAGTGAGAAATAAGTATTTCATCCCTCTGGCAAACAAGACTTATTATTTGGTGGCAAAACTGTTGTTGGCAAGCACAGCAGTCACATTTTTTGTAGTTGATTATGAGATTTGCGCACATGCCAGGAGGAATTTTGGTCCACTCCTCAATGCAGATCATCTCTGTCATTAAGATTTTGAGGCTGTCGCTTGGCAACTCAGAGCTTCAACTCCCTCCATAAGTTTTCTATGGGATTAAGGTCTGGAGACTGGCTAGGCCACTCCATGACCTTAATGTGCTTCTTTTTGAGCCACTGCTTTGTTGCCTTGGCTGCCTTGGCTGTATGTTTTGGGTCATTATGGTTATGGTTTGCAGATGCCATGACCCACCCACTGGGAATGCCCATGAGGTGCTAGAACAGCAGAACCCTCCATCTCAATGAATTCATCTACAGGTGCAGTGATCATCTTGACACCACGGGTGTGTCACAGAATTTTATACCATTGGGCAGTGAAGAAAAAATAATTACATTTTTACGATCAATATTTTGTTTTAGCCCCATATTTTACATTTTCACACAAGAAGTGGGTAAAAATGGCAACAAAATTTGTCCCACAATTTCTACTGAATGTGGCAATAACCCATATGTGGCTACTTAGCCATAGCCATACAGAGAGACTTGGGAGGAATGGAGTGCTATTTGCCTCCTGGAGTACAGATGTTCCTAGAACAGTTTGCAGACTCCATATACAGAGCCCCTAATTGCTAGAAGAGCAGAATCCCCCCTCAAGTGACCCCATTCTGGAAAATATATGTTAGGGCTAGCGGAACGCACCGAGAAAATATAGTTTTTTATTGTTATTGATGCGTTCGCAGCCCGGAGTCCACCGTGCAGGAAAACCTGCTGCTAGCAAATGGCAGCACTATATGGCGGTATTGGCTAGCTCTGTTAACTCACAGAGCAGCCGTGAAAGCAAAGCTCTGCGCCCTGTTAGACTTCACAGGAGCACAGGCTAACTGTCCAACAGAGAGCAGTCAGTGGTCATGCATGCACGCAAAACTCCTCGCCGGAGGTGCCAGCATTCTAGGGGCTTATTTCAGCCGGGTCCCTGAACACAATCTTACATGACCACACTGGCGCAAAGCACATAACTTAGAAAGATACTAGCGCATGGCCGTGCGGCCATGCGAGCCTTTTATAGCTGCAGCCAGAACAAGACCTTCCTAGAAGGACCAATGAGAAGCTGCCACAAAGACTGAGCACCTTCAGGACCTTCCTGGAGGACCAATGGGCTTTGCTGCAGTATCCAAGCATGTGACCCTTGATCTCCAAAGAGAGATCTTACCCTGGGCATGCTCAGGAGAAAAGCAGGACTTAGTCCCAAAAGCGTCTGCTCGCCACTGCCCAGCACTGACTTCAAAGGCAGAAGCTGGAAAAGCAGCAGTAATCCTCCTCACAGAATCAGATTGAGCGAGACGCTGGGACCGACGTCTCTGCTGAGCAGCCTCCACTGCGGTAGGAGAAGAATGGGAGACTGCAGAGGAGATGGCCCGAGATTCCCCCTGTGCAGAGGCGGGAACTCGACCCCTAACACTATACCCCTTGAGAAATGTATCTACATGTGTAGTGACGAATTTGACTCCATGGGTATTTTCCAGAAATACAGTAAACAGCAATGAATGTTGGCAACTGGAAATTGCAAAGTGCCATTGTAATGACAGGTACACTGCAGTCACCAGTACGTCATGCCCAACCTGTGCTTCTGAAGGCTAGGCATAACGTAGGCAAACTCGCATCACTTTTGAAATGCCAGACGTGGATGCAATATGTGGTTTAGGTACACTGTGGGGCTCAGAAGGAAGGGGAAATTTGGAAGCAAAGAATTTGGTGAATTTCTTTTGGCAGGTGATTAGCCATTTAGATTTTCCAGAGCCTTTGTGCTACCAGGAATGTGGAAGCCCCCTATATTTCTATTAACAGATGACAGACCTGAGTGAGGCTTTCTTTTGTTGTGGATTAAATTGAAGCTTTTATTGGGAACATTTTACACAATATTTGGGATCACATTTATCCTGCGCTCTATGCTGAGCACTTACTTTGGGGTTTCCATCTAAATCTCTGAGTGACATGATTCAGATGAAATCCCAGAGGGATCCATTTACTATGCTGTAATTAGGCACAAAGTTACTCTGGACTCCGTCTGGCCTATTTTCAGCAGTGTCCTTCTTTTCAGAAGCACACAAAACTGTGGACGGCGGCACTTTTATGCATCCTAAAAAGACTGACACTGCTGGATCACAGGTCAGATGGCATCCAAAGTGCCTCCATGTGCCTCATTATAGGGAATCTTCCATCAGAGATTCCATTTGAATCACATATTCAGAGATTTTCATGTAAACCCCGGTGCAAGCACTTAGTGCAGAGCGCCAGAGCGCTGTATAAATGTGCATCGAGCCTTACTGTGATCTTTCGGAGAAAGAATGAAAAAAATCAACAGCATGTGAAGACTTGGTTTTATTTATTTTTTACGCTGATCCTCGTGCGGTATAAGTGATTTGGTGACTTTATTCTTCGGGTCGGTGCAATTCCAGTGATACCTGATTTATATCAGGTTTTTATGTTTGGCTGCTGTCACACACTAAAAGACACTATTTATTACAAAAAATAGTTTTTGCATCACCATTAGTGTTGAGCGATACCGTCCGATACTTGAAAGTATCGGTATCGGAAAGTATCGGCCGATACCGGCAAAGTATCGCATCTAATCCGATACCGATACCCGATACCAATACAAGTCAATGGGACACCAAGTATCGGACGGTATCCTGTATGGTTCCCAGGGTCTGAAGGAGAGGAAACTCTCCTTCAGGCCCTGGGATCCATATCAATGTGTAAAAGAGAGAATTAAAAATAGGGATATACTCACCTCTCCGACGCAGCTTGGACTTTACCGCCGTAACCGGGAGCCGTTGTACCTAAGAATGCGCGCTTGAAGGGCCTTAGATGATGTCACGGCGCTCTGATTGGTCCGTAGCGGTCGCGTGACCGCTACGCGACCAATCACAAAGCAGTGACGTCACCTAAGGTCTTTCAAGCGCTTGAAATACCTTAGAAGACGTCCGCAGCTTGATTGGTCGCGTAGCGGTCGCGTAACCGCTACGCGACCAATCACAAAGCAGTGACATCACCTAAGGTATTTCAAGCGCTTGAAAGACCTTAGGTGACGTCACTGCTTTGTGATTATTCGCGTAGCGGTCACGCGACCGCTACGGACCAATCAGAGCGCCGTGACCTCATCTAAGGCCCTTCAAGCGCGCATTTTTAGGTACAACGGCTCCCGGTTACGGCGGTAAAGTCCAGGCTGCGTCGGAGAGGTGAGTATATCCCTATTTTTTATTTTAATTCTTTCTTTTACACATTGATATTAATCCCGATACCGATTCCCGATACAACAAAAGTATCGGATCTCGGTATCGGAATTCCGATACCCGCAAGTATCGGCCGATACCCGATACTTGCGGTATCGGAATGCTCAACACTAATCACCATATTTTGAGAGCTATAATTTTTCCATATTTTGGCCCACAGAGTCATGTGAGGTCTTATTATTTGCTGAGCGAGTTGTCGTTTTTATTCGTTCCATTTTCAGGCACATGACATTTTTTCATCACTTTCTATTCTGATTTTTGAGATACAGAATGAACAAAAAACAGCAATTCAGGATTTTTTTTGGGGGGGTTTATGCTGTTCAATGTGTGGTAAAATTTATTAAGCAGATTTATTCTTTGTCAGTACGATTACAGCGATACCACATTTACATAGTTTTTTATGTTTTGGCGCTTTTACATAATAAAAACTATTTTATAGAAAAAAATATTTTTTTAGCATTGCTTTATTCTAAGAGCTGTAACTTTTTTTTATTTTTAAGCTCATGGAGCTGCACGGTGGCTTATTTTTTGAGGGACAAGATGATATTTTCAGCGGTACTATGTTTATTTATATCCATATTTTGATAAAATTTTATTCCACTTTTTGTTCATCAGTATGATGATAAAGCATTGTTTTTTTGCCTTGTTTTTTTTTATTTTTTATAATGTTCACTAAGGGGGTTAACTATTTGGACGGTTTTATATGTCGGGTCGGTGTGGACCTGGCAATACCAAATATGTGTACTTTTATTGATTATATATTTTTTCATACAAATATTTATTTATAGCTATATTATCTTTTCATTTTTTATTATTATTTTTGATCTATTTTAAAATATTTTTACAATTATTAAAAAAAAGTTTACTTTTTTTAAATAAATTTTACTTTGTTTATTATGGGACTATCATTTTTTGCAAGCTGATCACTTGCATGGCATGGGGATGCAGCAGTATCCCCATGCTTTGCAAACTGTCAGCGCTACACTGACAGAGAAAGTTGCTGATCATACACTGCGCATGATCAAGCAACTTTCCTAGCTCTGGTAGCCCGGATGTCATCATGGCGACATCGGGTTAGTATGGCAACGATCGGGACCCTGCATCATTCCGCGGGGTCTCCGATCCAAGGGCAGAGGGGCTGTCATCCCTCTGCTGGCTACCGGAATGTTGCGATTGAATTTAATGACAGCATTTCTGGATTTAAAGTGCCGGCCGGGTATTAGCTGTCAGAATTAGCTGACACCCGGCGGAGATCGCCCGTACACAGCCCGTGTACGCAGGTGATTGCAATTAAGCAATAATCCATTCCTGGTCAATAAGGTCCAGGGTACAGGGACATATTATTACGCCAAATGTCATAAAGGGGTTGCCAGCATTATTATGCTGCTTGGCACCTACATGCAGCCTAGTGCAGGGGGGAAAAATTTACTCTATTCTCCTCACCTGCATTCAGCTGTAGTTATGGGGTCAGGGGCGCTGCTGGTTCAGTCATTGCTCTGAGAATGCAGAGCTGCAACTGTTATCACGCCCCTGGCCCTGACTGACAGCTGGCCTCAATGTAGCGCTAGTGTCAGTAAGGGCTGGGGACGCAGTTACAGGCAGTTACAGCCGTCTCTTTGTATTCTCAGAGCAATGACTGAACCAGCACCTCCCCGCCCCCATGACTAAAGCCAGATATTGGCACAAAGAAAAAAGTTAATTTTCTCCATTCAGCACTCGACTATGTGCAGCCGCCAGGCAGCATAATAAAGCTGTTAATCTGCAGATTAATCACTTATTTGCAGGCTAATAGCATTATGTATGGTGACAGTTTCCCTTTAATTTTGTAGGACAATACTAAAATGGTGTCTGAGCCAGCGTGTGCATGTACTGCGATCTCCGGCGCCATTTTATTGATGATACTGTATATGCAAATTCACAGACGCAGCGTCTTAGAAACAAATGGCGCCAGAAATGTACCAATAAAAATACTCGCCATCCGAGTGCAGAACGGGTTCAATAGCTGGTGTCTTATATCTGTTTGAATAAATTATAAATGATAGGAATAGTTATTAGAGATGAGTGAACGTATTAAGAAAACGTTTGCCAATCTGAAATTTGGCATGAACGTAGCACATTCGGATTTGTGTTCTTTTTGACGAGCATTTTTACTCAAAGTCGGCAAAATCGGTCACAGTTCGGTAAATCATTGCGTTTACACTAATGCTTTTGTTATTACTTTGGCTAGGTTAGTGGTGCTGCATGATGAGCGGAAGGTCGGGGGACAAAAGTGCGGCACCCCAGTGTCCTGGTCGTCGCAGTGGTATTGCTTTCCTCTCGAGGAGAGTGATGCTACGTTTGGAGGCAAAGAAGGATAACTGCATCCAGGTATCACAAACATGCAACACATTTCACACTCCAGACCACCAGGAGGAGCTTCTGCTCCTATTTATTAGGTCACTCCCCATATATATATAACTGGTAGTCTGTAGGGAAAGTTAGTTAGTACCTGGCAGAGTTCCAGACAGAAGTTCTGTTAGAACGTTCCAGACCAGAGTTTGAGGAGGATAGAAGGTTAAAGGGGCTGTGCATGCCCTCAGAGCTGCAGCTCCCAGAAAGAGACATTCAGAAGGCAGAACTGTATTGCAGCGAGCGTGAAGGAAATCAGAGCAAAGGAGAGCATACCAGAAGGGGATCAGCCCTACACAGGCTGCCTCCTTCTGAGGCGCAGAAGCCCGGTAGCTGGAGCACCGAGGGAGTAAAGACCTTTATGCTTTGCTCCAGAGACCGGCAGGACAGCTAATTGCAGGTTACCTGTCCGCACCTATACCCAGAAGGCACGGTGGCATCCCTTAGAGGCCGGGGCATGATAGAGTCCCTATAAACAGCCTCAAGCCACCAGTCATACGGGTTTGTCCTATCTGACTACGGGGGACAGAGAGAGCAAAACATCGCATTTGTGAGACCCTTATGTGAAGCCATAGGCAGTAAGGGACTACACCACTACAATGCAAAGGAAGACTACTGATTTCCACATGGACAAGGGAACTCTGGACTTGCCTCCAAACCGGCCGGACTCTGCCTGCCCTGTGATCTGGTGCTCTGGACTGTGGATGCTGAAGCCTTCAGTAAAAAGGTAAAGAGACTGCAACCTTGTGTCCTTGTTCTTCACTGCGCCTCTCACCATCCACCATCTACACACTGGGAAGCCCTGGGGACATACTTCACCTGTGGGAAGGTATACCATCTAGCTGCCATAACATCACCCCAGCGGACCCCTTAAAGAAGCGTCGGTCATAGTGTTGAGCGATACCTTCCGATATCGGAAAGTATCGGTATCGGAAAGTATCGGCCGATACCGTCAAAGTATCGGATCTAATCCGATACCCGATCCCAATGCAAGTCAATGGGACGAAAATATCGGAATTAAAATAAACCCTTTCTTTCCTTGTAGGTACATGAAGGAAAACAACTAAGAATAATGTAGGATGTATTGGGGGAGGTGGTGGAGACATTAAAGGCACAGAGGTTTAGCCCAATCAAATAGAATAGCAGGATTTTTTTTTTTTTATGACGTTCGGCGTTAGAAAGATTTTGACTATGTTAATTTTTTTTTTATTTTGTCAGATATTGATGTTTCACTACTTCCACGCCCTTCACCTTCTTTTTTACTTCTCCCACACTTTCTTCTTCATTATCCTCATCATCAGCTTCTTTGACATCAACTTCTTCACCTTATTCATCTTCTTCTTCATCTTCTACCTATTATTTTTTTTGTTACATTGTTCATATTCTATTTATTTTACTATTATCTGCTTCATATTCAACTTCTTCATCATATTCTTATTTGTGACAGGCATTCCCGTAGTTGTTATCTATAAAAGTTTGAAGATTACACCTTCCGTTCTGCCTGTCACAAAAGAGTTACATTTGTCCGCGTTCAGTTTGGCCTGCAGCATCAGGCTTTATCCAGGGGCACCACGAGGAGGAACGGACTCACCCCCATACACTGCTTAGTCTTCTTCTGCTTATAATTTAGATAATATCTTTTGCTCTGATATTTAGTCTTATGCTTAATGTTCTTCTGCTCTTTGTTCTGCAGCCTCTTGTTCTTCTGCTTCTCGGTCTTCCAGGTCATCGTCGTCTCCAGGGTCGTCGTCTCCGGGGTCGTCGTCATCGGGGTGGTCTTCAGGGTCATCGTCTCCATGGTCGTCGTCATCTCAGTGGTTGTCGTCTCTGGTGTCGTCGTCATCTTAGGGGTGGTCTTCCGGGTCATCGTGTTTAGTCTCTTGAACTTGGAAATGTAGCAGAAGGTACAAGAAGGCTGAGAAAATGCCGAGAAACAGCTGATGGAACTGGAACTCGGATGGCTACCCGAATGTCCAAGAGCCAATGGAACTACCGAGGACCAGCTGACGTTACTGGAACCCGGTTACTAAGCAGGAGGTACCCGTGCCTGAAAGCACTACCAAGGACCACCTGACGTTGGTGGAACTCGGATACCCAGAGGGAGGCACCTAAGCCAAAGGCTCTGCCCGGAACCAGCTGACGGTGCTGGAACCAGGATGGGGACCTATTCAAGCTTGTCTTCCTAGAGCCCCAACTAGCAGTGTTGGAGCAAAGGGTCAGCAGGGGGAGCAGAGTGTAGGCCGAAGCCTGCACTGGCGTCAGCTTTGGGTCTGTTGTGTCTGCGTGGCATTTGCAGGACACATTGCCGGCTACACAGCAGGGGAACAGCTGGTGGTGCTGAACCCCACTGACAGAGTGGCGTGTGTTTTGCTCTGTGCAGCCAGCACTTCCGGACAGCAACTAGCGGTGTTGGAGCCCGGGCTCTGCAGGTGGAGCAGAGTGTAGGCCGAAGCCTAATTGAACCGATTTTAAAGGTAACCTTTAACCCCCCCTCAGGGGTTACAAACTACAAGAGCCACAGCTTGGGCAGCAGTAATGCTGCACAAGTCAAAGGTTGCTCTTTTAATTTTGCTCCTTGCACACGCAGAAAGAAACACGTATAACATTTAGGCCCTTAAGCAGTCAAACTGTTTTGGAGGCGTGAGTTCCCTTTGTAATGAGACGCAGCACAGCTGTCAAAAATCCCACCTTGGTGCTGGGCGCGGCCTCCTGAGCATCGTTATTTGCTGCACAGGAGTCTGCACTGTCGTGTTATCCCTTGGCCTTGCGCTGTTAGCGCGGCCCATCTTCTGACATCATTTAATGTTGGCCGGTGCGGTTCGCGATGACCATGAATCCCAGCCCCGCAGTGTCTTTACATTGTTCAAACACTGCGGGGCTGGGATTCATGGCCTGGCGCAGTACATATGTTCGCCTCTCACACTCGGGTCCTTACACCTGCTACAGACTGTGTGGCGTCAGCTGATCCCTTATCGCATGCCACGGCCATGAAGCCGCACAGTCTGAAGAAGGCGGAAGGAGCAGAGTGACAGCCTGGCGAAGATATGCACTGCTCATGCCCGTCAATCACACCCTCGCAGTCAAAATAAATAAGACATCGAGGGGCGTTGTGTCGGGCAGGGCGGCCGCAGAGGCGCAGCCAGCCAAACAATGATGTCAGAAGAAGGGCTGTGCTACCAAGGGGGTTGTTGCGTGTCATTACAAAGGAAAGTCACACCTCAGGGACGTTTTAATGGTCTCAGGGGACACATTGTAGATGTGTTCCATTCCACGTGTGCAAGGAGAATAAGTTTATGAGCCACCTTGCACACATGCAGCATTACTGCTGTACAAGGTGGCTGTAAAACATACAAACACCTGGGGGAGGGGCGACAGGTTCCCTTCAATTTCAGTTCTTGTGTCTGCGTGGCTTTTGCAGGACACGATGCCGGCTACACAGCGGGGGAATAGCTGGCGGTGCGGAACCCCACTGACACATTGGCTGGTGTTTTTCTCTGTGCAGCTAGCAGTACCGGGCCCCAACTGGCGGTGTTAGAGCCCAGGGTCAGCAGGAGGAGTAGAGGGAGCAGAGTGTAGGCCGAAGCCTGCACTGGCGGCAGCTTTAGGTCTGTTGTGTCTGCATGGCTGTTGCAGGACACGTTGCCGGCTACACAGCAGGGGATACAGCTGGCGTTGCTGAACCCCACTGACACATTGGCTGGTGTTTTTCTCTGTGCAGCTAGCACATCTGGGCGCCAACTGGCGGTGTTAGAGCCCAGGGTCAGCAGGAGGAGTAGAGGGAGCAGAGTGTAGGCCGAAGCCTGCACTGGCGGCAGCTTTAGGTCTGTTGTGTCTGCATGGCTGTTGCAGGACACGTTGCCGGCTACACAGCAGGGGATACAGCTGGCGTTGCTGAACCCCACTGACACATTGGCTGGTGTTTTTCTCTGTGCAGCTAGCACATCTGGGCGCCAACTGGCGGTGTTAGAGCCCAGGGTCCGCAGGAGGAGCATAGTGTAGGCCGAAGCCTGCACTGGAGCAAGTTGAATGGGAACCTTTAACACCCCCCCAGGGGTTTGTAGCTGAAAGAGCCATATTGTACAGCACTAATGCTGGAAAAGGTAAACTTAGCTCTTTTAATTATGGTCCTTGCAAACGCTGAACTTGACACTTATGAAATGTGTCCCCTCACACCGTTAAACCGTCCGGTCGGAGGGACTTTCCTTTGTCATGTGACGCAGCACAGCTGTCATTCTTACCCCCTTGGCGCCGTGCACCGCCTCCTCAGCGTTGTTTGAATCTGTCCCGGAGCGTGCGCTGTTATGTTAGCCCTTGTCCATGCACACAGTTTGCGCTGCCCATCTTCTGACATCATTTGGTGTCAGGCTGGCTGCGCCTGTGCGGCTGCGCTGGCCAAGATCCCGCCTCGCTGTGTCATCTAATGTAATCACTCTGCGGACCTGTGATCCATGGGCATGCGCAGTGCATATCCTTGCCTCTCACTCCCCTCCTTCCAGCTTCTTCAGACTGTGCGGCGTCATGGCCGTGGCATGCTATTAGGGATCAGCTGACGGCGCACAGTCTGAAGAAGGCTGAGGGAGATGAGAGAGAGGCGAAGGTTAAGATATGCACTGCGCATGTCCATGGATCACAGGCCCGCAGTGGGATTAAATCAGAAGACACTACGAGGCGGGATCTCGTCCAGCGCGGCCGCACAGGCGCAGCCAGCCTGACACCAAATGATGTCAGAAGATGGGCAGCGCAAACTGTGTGCATGGACAAAGGCTAACATAACAGCGCAGGCTCCGGGACAGATTCAAACAACGCTGAGGAGGCGGCGCACAGCGCCAAGGGGGTAAGAATGACAGCTGTGCTGCGTCACATGACAAAGGAAAGTCCCTCCGACCGGACGGTTTAACGGTGTGAGGGGACACATTTCATAAGTGTCAAGTTCAGCGTGTGCAAGGAGCACCACAAAAAGAGCCACTTTTTCCTTTTGCATCATTATTACTGCTGCACAAGGTGGCTCTTTCAGTAACAAACGCCTGGGGGTGTGTGGCTTCCAGGTTCCCTTAAATTTAAGTTGTTGTGTCTGCGTGGCTGTTGCAGGACATGTTGCCGGCTACACAGCAGGGGAGCAGCGGCATTACTGAACCCCACTAACACATTGGCGAGGTGTTTGGCTCAGTGCGGACAGCACTTCCGGACAACTAGCGGTGTTGGAGCCCAGGGACAGCAGGATGAGGAGGAGGAGGTGGAGGAGATAGGAGGGATTGCCACACACACAGCTAGGGAAAAGCTGACGTTACTGAACCCCAATAACAGAGGAGCGACTGTTGACTGTGCAGACAGCACTTCTGGACAACAACTAGCGGTGTTGGAGCCCAGGGACAGCAGGATGAGGAGGAGGAGGTGGAGGAGATAGGAGGGATTGCCACACAGACAGCTGGGGAACAGCTGACGTTACTGAACCCCAATAACAGAGGAGCGACTGTTGACTGTGCGGACAGCACTTCTGGACAACAACTAGCGGTGTTGGAGCCCAGGGACAGCAGGATGAGGAGGAGGAGGTGGAGGAGATAGGAGGGATTGCCACACACACAGCTGGGGAACAGCTGACGTTACTGAACCCCAATAACAGAGGAGCGACTGTTGACTGTGCGGACAGCACTTCTCGACAACAACTAGCGGTGTTGGAGCCCAGGAACAGCAGGATGAGGAGGAGGAGATAGGAGGGATTGCCACACTCACAGCTGGGGAACAGCTGACGTTACTGAACCCCAATAACAGAGGAGCAACTGTTGACTGTGCGGACAGCACTTCTGGACAACAACTAGCGGTGTTGGAGCCCAGGGACAGCAGGAGGAGCAGAGGAACACAGTGTAGGCCGAAGCCCAATTGGAGAAAGTCGAAAGGGAACCTTTAACCCCCCCAAGGCGTTTGTAGCTGAAAGAGCCAGCTTGTGCAGCACAAAGGATGCAAAAGGAAAAGGTGGCTCTTTTCATTATGCTCCTTGCAAACACAGAACTAAACACATATTATAAAATGTGTCCCCTGATACCGTGAGACCTTCCCGGAGGTGGGACTTTCCTTCATAATATAACGCAGCACAGCCGTCATTCCTACCCCCTTGGCGCCGTGCGTCGGCTCCTCAGCGTTGTTTAATTCCGTCCCGGAGCCTGCACTGTAATGTTATCCCTTGGCCAGGCACACTTAGTGCTGCCCATCTTCTGACATCATTTGGTGTCAGTCTGGCTGCGCCTGTGCGGACGCGCTGGCCGAGAGCCCGCCTCGCAGTGTCATCTAATGTAATCCAACCGTGGGCCTGGGATCCGTGGCCATGCGCAGTGCATATCCTCGCCTCTCACTCCCCTCCCTACGGCTTCTTCAGACTGTGCGGCGTCACGGCCGTGGCATGCTATTAGGGATCAGCTGACGGCGCACAGTCTGAAGAAGGCGTAGGGAGATGAGTGAGAGGCGGAGGTTCAGATATGTACTGCGCATTTCCATGGATCTCAGGCCCGCAGTGGGATTAAATCAGAAGACACTGCGAGGCGGGATCTCGGCCAGCGTGGCCGCACAGGCGCAGCCAGCCTGACACCAAATGATGTCAGAAGACGGGCAGCGCTAAGTGTGCCTGGCCAAGGGATAACATAACAGCGCAGGCTTCGAGACAGAATCAAACAACGCTGAGGAGCCGGCGCACGTCGCCGGGGGGTAAGAATGACGGCTGTGCTGCGTCACATTACGAAGGAAAGTCCCACCTCCGGGACGGTTTTACGGTATCAGTGGACACATTTTATAAGTGTTAAGTTCTGCGCGTGCAAGGAGCAAAACAAAAATAGCTACATTTTCCTTGTGCAGCATTACTGCTGCACAAGGTGGCTCTTTCAGTAACAAACGCCTCAGCTGACGTTACTGAAACCCAATAACACTGGGTCGTATGTTTTGACTGTGCAGATGGCACTTCTGAGCCTCAACTGGCGGTGTTGGAGCCCAGGAATTTAAGTTCAGGTGGTAGAAAGATGAACACAACAGGAGACCTGGATACTGTAGACAGTCACCTAATTATTTAATCAGGAAGAGGAGTGGCAAATTCCTGCGAGATCCAGGCCTTGTTCATTTTCAGGAAAGTAAGCTGGTCAACGTTATCGGAGGATAGTCGCATGAGACGGTCAGTTAGTACACCACCTGCAGCACTAAAGACGCGTTCCGATAGTACACTAGCCGCAGGGCAAGCCAGCACCTCCAATGCATACTGGCTTAGCTCTGGCCATGTATCCAGCTTTGAGACTCAAAACTTGAAAGGGGAAGAGCCGTCTGGGAGTACAGCAAGAGGGCAAGACATGTAGTCTGTCACCATCTGACGGAACCGTTGCCTCCTGCTGACTGGAGCCATCTGTGATGGTGTAGACTTTTGTGGCGGGCACACAAAACTGTGCCACAGTTGGGCCATACTGGTCTTGCCTTGGGCAGAGGCACTGCTTCTGCTCCCTCTTTGTTCAGAGCCTCCTCCACTGCCTGGACGCACTGAGCTGCTTTGTAATGCACTAGCAGCACTTCTCTCAGTTGGAATGGAGAAGATGATGGAATTCACCAGTGTCTCTTGGTACTCCCGCATTTTTCGCTCCCGGTTCAACGGTGTGATGAGGCTTTCTACGTTGTCCCGGTAGCGAGGATTGAGGAGGGTGAACACCCAATAATCAGACATGTTGAGAATGTGGGCTATGCGGCGGTCGTTTCTCAGGCACTGCAGCATGTAATCCACCATGTGCTGCAGACTGCCAACTGGCCAAGAAACGCTGTCCCCTGCTGGAGGCGTGATCTCTGCCCGCTCGTCATCACCCCACCCTCGCTGTACACACCGAGTACTGGACAATTGTGTAACTCCCTCCTCTGGACGGATGTCTTCCTCCTCCATTGACTCCTCCTCATCCTCCTCACAAAGTGTCCCCTGCCTACGCGTTTGTGAGGAACCACGTGGTGCTGACTGTCCAGAAGATGATGGAAATGGTGAATCCTCATCCTCCACCTCTTCCACAACATCATCCCTTAGCGCTTGCAGTGATTTTTCAAGCAGGCAGATAAGGGGGACAGTCATGCTGACTAGTGCATCATCTGCACTCGCCATCCGCGTGGAATAATCGAAGGGACGCAAAACCTGGCAGACGTCCTTCATAGTGGCCCACTCTGTGGTTGTGAAGTCTGAACGGTGCGGAGTGCGACTTCTTTGCGCCTGATGCAGCTGGTACTCCATTACAGCTTGCTGCTGCTCACACAACCGCTCCAACATATGTAACGTGGAATTCCACCTGGTAGGTAGGTCACATATGATGCGATGTTCCGGCAGGCGGTGTCGGCGCTGCAGAGCCGCAATGCGCGATTTTGCCATGCTGGAACGCCGCAAGTGAGCAAACTCTAGGCGGACCTTGTGCAGCAGTGCATCAAGATCCGGATAGTCCCTCAAAAAACTCTGCACGACCAAATTGAGCACATGTGCCAGACATGGGATGTGAGTGAGGTTGCCGAGGCCCAGAGCTGCCACCAGATTTCGGCCATTATCACACACTACCATGCCTGGCTGGAGATTCGCTGGCACAAACCACACATCGCTCTCCTGCTTGATGGCATTCCAGAGCTCCTGCGCTGTGTGGCTTCGATTCCCCAAAGAAATTAATTTCAAGACAGCCTGTTGACGTTTGGCCACGGCTGTGCTCATGTCGGTCGTAACAGGTAAACGTTCATCACGGGTCCATGTGGAGGTGGACTGTGACGGCTCCTGCAGCGATGATTCTGAGGAACTGGTGTAAGAGGAGGAGTCAATGCGTACAGAATGGATTCCTGCAATCCTTGGAGTGGGCAGGACACGTCCTGCACCACTCGCACGATCTGTACCCGGCTCAACAACATTAACCCAATGGGCAGTGAGGGAAAGGTATCGCCTCTGTCCATGTTGACTGGTCCACGCATCGGTGGTGAGGTGGACCTTGCTACTGACGGCGTTCAGTAGCGCGTGTTTTATGTGTCCCTCCACATGCTTGTGCAGGGCAGAGACAGCTTGCCTGCTGAAGTAAATGCGGCTGGGCACATTGTACTGTGGGACTGCCAATGACATCAAGTCACGGAAGCTGTCAGTCTCCACCAGCCTGAATGACAGCATTTCCAGTGACAGAAGTTTGGCAATCCCCTCAGTCAGAGCCTGTGCTCGTGGGTGGTTTGACGAGAAAGGCCGCCTTTTCTCCCATGCCTGTACTACCGATGGCTGTAGACTGGGCTGGGAGTGTGTGGATGACTGGGAACGTGGTGCTGCGGGTGGAATTACAGTGGGTCTCTGGACAACAGGGCCAGAGGTTCTTCCACGGCGATCCTGGGAGGAAGCCGAACCAGCTGCGTGTGAGCTGGAGGAAGAGGCAACACGAGCTGAAGAGGTGGTAGCTGCCGCTGTTGGTTGGCCTAGCTCTTCAGTGTGTTTTTCTAACTCCGCCGCGTGCCTGGTGCGCACATGTTTCCACATGTTGGAGGTATTGAGGTTGCTGACATTTCGACCTCTTTTGACTTTGTGATGACACACCTTGCATTTGACATAGGAAATGTCATCTGCAACTGTGTTAAAAAAGGACCAGGCACTGCAAGTCTTGGGAGCGCCCGTTTTGGCTTTTGGAAGAGACATGCTCCTAACGGGTGCCAAAGCGGAGGCTGCAGGATCCGCAGTCTTCCCCCTCCCTCTCCCTCTTTGGCCCGTTCGGGGAATCTCTTCCTCAGAGCTGCTCCCACCACCTTCCTGTCCCTCACGCCAAGATGGATCAAGGACTTCATCATCTACACTACCCTCTGCCATCAACTGCTCCTCCTGGGTAGTCTCAGCAGCAGAGCACGCACCAGAAAGTGGCACCTGAGTGTCATCAGCGGATGCGTCCTGCGATGTGGTGACCGGAGGCACTGGCCCACCCGCCTCTTCAGACTCAGAGAGAAAAAGCTGTTGGGCATCACTGCACCCTGCCTCTTCTTCCATTTCTCCAATGCTGCTTGGCTGGTCCCCTGTTTCCAAGCCAAGAGATTCAGAGAACAGAAGTAGAGACGGCTCCTGTCCTGGGCTCTCTGTCTGCCTGGGCAATTTGGCAGGTGGTGAAGAGACAGATGGGTGCTCTCCAGTGCTCTGTGTCTGAGAGGATGTGGCACTAATTGAAGTCGATGCGTTAGCTGCCATCCATCCGACAATGGCTTCAATTTGGTCTTCACGCAGCAGCGGTGTACGGTGCTCTGCGACAAAGCTGCGCATGAAGGACTGTTCCCTGGTGAAACTGGGTGCTGAGGAGTCACCAGTGCCCGCAGCAGGCACAGAATCCCCACGTCCTCTCCCTGCTCCGCGCCCACGCCCACGTGCCTTACTCCCTGCCTTCTTCATCTTGGTTGACTGATAAAGATAAGCAGAAAAGTACTAACGGCTTTGTGTGCTTATTCCTGAACAGCTCCGAGTCCTAACAGGTATAAGAAACACTAATTTTCTAAAGTGTGGACTAGACTTTAATATAAGCTAATGTGGCCTACAGAAATGTAAAGTGGTGTGTTTGGTGAACTTTATTATTTATTTATTTTTGGGGGGCTGAACTGACAACAGAGAGAGCTGCACTCACACGGAGACCGTGCAGACAGCCGTAAACGGCGCTGCAAGGCCCAAAAACCCTCCTCTACGTTATCCTATGTTGTGTGTTTCCACAAGTTAGTTGGATACGGGTGGAAAGACACTAATAGGAATTTTTTAGAAAAATGTGCAGCAGCCTGCACTACTTAAAACAAAAGGAAAATTGATTTTACGGTATGACGCAGTGAAGAACCCTGAGCTGGATACAACCAGGCTATGGCTGCTCACAGACTACAGGGCGAGCTGCAGTCACACGGAGACCGTGCAGACAGCCGTAAACGGCGCTGCAAGGCCCAAAAAACCTCCTCTACTTTATCCTATGTAGTGTTTTTCCACAAGTTAGCTGGATACGAGTGGAAAGTCACTAATAGGAATTATTAGAAAAAATGAGCAGCAGACTACACTACTTGAAAAAAAAAATAGAACAGTATGAGGCAATGAACCACCCTCCCTGAACTGAATACAACCAGCTATGACCTATTGGCTGCACACAGACTAGAGAGTGGGCTGCACTCACACACACACACAGACCTTGCAGATCGCTGTGAAAACAGCGCTGCAAGGCAAAAGCAAGGTGATTAGTAGGTGAACACAGCGGTTGCTAAATTAGCCTTGGAAAAGAACAATGAAGCAAATCGCTATCTCTAAACTGGCCCTCAGTCAGCAAACAGCGTCCTGTCACTAACTGAATTCACAGCAGAGTGAGCGCAAAATGGTGCCAGAGACTTTTAAACTGCAGCATGACATCATTTCAGCAGCCAATCACAGCCTTGCCAGTAGTTTCATGCCCTCCATGCTGAACAGGATGTGCCCACACTTGGAATCATTCTCATTGGCTGAATTCGTGCAAATTTGTGCAGTTTGAATCCTGGGAACTTCCGATTCCGGTATCCGATACGCGGCAAGTATCGGATCTCGGTATCGGAATTCCGATACCGCTAAGTATCGGCCGATACCCGATACTTGCGGTATCGGAATGCTCAACACTAGTCGGTCACCCTGACCGAATACCACAGGTGGTGTCATGAACACAAACTATATCCCTAGAAAGACCTTTCCCTTTTACACTGATATCCCAGGGCCACGGATTGGGTCAGCCACCGTAACATCCCCCTGTGAACCGCAGGACCTGGTAAAGAGTACCCCACGGCCCTATGGGGGCGCTCCAACTTCACATGTCAAATGTCCCTGGCTATATAAAAAGAGGGCATCTTGTTTTGCTGGTGTCATTTGCTCAGTGTCACAGTCCAGAAAGGTTGCCCCTGCGTTAGTGCTGGTGCTGAAAGTGAACTTGTCAGTGAATTAGATAGGAGCCTGTCCTGTGTGATATGGATCTTTCAGCATCGAAGTAGATTGTGCAAAAACAAAAACAACAGAAGCCCCAGTTGCTACTCCAAATTGTTTGTGCTAAAACTGTGTGTTCTGTGGTAAATCAGAATGCCAGATTTCCACTTAAAATTGTTAAGCCTAATATAGTGTTGAAGAAGGCTGCTTACAACATGAGTGTGAAAAAGCGAGAATGTGGTGGAAGGGGGAATAGGCTTGGTGTTCGACGTGTACATGGGTTAAGTGTTAATATGAATGAAAGCTCAACTGAACAAACACCATCTCGACCTATCCAAAGACCACTGACAACATCTGTTACTTGTCCGGCCTACTCAACTCTCTTCCTTTGGCAGCCGCACAGCAGTACGCCTTGTATATGAGGCTCAGAAACAGCATGTGCTCCAGTGAATGGCAAGCGCTGCATCAAGTGGCCTCTCATCCTCTTCCTTCACCTTAACATCACACACAGTACAATCTTCAGAGGTGGCACCCCAATCACCCTTGTTTCTCTCTGCATGAAAAATTTTCAAATGCCCAACTGACTGTGGGGAACCTAAAATGAGCCATTCTGAAAAATCACAGAATCCAGAGGAGGAAAGCATCTGCACCGATGCCCAAAATGTTTTCATTTTCGATACAGGGCCAGATGAAGTAGGGTCCAAGTAGATTCGAGACCCTTGTCACCAGAAGTTAACCACCGGGGGTGGAGGTGATCCTGATGAGACTGATATCAGAAATGCACACAGACTTTACTGTGGTGTCAGGGAAGGAAGAAGAGAAGGGGACTCTCAGAGTGAGGAGTGTGAGAACATAGTGGATGACAATGAGGTTGTAGATTCCACTTGGTGTAAATCCAGAGGTATGCAGCTGAGTAGCTCAGCAAAGGAGGTGGAGTAGGAGGAGGTGGTATGTTGTGGTTTCCCACACAGACACGAAGTGATGCAACCACAACAAGCACTACATCCTCAGCCCCACCTGTGGCTGTGGCCAGCAACAGTCGTGAGTGTGCAGTTTGCTGAGGTGGCAAGGGTTGCCTAGTCTCTGCATTTTTTTGAAAATGCAAAGGATGACCCAACAAATGCCATCTGTCAAGTTTTCAAAAAAAAAATCAGTAGAAGCGAAAATTGAAATAATTTGACAACTACATGCATGAACCGGCACAAGCCTTAGGCTATGTCTCCACGCTCAGGATGGCCGGCGGTATCGCCGCAGCGGCGAAGCCGCTCGGTGCTAAGCCCCGCCCCCTTTCTGGGACACGATGGTGCCGGATGTGTACAGTACACATCCGGGATCATCGCACCCCTCGCCATAGGGCCCTGTGATATGCCTTGCGGGGACGCTGGTGTACGGACATGCTGCGATCTGAAAAGACGCGCAGCATGTCCGGAGTCGCAGGGCCGCCGCGTGCGGGTTTCCACGCATAGTGGAGACGGGATTTCATAAAATCCCCTCCACTATGCTGGAACATCTGGACGCTGCTTGTTTGACGCTGCAGCGTCAAACAAGCAGCGTTTACTTACCGTGGAAACATACCCTTAGTGTGGGAACCTCACTGCGCTACAATGCAGACCAGCGGGTCTCGCCAACCACTGGCTGTCCCATCAACCCCATCTGCTGCCTTTTCCTCCTCTGTCACCATTCCAAGTCTTTACACACAGGTTCTGGCCAAAAACTACAATTGTTTACCCACCACAGTCGGGGTGAGTGTGAGACGATCAGCTGTTACTGAAGTAGACATGACTGCTACTTTTGTGTAACTTAGCACAACACATTTCTCAACCCACCATAACACTTCCACCTGCACCTCACTAACAGTCCAGCAGTTTACCCTGTTCTCCATACTCTTCCCCCTCTCAGCACAGCAGCCAGCTCTCAGTCCTGCAGTTGTGATCCCCTAAAAGAATGTTTCCTCTTACACATGGCAATGCTAAGAGCTTGAACTCCACCATGCCCAATCTGTTGGACACAGAAATGCTGCCTTTGCACCTGGTGGATACACAGTTTCTGAAAGTTGATGGCGGTCACATTCCCCCAGTACCAGTTGCCCAATCGCTATTACTTTTATATACTTTTATTATTAAGAAAGCTGTGCCTGCACTACACCAGCATGTCGCCGACAACATCACCCGTTCCATCAAAAAATCTATGTCTGCTAGAGTACATTTCACCACTGACACCTGGATGAGCAAACATGGGTCTTAGATGCACCATTGCATGCAGTTCTGTCAACAAATCATGCTCCACCACCTGCGTAAGGGCCCCTTCACACTGTGCAATCAAAGTCTGAACGAGCGTTCGATTTGTGACGTTTATCCGTCCTCGTTCCGAGGTTGCAAAGTGTGACATGGCGTTACGATTTGCGACGCAGCCCAGCATCGTACGATGTGAAAGAAAGAGCAGAACTTTCTTTCGTCGTAAATGTCTCGCTGTGGCGGTCGAAATCGTAGTATGTGACGGCGGTCATACGAGCTCGTAATGCGACTACGTGGGTTGGGCTTCCGCATACCTGTCTCCTGATTGGGCGTGACGTTTTAGCACGCCCATGCTGGTAATACGTCACGCTCGGAGTCGTAGGACTATGGCGGTGTGAAGGGTAGCGTACGATTGCGACGCGTGACGTTCACATCGCAACTACGTCAGAAAAAGCGTTAACATCGTAGAGTGTGACCGCTGGCTACGAGCTCGTACTGCGATGTCGAATATGACGCAAATGCGTCGTAATCGTAGCAGAATCGACCAGTGTGAAGGGGCCCTTACAGTTAAGAAAAAAAAAAAGCAAGCGCAGCTTCTGTAACCTCTCCACATCCCACCCGCTTATCATACAGCAGCACTATCATAGCCAAAGTAATACAAAAACATTAGTGGAAATGCAATGATTTATGAAACTGTGACCGACTTTTGACGACTTTGAGTAAAAATGCTTGTGAAAGCGGACACAAATCCAAATGTGTTACGTTCGCTCATCTCTAGCAGAGACACAGCAAGAACTAAAGTAATCCATAGCAATACTTAGTAGTTATACAATTTTTCACATTTTCCTAAATTTAATTTGTTTTGTAATAAACAAGTTTATTGAGCCGTCCATTTTTATCATATTGAAACATGCAATATTGGGCACAAACTTTTCAGTTTTCAAAGTCCACAGCAAAACAAGTTCTGATGTCCGCTGTTCAATCACCCTGAGCAATCCCTTTCCTCTCTGGCAGCTCTGACCCCTGGGATACTCCATCTGGTTCTGCAGCTTCCATTGCCCCAACCAAATTCCTCTCCTAGGAAGATTGAGGCACGTATCTCAGTGCCTACATTGGACCAAGGCCTCGGTTGTTCCAAGAATTTCCGCTTTGAGTATATGGCTAAAGTTCTCCCTGAACAGCCTGTGCTCCTCAAGCCTTCAGACCTTCAACTACAGACCTCTCCATCTAATCTCTTACTGTCACTTCACTAACCATGAAGTGTTTCTCTTCTCAAGTGGCCCTGCCCCTCCCACACTGGAGCTCTTTCTGAACACACTGTTTCTATCCTAAACCTCTCTACTTCCTGAATTTATTATGCCCACCACTGCATTATAGCCTATCCTATCTATACCTATATCTATTGCTTTAACTTATTCCTACACCTATATCCTATTCTTATCCTTTCCCTATGTCTGATACATTTATCTGAGCAGCCTGAGTCACATATTATAGCAATACAGCAACTGTACACCTTGGTCACCGTCTTACATCTTGGCTTTGTAGAGATGTGCCAAATTAGATATTGAATCCCATAGCAGCTACTTTACAATATGTCTGTATTTGGTGCAACCAGAACCTGATTGAAATAAGGACTAGACTGCCATTATATTGCCTTGTAAAGTTATTTGAAGTATAATTTTGACCATCTTTCAGTAAAATATTGATCATAATATAAATTATAAGAAAAGTTTCAACCATAGTGAAAATGAAAACACCTTCATGAACGATACCTTCTTCTCTCAAGTGCCCAAATACTGCACCAAGACTAACTTTCCTTCTATCTGTGCGCCATTAATTGCTTCACTTCCTATAAAATTTATTTGCTACAATAAAAAGTGAAGGTTTAATCTTCACAATAAACCTCCCACAGAAATACCATACTTCCGACCATATATCATCTCTGGCCTCCTCTGCCTATATCCTGTAACCTGGTTGTTATTCTTACACGAGGAAGTTTAACCTGAATAAAAATCTTATTGAATTCCCCGTAATAATTGTACAGAACTGTATAATCCATTTAGGTCAAACACTTCTGAAATGTCAATTCATTTCCTCCCTCATCTGTGTTCACGGTCTTCTGACAGACAGAAAAGAATTTCACCCTGTACAAAAGAGAGATGAGCCTCAGTCAAGAGTCAGCGACATTAGCTGAAGAAACTAATAAAGTGCACGTATTAAGTAATAACATTTTTAAATTCATTGCTTCCAGGCGGAATTTATATTCAAGGTCTGGCACAGGCTATGAAATCTAATTTTGTTCTCATGGATGTGTGATATAATTTTATAAGTGTTATAAAGCAAGGTCTTTACTTATGCTGACCGGAGAGCTGCGTTATGTGGCAATATATAACACAAGTGGCCCTTCTCTTCCAATAATATCAGGGCATGGGGGTTTAAACAGAATTGATCCACTAATATTTCTTTCTGCAGAATAGATTTACTGCTATTCTTGATATAAGTTCATAGTGTTTTGTAATATATATATATATATATATATATATATATATATATATATATATATATATATATATATATATATATATATATACACACGCTCTGCCTAGATTCTATCTGTGCATGAACAATAACACAACGTTAACACCATCATTTTTTTATCTATCAAACATTTTCAAATTAATGTTGGGTATTTATTTCAGGTCCACATAAAGGAGACTATAAAGAGGTTCATAATTGTTTTTCCCCAACAGAGTGCCTTTTCCTTTCAGCAGCAGTCAGCAAAAAATCTGTTTAGATTACTAGTGGTCAATTCCCCAAAGAATCCAGTTCAAACTACTAACACTGATCTACAAAGCCATCCACAACCTGTTCCCTCCCTATATCTCTGAACTAATCTCCCACTATCTTCCCTCACGTAATCTTCGATCCTCCCAAGACCTCCTACTCTCCTCCACACTTATTCGTTCCTCACATAACCGCCTCCAAGATTTCTCCCGAATATCCCCCATCCTCTGGAATTCCACGCCTCAACACGTCCGATTATCTACCACCCTCGGATCCTTCAGACGGAACCTGAAAACCCATCTCTTCAGGAAAGCCTAGAGCCTGCAATAACCATTCTGCCACCTCACCAACCACCCGAGCTGCCGCCTCACCAACCAGCCAAGTTGCCGCCTCACCAACCACCCAAGCTGCTGCCATGTCACCAACCACCCGGGCTGCCGCGTTGCCACCGCCAGAGCTGCCGCCTCGCCAACCACCTGAGCTTCCGCCTCACCAACCACCCGAGCTGCTGCCTCTCCACCACCAAAGCTGTCGCCTCACCACCACCAGTGCTGTAGCACCCGACCTCCTGTCTCTTCCCCATTATTCCGAAGAATGTAAGTCCGGAAGGACAGGGTCCTCTCCCCTCTGTACCAGTCTGTCATTGTAAATTTGTTTACTGTTAACAATATCTTTAGCCCTGTATGTAACCCCTTTTCTCATGTACAGCACCATGGAATTAATGGTGCTATATAAATAAATAAATAATAATAATAATAATAATAACCGGCCATAAGAATTATGTTCAGTTGGGTTTTACCAAGCAGTTTTCTCGAAGGACTGAAGTAATATTTTCGAGGTAGCAGTGAGAAAGAGGATATGTGGTCCTACAAATATACCAGATGTGAAGCAGGTTTCCCGATCGCTGAGGGTCCAACTACTAAGATCCCAAGAACCGGGGCTCTGAAGAGCCATGTGTAAATGGAGCAGTGGTCGGTCATGAGCACTGCAGTTCCATTCATTCTTAATGGGTCTGCCAAAGCTAGCTGAGTACTCGACTAGTCTTCAATACTCTCATAACAATGAACTGCTCTATTCACATGGGGCTTTTCAGAGCCCTGGTTCACAGGACTAGTGGGCATTCCAGAGGTTGGACCCCAGTGATCAAACAGCAATCCCCTATCCAATGGATAACTTGATAATTTTCAAATTTAAAAGTGTCCCTTTAAAAATGGGTAGATGAGAATTCAAAATCAGTTAAGAAGTGCAGAGTTTTTAAAGGGAGAAAATCATTTAGCATCATACTTTCTATGTTTATATTGTTTTCTTCTTTCGTTCCCTTTTTCTCCCATTTTTATGGTTTGTTATGCTTTGCCTTCTTTTCTATCCCATGTTATTATGGGCAATTCTCAAAAAATATATGATTAATGTTCTCATTTCTTGGCATTCCTTGAAAAATATGTCTTCTGCTGCGTCATTACTTAGATTACCATGATCCTTATACAAATAAAGACTTGTAATCTTTTGTGATTTCCCTAAATAACATAGCACTTAACCAATGTTCTATGGCAGTAATGCAGTACCAATGTTCTAGCTGTACCATTCTAAACAATTCAGAGTGTAGCTTTTTATTTTCTTAGAATTGTTATGTTAGCTGACACCTATTCACATTAATTGGGATGTGCTGGTCAGTTTTTTGTTTGTTGCAAACTCATGCGACATGTGTACTCCCACACCCAATCCCATCAGATTCAGGTGGTTTTAAATAGCTGGTTCCTTCCTGTCCCAAATATTGTAGGCTTTTTAGTCCAGGAGAGGTGTCTTATCAGAACAGGGACCCAACTAGAAGGTACGCATTGACATTACAGTTGGGCTCATATACATTGGCCAATCTATGTGCTAACTGCTAAGTACCTTCTTTTTACTGTAAATTTTCCTATAGCAATATTGCATTTCCAATACTTCACATGTACATAATATAGCACTGAACCAATGTTCTAAGGCAGGAAAGCAGTTCCAATTTTCTAGATGTACCATTCTAAACAATTCAGAGTGCAGCTTTATATTTTCTTAGAATTGTTATGTTAGCTGGCACCTATTCACACTAGTTGGGATGTGCTGGTCAGTTTTTTGTTTGCATTTCTCTAAATAAGTTAGGGCTCAACTATTTATGTTGTAATCTGTTTTTACAAAAATATATAAAAAAAAATGTTTGAAAGACTGTCTGCCCCCGAGGTGTAGATTCCGGCATTATACTCTGTAGATAAACTAGACAGGCATTTTAGCAGCAGGGATCTGTGTCTATTTAGCCAATTCAGGTGACAGATGACTGTGACTACTCCCATGCAATGCTCATGTAAGGCTAGCATTTAAAAATTTGGTCCGATATTGATCCAGAAAAGTAAGATGAGTGTCAAGCAAGTACAATGCGATTTTTAGCAAGTAGCATGCGTACACATTGACATGCGTATGCAATCTGTATCCTATGCATTTTAAACATCAGCTTTTACATACAGTAATTATCTACCTGTCATTTCAAGCTTGTTTACTAACTAATAAGACAATCTTAAATATAGGTAGATAATAAACAGATAGATAAATAGATAGATAGATGTCATTGAGATATATAATCAGTGCAGTGGGTGTGTAGCTTACTGTACATGAATTTAGCTAATAATTAAATAAATACCAGAAAAAAAATTGAGTGGAGTCCCCCATATTTCTTTAACCAGCTGAGGGAAAGATGACAGCTGGGGTCAGATGTTTATAGTCTGGGAAGGGAATAATAAACATAGCCCTCCTAGGCTATTAATATCAGCTCAGATCTGTCTACTTAGACATTAACTGGTTGTTAACATTTTTGGTGGGATCACCCAATTATTAATAACCAGCAAAGGCTAGGCAGACAGCTGCATGCTTTTATTAATAGCCTAGGAACGAGACATGGATATTGGCCCCTTCCCAGACTAAGGGACCGCAGGTAATTTTTTGGGGGGTCACCCCTTGTTACAAGCCAGAAAAGGCTAAGCAGACAGTTTGAGCTGATATCAAATATCAATACCCTTTGAAACTTGATGTTTATTATCCCCTTCCCAGACTGTAAACATCAGTCCCCGGCTGTCAGGTTTCCCTCAGCTTGTTAAGAAAATTAAGAGGGATGCCACTCCATGTTTTAATTCTATTATTTCTTTATATTCTGAAAATTCACGCTATGAATTTACTGTACACGAGTGATGAAATGTTGGGTTTCCTACAAGATAGGTGCATAAAAATCGCGTGGCATGTACATGGTACTTGTGCTGTGTAATTTTTTTCTTGTGCCCATTGACAGTGGCAATTGCAAGCTGAAATTCGCCTCCACTCACAGCATGTTGCACTTTTTTTATCAGTCTGATCACAATCCGTTCTGAGCTGATAAAAAAATTGCAGATGAGCACTGAATCATTGATTAACATTGGTCAGAATTCAATCCGATATTTTATCAGATTGCACTCATCCTATTTATTCGCTCTTGTGAGTGAGCCATAATGTATAAAACAGTAGATCGTCCACAAGCTGACGGCTCTCTCTCTGCTCCTTAAGAAACTGTTCTAAGTAAGGCAATTGTTTGGTTAGGAGCTGTGCACAAGATCCAATGAGTCAGGACTTTTTCTGTTGTTATTTCAAACCTGCCTGATGTGAATTGTGACTAAAAAAATTGTCTAGCTAAGGAGCCTGTGATCCTGTGAACTAATTTTCTAATCTTGTCGCACACCACAGATATCAGACAGTGAAAACTTTCCATGTATAATATTGAAGATATTGCCTGCATTCCAATGTAAGAAAAAACACGGTGATAGCTCCCTGTGCATACCATATTTTTCGCTTTATAAGACGCTCAGGATTTTAAGACACACGCCAAATTTTGAGGAGAAAAATCGGAATTTTTTTTTTTTAATAAAAGGATGGTGCTTCTTATAATTCATGTGTCTTATTGCTTACCAGGGGGTTGTGGCTGCGGTGAACCGGGGACCTATGGTCGCTGCTGGAGGAGGCAGGAGTGGGGTGATGCTGCAGGCAGCAGGCTGGGATGAATGGGTGTCTGGCAGTGCTGCTGGTGTCGGGTGCCGGGCAGCCCAGTGCTCTGCGGGTGTCTCCGGTGCCCGGCGGCGCTGCAGGGGGTGTCTGTTGTGAATTCTGCTCTTGGGCTCCCTCCGGTGGTTGTTAGTGGTAGTGCAGTGGTCTCTGGATTATAGGCCAGGGCAGGTGTTTCTGCTTATTGCAGTTCTATTAGGTATTTAGGTTTGTAGGATCCATCAATCCCTGCCAGTTGTCCATTGTATCTTGGAGGGATTGCATCTCTGTCTGGCTCCACTGCCCTGCTGTCATTTCAGCTAAGATAAGTGCTTTGTTTTGGTTCTCTGTAGCACGCATGTAGTGTGCTTTTATGTGCAGTGCAATCTATTGTGTTTTTGTCCAGCTTGACTTGTTTGGATTTTTCTGTCATGCTGGTTTCTCTGGAGATGCAGATATACATCCTATGTCTTTAGTTAGATGTAGTATATAGTATTTTCTGCTGTGGAATTTTCTAGTGTTTTAATACTGACCGCTTAGAACTCTGTCCTATCCTTTCTATCTAGCTAGAAGGGCCTCTTTTGCTAAACTCTGTTTTTTCTGCCTGTGTACGTATTTCCTCTTAAACTCACAGTCAATATTTGTGGGGGGCTGCCTATCCTTTGGGGCTCTGCTCTGAGGCAAGATAGGATTTCCCATTTCCATCTTTAGGGGTATTTAGTCCTCCGGCTGTGTCGAGGTGTCTAGGCCTGGTTAGGTACATCCCACGGCTACTTCTAGTTGTGGTGTCAGTATTAGGATTGCGGTCAGTACAGGTACCACCTACTCCAGAGGTAGTCTCATGCGGCTTCAGGGTCACCGGATCATAACAGTACAACTGGCCAACTATGAGTTAAATGCATCTCAGAAGAAGGGAAGAAAAGTCCTGAGCCCTTTTTTTTTCTGCAGTCTGTTTTGTCTTTCCTTCCCTCTTTTCCTCTGGGTGACTGAGGAGCTGTGTGCTAGCATGGATGTTCAGGGATTAGCTTCTCGTGTAGACCAACTAGCTGCTAGGGTACAGGGTATTTCCGATTATATTATTCAGACTCCGGTTTTAGAGCCTAAGATTCCTACTCCTGAGTTATTTTTTGGGGACAGGTCTAAATTTTTGAGTTTTAAAAATAACTGTAAACTGTTTTTTGCTCTGAAACCTCGTTCTTCTGGTGATCCCATTCAGCAGGTTAAAATAGTCATCTCCCTGCTGCGTGGCGATGTTTAATGTAGAAGCCTTCTTTCAGGCTCTAGGGTTATTATATGATGAACCAAATTCTGTGGATCATGCTGAGAAGACCTTGTTGACCCTGTTTCAGGGTCAAGAAGCGGCAGAATTGTATTGTCCGAAATTTAGAAAATGGTCTGTGCTGACTAAATGGAATGAGGATGCTTTGGCGGCAATTTTCTGAAGGGTCTTTCTGAATCTGTTAAAGATGTTATGGTGGGGTTTCCCACACCTATTGGTCTGAGCGATTCTATGTCTCTGGCCATTCAGATTGATCGGCGCCTGCGTGAGCGCAGAGTTGTGCGCGCTGTGGCGTTGTCCTCAGAGCAGATACCTGAGCCTATGCAGTGCGATAGGATTCTGTCTGGAGCTGAACGACGGAGATTCAGACGTCAGAATGGGTTGTGTTTTTACTGTGGCGATGCTTCTCATGTCATTTCGGTCTGCCCTGTTGTGAATTTGCTTTTTGCTCCCTCTAGTGGTTACTAGTTTTTTGACTCTGGTTTTTCTGTCATTCCTTTTATCCGCACCTGGGTCGTTAGTTAGGGGTGTTGCTATATAAGCTCCCTGGACCTTCAGTTCAATGCCTGGCAACGTAGTTATCAGAGCTAGTCTGCTGTGCTCTTGTCTACTGATCCTGGTTCCAGTTATATCAGCTAAGTCTGCCTTTTGCTTTTTGCTATGTTTTGGTTTTGTATTTTTGTCCAGCTTGTTCCAAATCTATATCCTGACCTTTGCTGGAAGCTCTAGGGGGGCTGGTGTTCTCCCCCCGGACCGTTAGACGGTTCGGGGGTTCTTGAATTTCCAGTGTGGATTTTGATAGGGTTTTTGTTGACCATATAAGTTACCTTTCTTTATTCTGCTATCAGTAAGCGGGCCTCTCTGTGCTAAACCTGATTCATTTCTGTGTTTGTCATTTCCTCTTACCTCACCGTCATTATTTGTGGGGGGCTTCTATCCAGCTTTGGGGTCCCCTTCTCTGGAGGCAAGAAAGGTCTTTGTTTTCCTCTACTAGGGGTAGCTAGATTCTCCGGCTGGCGCGTGTCATCTAGAATCAACGTAGGAATGATCCCCGGCTACTTCTAGTGTTGGCGTTAGGAGTAGATATATGGTCAACCCAGTTACCACTGCCCTATGAGCTGGATTTTTGTATTCTGCAGACTTCCACGTTCCTCTGAGACCCTCGCCATTGGGGTCATAACACTGCCCTAAGCGTATTAAGAGAATCGCTAGTTCAGTTACCATTGGTACCGTACAACCTAAATTTCTGTTATCTGTGACATTGATCTGCTCATTGTCGTCATTTTCTGTCATGGCGTTTGTAGTTTCTGGCGCCGCTTTGAATTTAATGGACTTTGAATTCGCTAGACGTTGTGGTTTCCCCTTGCAGTCTTTGGAGAACCCTATTCCTTTAACGGGCATTGATGCTACACCTTTGGCTAAAAATAAACCCCAGTTTTGGACACAGGTGACCATGTGCATGGCGCCAGCCCATCGGGAGGATTGTCGCTTTTTGGTGTTGCATAATTTGCATGATGCTATTGTGCTGGGTTTTCCATGGTTGCAGGTACATAATCCGGTGTTGGATTGAAAATCTATGTCTGTGACTAGTTGGGGTTGTCAGGGAGTTCATGGTGACGTTCCTTTGATGTCAATCTCCTCTTCCCCCCCCTTCTGAAGTTCCAGAGTTCTTGTCTGATTTTCAGGATGTGTTCCATGAGCCCAAGTCCAGTTCCCTTCCACCGCATAGGGACTGTGATTGTGCTATTGACTTGATTCCAGGTTGTAAGTTTCCTAAGGGCCGACTTTTCAACCTGTCGGTGCCTGAACATACCGCTATGCGGAGTTATATTAAGGAGTCTTTGGAGAAAGGGCATATTTGGCCATCGTCTTCACCATTGGGAGCGGGATTTTTTTTTGTTGCCAAGAAGGATGGCTCCTTGAGACCTTGTATTGATTATCGCCTTTTGAATAAGATCACGGTCAAATTTCAATACCCTTTGCTTTCTGATTTGTTTGCTAGGAATAAGGGGGCTAGTTGGTTTACTAAGATTGACCTTCGAGGGGCATATAATCTTATTCGTATTAAGCAGGGTGACGAATGGAAAACTGCGTTTAATACGCCCGAGGGCCATTTTGAATACCTTGTGATGCCCTTTGGGCTCTCTAATGCTCCATCTGTTTTTCAGTCCTTCATGCATGATATCTTCCGGAATTATCTTGATAAATTTATGATTGTATATTTGGATGACATTTTGATTTTTTCCGATGATTGGGAGTCTCATGTGAAACAGGTCAGGATGGTTTTTCAGATCCTTCGTGACAATGCTTTGTTTGTGAAGGGGTCTAAGTGTCTTTTTGGAGTGCAGAAGGTTTCTTTTTTGGGCTTTATTTTTTCTCCCTCATCTATAGAGATGGATCCGGTTAAGCTTCAGGCCATTCATGATTGGATTCAGCCCGCGCCCGTGAAGAGTCTTCAGAAATTTTTGGGCTTTGCTAATTTTTATCGCCGTTTCATTGCTAACTTCTCCAGTGTGGTTAAACCCCTGACCGATTTGACGAAAAAGGGTGCTGATGTGACGAATTGGTCCTCTGCGGCTGTCTCTGCCTTTCAGGAGCTTAAGCGCCGATTTACTTCTGCTCCAGTGTTGCGTCAGCCAGATGTTTCTCTTCCATTTCAGGTTGAGGTTGACGCTTCTGAGATTGGGGCAGGGGCCGTTTTGTCTCAGAGGAATTCTGATGGTTCCTTGATGAAACCATGTGCCTTCTTTTCCCGAAAGTTTTCGCCTGCTGAACGTAATTATGATGTCGGCAATCGGGAATTGTTGGCTATGAAGTGGGCGTTCGAGGAATGGCGACATTGGCTTGAGGGAGCCATGCATCGCATTGTGGTTTTGACTGATCATAAAAATCTGATTTACCTCGAATCTGCCAAGCGGCTGAATCCTAGACAAGCTCGATGGTCTTTGTTTTTCTCCCGTTTTGATTTCGTGGTCTCGTATCTTCCGGGTTCTAAGAATATTAAAGCTGATGCCCTCTCTAGGAGCTTTTTGCCTGATTCTCCGGAGGTCCTTGAACCGGTCGGCATTCTAAAGGAAGGGGTGGTTCTTTCTGCCATCTCCCCTGATCTACGACAGGTCCTTCAGGAATTTCAGGCTGACAAACCTGACCGCTGTCCAGTGGGGAAACTGTTCGTTCCTGATAAATGGACAAGTAGGGTGATTTCGGAGGTTCATTGTTCCGTGTTGGCTGGTCACCCTGGTATTTTTGGTACCAGAGATTTGGTTGGTAGGTCTTTTTGGTGGCCTTCTTTGTCGCGGGATGTGCGTTCTTTTGTGCAGTCCTGTGGGACTTGTGCGCGGGCTAAGCCTTGTTGTTCCCGCGCTAGTGGGTTGCTTTTGCCTTTGCCGGTCCCTGAGAGGCCTTGGACACATTTCTATGGATTTTATTTCAGACCTTCCGGTTTCCCAGAGGATGTCAGTTATCTGGGTGGTTTGTGACCGGTTTTCTAAGATGGTTCATTTGGTGCCTTTGCCAAAGTTGCCTTCCTCTTCTGATTTGGTTCCATTGTTTTTTTCAGCATGTGGTTCGTTTGCATGGTATTCCGGAGAATATTGTGTCCGACAGAGGTTCCCAGTTTGTTTCTAGGTTTTGGCGAGCCTTTTGTGCTAGGCTGGGCATTGATTTGTCTTTTTCTTCCGCATTTCATCCTCAGACAAATGGCCAAACTGAGCGAACCAACCAGACTTTGGAAACTTATTTGAGATGCTTCGTGTTTGCTGATCAGGATGATTGGGTGGCTTTCTTGCCAATGGCTGAGTTTGCCCTTAATAATCGGGCTAGTTCGGCCAACTTGGTTTTGCCTTTTTTTTGTAATTTTGGTTTTCATCCTCGTTTTTCTTCAGGGCAGGTTGAGCCTTCTGATTGTCCTGGTGTGGATTCTGTGGTGGACAGGTTGCTGCAAATTTGGGCTCATGTGGTGGACAATTTGGTGTTGTCTCAGGAGGAGGCGCAACGTTTTGCTAATCGTCGTCGGTGTGTTGGTTCCCGGCTTCGGGTTGGGGATTTGGTCTGGTTGTCTTCTCGTCATGTTCCTATGAAGGTTTCTTCCCCTAAGTTTAAGCCTCGGTTTATTGGTTCTTATAGGATTTCTGAGATTATCAATCCGGTGTCTTTTCGTTTGGCCCTTCCGGCATCTTTTGCTATCCATAATGTTTTCGATAGATCTTTATTGCGGAAATATGTGGTGCCCGTTCTTCCCTCTGTTGATCCTCCGGCTCCTGTGTTGGTTGATGGGGAGTTGGAGTATGTGGTTGAGAAGATTTTGGATTCTCGTTTTTCGAGACGGAAGCTTCAGTACCTTGTCAAATGGAAAGGTTACGGCCAGGAGGATAATTCTTGGGTTTTTGCCTCTGATGTCCATGCTGCTGATTTGGTTCGGGCTTTTCATCTAGCTCGTCCTGATTGGCCTGGGGGCTCTGGTGAGGGTTCGGTGACCCCTCTTCAAGGGGGGGGGGGTACTGTTGTGAATTCTGCTCTTGGGCTCCCTCCGGTGGTTGTTAGTGGTAGTGCAGTGGTCTCTGGATTATAGGCCAGGGCAGGTGTTTCTGCTTATTGCAGTTCTATTAGGTATTTAGGTTTGTAGGATCCATCAATCCCTGCCAGTTGTCCATTGTATCTTGCAGGGATTGCATCTCTGTCTGGCTCCACTGCCCTGCTGTCATTTTAGCTAAGATAAGTGCTTTGTTTTGGTTCTCTGTAGCACGCATGTAGTGTGCTTTTATGTGCAGTGCAATCTATTGTGTTTTTGTCCAGCTTGACTTGTTTGGATTTTTCTGTCATGCTGGTTTCTCTGGAGATGCAGATATACATCCTATGTCTTTAGTTAGATGTAGTATATAGTATTTTCTGCTGTGGAATTTTCTAGTGTTTTAATACTGACCGCTTAGAACTCTGTCCTATCCTTTCTATCTAGCTAGAAGGGCCTCTTTTGCTAAACTCTGTTTTTCCTGCCTGTGTACGTATTTCCTCTTAAGCTCACAGTCAATATTTGTGGGGGGCTGCCTATCCTTTGGGGCTCTGCTCTGAGGCAAGATAGGATTTCCCATTTCCATCTTTAGGGGTATTTAGTCCTCCGGCTGTGTCGAGGTGTCTAGGCCTGGTTAGGTACATCCCACGGCTACTTCTAGTTGCGGTGTCAGTATTAGGATTGTGGTCAGTACAGGTACCACCTACTCCAGAGATAGTCTCATGCGGCTCCAGGGTCACCGGATCATAACAGGTGTCCGGCGGTCCTGTCGCGGGTGACCGGTGAGGCGGGTGCCCGGACGGAGCTGCCAAGTGTGCATAAAAATACATCCACAGGTTTCACTAATTAACTCAGATGTTACCAGAAGCTTCCAAACACATGACATCATCATATGGGCAGACCAGAATTGTGTAAAGGCATAGTAATCTTAGTGTATGTAAACTTTTGACTTTGCAGTAAGTAATAAAAATGCTTTAAAACAGTCTGTCTCTCTCATTATTCTGGCATTTGTCAAATAATAATAATTATGGTAATCCTAATTGTCCTAAAACGGGAAAGGTTTATTCTGATTTCATGTCAGGTATTGAGAAAAACATACCGTATTTTTCTGACCATAAGACCCACTTTTTTCCCTCCAAATTTGGGAGGAAAGTGTGGGTGCGTCTTATGGTAGGGATGTAGCATGTGGGGAGGGGGGCAGCAGCGAGTGGGATCGCACTGTTATCCCACTTCAGGAGGCAGAAAAATGTCCCCACTGCGGGGAATCAGCGCTGGGGAAACCACATGGTCCCGATGATTAAGTGCAGTGAATATTCATTAACTACTCCCCGCCCACCTATCAGCTGAGCGGTGAGCCGGGAGCAGCAAATGAATACTGCACTTAAGCAGGGACACACATGGTTTCCTCAGCGCTGATTCCTGCAGCAGCTGCGGAGATCCGTGTGACCGGGGGAGGAGGCAGCAGCAGCAGGGGGAGGAGGAGAGATCGCTGCGTACCTTCCTGGGCTGGAGCTGACTGCTGTGCAGTGTGCACAAGGAGGACCTGTGATGATGTCAGAAGTGGGCGGGCTGGAGCATCACATGGCAGCTCAGAGCCCTCCCTCTTCTTGACATCATCACAGGTCCTTCAGACTCCCCACTAGAATCTGCTGGCTTCCATTACCTGTGCTGTGGAAAGGCAACAAGAGGGAGGGCTCCGTGTGTGCAGTCATGGGATGCTTTTACCTCACCACAGTGGCTGCCACAATTAAGAGGTTAGTCTTTCCAAAACACAATAAAGCACTCTGAACTATAACTCCCAGCATGTCATAGGATCTGCAGGACATGCTGGGAGTTATAGGTCTCCCATGTGATTTTAAAGCAGCACTCCAGTGTTATTTTGCAGTGCTGGAGTGGTGCTTTCAATATAAGCCCTGTGCCCCCATTCTTATACTCACCCTCCAGCATCTTCATATAGTACTTCACAGACACCACACTGGTCCCGCAGCTTCCAACATAATAACATACTATTATATATAATAACACCACATATAATAGTATGTTATTAAATATTTTACCACATTTTTTTGCTTCAAATATTTTTTTCCCTATTTTCCACCTCTAAAACCTGGGTGCGCCTTAGGGTATGTGTCCACATTCAGGATTACATCAGGATTTGGTCAGGATTTTTCATCAGTATTTGTAAGCCAAAACCAGGAGTGGGTGATAAATACAGAAGTGGAGCATATGTTTCTATTATACTTTTCCTCTAATTGTTCCACTCCTGGTTTTGGCTTACAAATACTGATGAAAAATCCTGACCAAATCCTGATGCAATCCTGAACGTGGACACATACCCTTATAGTCCGGTGCGTCTTATAGTCCGAAAAATACGGTACATTTTTATATAGTGTATGATGCAATAAACTCTTCTCTACTGGACTATGTATTCACCTCTGTTTTATTCCTGTAAAGATGTAATGTAATGTAAATGTAAAGTTGCTACAGCTGCTTGGACTTGCCAAAAAAACAAACCAAAACAAAATCAATGATACCTAAGACCAATGATACCCCCGAAAGATGCCCAAACCTCTTTCAGAATGTTTTGTCATCATTTTGCTAAAAAAAATAAATGCTAACAGTTTCTACGTTGTTTAGTTGAGTGAAAAAATTAACAAAGAAAGCAAGTCAAAAAAGATGTGACAGAAAACATGAGAAAAACCTTCAAAAAACATTGCTGGAATTTCCTGATGTGATATTTTGATATGAGCTATTGAGCAACTTCTAAGCAGAAGCCAACTGAGGAATGGACTGATCACTTCTTTTAGCCACTTCACAGTTTTCAATGCCTGAAACAAATTTAAAAAAAGCTAAAAAAACACCAGTCATTTAAACTTTGCAGTGCATATGTTCATTCCTTTAAGCATTTTAAATCGCTTTTCTCAGGCAAACTCCACCTGAAAAAGGTGTATTCACAGACAGTTGGAGATCATTTATTTCTTAGGATGCTGTTCATTGTGTAAATAAATATAATAAAATATTTAATAAAGAATTAAATTGTGAATGGCATTTTTATACAGACAACGTTAGTTTGACAAAACAGTTGCAGCAGATTTAAACTCAGAAGGTAAAGTAGCAATATTAGCGTACATAGGGTAACAGCACCACACTGTGGTCATATATGGTAAAGAAAGAAAAGCTTACTTGCTCAGTTGCTCAAATCCTGTCAATTATTGCAGAGGTTTTTTTTTTTCAAGAAGCCTTTTTTGTAAAATATAAGCATTGCTTTTAAATAGAGATGAGCAAGCACTAAAATGCTCAGATGCTCATTACTCAAACTGAGAAATTCCTAATGCTCGGATGCTCGTTTCGAGTAACTGGTATGATGTGAGTTAATGGGAATCCGAGCATTTTTCTGGCATACCCTACGAAGAGATCTGGGTGGCAGTACTAATGTTAAGATGGATGGAAAAAGTGCTGAATTGAAGGAGAACAGCATGGGGAAGACCCCAGAAGGCATCTCTGACTCCCAGATCGCTTTAGGGACTGACAATAAAACAGTTAAAATCGACAAGAAATTGTAGTTTACAGGAAAAAAAATATTAACAAACAACGTTTCCTGTACTATGACTTGTATATAAGGGTAAGCAGGATTAGACATAATAAACAAATATAACTTTTAATATTCAAGATTAATTTATGGATAGCCAATACCTCACAATGACATATACAGACATTAAAGTGATAAAGTGAACCAGTGCTCAATTAAAAAGTGGTTGGATCTTACTATTAGAAGTCTTCAATCAGCAAAAACACCATGCAGGAGAGAGAAAAGGGAAATAAAGTCAGATAGGTAAAACTATGTTCCGAGTAAAACCCAATGCAATATCTAATGTCCTGACAAGGAGAGTGCCCAAGTGTGACCTATCCCTCTAAAAATGTCCTTGTACAAACTCTCCCAAGTCCCTACGCATTTCATAACCCTGTAGTGGGGGACTCCTCAGGGGAGATGAACGCATATAAAGGAAACTAGATGGCAGCCCGATTCTAAAGAATCGGGAGTCTAGAATCCATATATACTTTATTTATTCAAATGTAAGAATAATACAATTAATAAATAATAGTAAGAAAGAACAAAAAATGGCTGCACTCACCAGCTCTTGACAATTCTTGACAGTACGGCACATTTCTGATTGGTCGCTCGCGGCAGGCGGCAACCAATCAGAAAAGTGCCGCGCACCACGAAGGCATATATCTTTGTCCACCCTGAGCGGGTGTAGGACGCTGGTGACGTCACTTATCTCCGGACATTATCTCCGGACAAAGCCACGGAAGTTGGCACAAATTGCCGGAAGTAGTATTCTAGGCAATTATATATTAGATTTTAATGTTATCAGTGTTTACCTTTGAACGTTTATATTGTATTGTCCTGTCACCAGCCATGTGTACGATTATCGGCCGAAAGCCTCTCTGGAACCAATAATCACCCCATGTAAAGAGATTCAGAATACTATGACTTTTATCATATCCTGAACAGTCAAGTTTTTTATGAACCGTTAAGGTTTTCTGGTTGAAGTAAAAAAAACTCTGAGTGTTTACAGTTTGAAACCATAAAATGTTGAAAAATTATGTCATTCTTGAGTATATCACTCAATGGTGCTCATAAACGTGTCAAATTTGATCTATAATATACTTTAATATACGTTACTTTAATCTTTAATATACTTAAGAACAGGGTCCCAGACATCACACAGGGGGTCTGAAACACCGCACAGTGGTCCAAAATATCGCTGTGCTCTGCCTGGGGCCCCCTATGCTGCCTGGGGCCCCTGTGCTCTGCCTGGGGCCCCATATGCTGCCTGGGGCCCCTGTGCTCTGCCTGGGGCCCCTGTGCTCTGCCTGGGGCCCCATGTTCTGCCTGGGGCCCCTGTGCACTGCCTGGGGCCACTGTGCTCTGCCTGGGGCCCCATGTTCTGCCTGGGGCCAATGTGCTCTGCCTGGGGCCCCATAAGCTGCCTGGGGCCCCTGTGCTCTGCCTGGGACCACTGTGCTCTGCCTGGGGCCCCATATGCTGCCTGGGGCCCCTGTGCTCTGCCTGGGGCCACTGTGCTTTGCCTGGGGCCCCATATGCTGCCTGGGGCCACTGTGCTCTGCCTGGGGCCCCATATGCTGTCTGGGGCCCCTGTGCTCTGCCTGGGGCCCCATATGCTGCCTGGGGCCCCTGTGCTCTGCCTGGGGCCCCATGTTCTGCCTGGGGCCCCTGTGCTCTGCCTGGGGCCACTGTGCTCTGCCTGGGTGTAGGACACTGGTCACGTCACTTATCTCCGGACATTAGCTCCGGACATTATCTCCGGACATTAGCTCCGGACAAAGCCACGGAAGTTCACACAAATTGCAGGAAGTAGTATTCTAGGCAATTATATATTAGATAGACCATGAAAGGTCCTGGGTAATAGGAGCCCTCCTAAGTTTCAAAAAGGACAAAAAAAATAACATCAAGAACTAGTCTGAACAGCTGCATGCCAAAAAAAGCAACTTATATATCAAAATACGAAAACGGTTGCACTCAATTGTGTTTAAGCATGTCAATGTGAAATACATGAAGTGGGAATAGCAAAATGGCTTTTGAAGTTTAGGAAAAATACACATGAGACATTTAGCACAAAATTGGGCAAAATTGTGTGAGCCCATCAACCACCATCAAGGTAATCTCATGAACTGATGGGTCCCTGACCTAACTGCCCAGTGTGAACACTAACGTATGGCTAATATCTGAATTTATGGGTGAATGTAAACCCCTCTCTTGGTAAAGCCTACATTTATGAGTTGGTCGGAACCTGATGTGATCAAATGTAATTAAAATCACCACATGGTGAAGGGCAGAGTGATCAGTCAGAAAGCTTCTAATATATAATTGCCTAGAATACTACTTCCTGCAATTTGTGCTAACTTCCGTGGCTTTGTCCGGAGCTAATGTCCGTAGCTAATGTCCGGAGCTCATGTCCGTAGCTAATGTCCGGAGCTAATGTCCGGAGATAAGTGACGTCACCAGTGTCCTACACCCAGGCAGAGCACAGTGGCCCCAGGCAGAGCACAGGGGCCCCAGGCAGAACATGGGGCCCCAGGCAGAGCACAGGGGCCCCAGGCAGAGCACAGGGGCCCCAGGCAGCATATGGGGCCCCAGGCAGAGCACAGTGGCCCCAGGCAGAGCACACACCAAATCGGAGGCCGAGGGGCCCCGCCCACCAAATCGAAGGCCGAGCGGCTCCGCCCACCAAAGCGGAGGCCGAGGGGCCCGGCCCCGCCCACCAAAGCGGAGGCCGAGGGGCCCCGCCCACCACATCGGAGGCCGAGGGTCCCCGCCCACCAAATCGGAGGCCGAGGGTCCCCGCCCACCAAATCGGAGGCCGAGGGTCCCCGTCCACCAAATCGGAGGCCGAGGGTCCCCGCCCAGAAAAATCGGAGGCCGAGGGGCCCCGCCCGCCAAATCGGAGGCCGAGGGGCCCCGCCCGCCAAATCGGAGGCCGAGGGGCCCCGCCCACCAAATCGGAGGCCGAGGGTCCCCGCCCACCAAATCGGAGGCCGAGGGTCCCCGCCCACCAAATCGGAGGCCGGGGTCCCCGCCCACCAAATCGGAGGCCGAGGGTCCCCGCCCACCAAATCGGAGGCCGAGGGGCCCCACCAACCAAATCGGAGGCCGAGGAGCCCCGCCCACCAAATCGAAGGTCGAGGGGCCCCGCCCACGAAAGCTGCGGCCGAGGGTCCCCGCACACCAAATCGGAGGCAGAGGGACCCCGCCCACCAAATCAGAGGCCGAGGGGCCCCGCCCACCAAAGCGGAGGCCGAGGGTCCCCGACCACCAAATCGGAGGCTGATGGTCCCCGCCCACCAAATCGGAGGCTGAGGGTCCCCGCCCACCAAATCGGAGGCCGAGGGTCCCCGCCCACCAAATCGGAGGCCGAGAGTCCCCGCCCACCAAATCGAAGGCCCAGGGGCCCCGCCAACCAAAGCGGAGGCCGAGGGGCCTGGCCCCGCCCACCAAAGCGGAGGCCGAGGGGCCCCGCCCACCAAATCGGAGGCCGAGGGGCCCCGCCCACCAAATCGGAGGCCGAGGGGCCCCGCCCACCAAATCGGAGGCCGAGGGGCCCCGCCCACCAAATTGGAGGCCGAGAGTCCCCGCCCACCAAATCGAAGGCCCAGGGGCCCCGCCAACCAAAGCGGAGGCCGAGGGGCCTGGCCCCGCCCACCAAAGCAGAGGCCGAGGGGCCCCGCCCACCAAATCGGAGGCCGAGGGGCCCCGCCCACCAAATCGGAGGCCGAGGGGCCCCGCCCACCAAATCGGAGGCCGAGGGGCCCCGCCCACCAAATCGGAGGCCGAGGGTCCTCGCCCACCAAATCGGAGGCCGAGGGTCCCCGCCCACCAAATTGGAGGCCGAGAGTCCCCGCCCACCAAATCGAAGGCCGAGCGGCCCCACCCACCAAAGCGGAGGCCGAGGAGCCTGGCCCCGCCCACCAAAGCGGAGGCCGAGGGGCCCCGCCCACCACATCGGAGGCCGAGGGGCCCCGTCCACCAAATCGGAGGCCGAGGGGCCCCGCCCACCAAATCGGAGGCCGAGGGGCCCTGCCCACCAAATTGGAGGCCGAGGGTCCCCGCCCACCAAATTGGAGGCCGAGAGTCCCCGCCCACCAAATCGAAGGCCCAGGGGCCCCGGCAACCAAATCGGAGGCCGAGGGGCCCTGCCCACCAAATCGGAGGCCGAGGGTCCCCGCCCACCAAATTGGTGGCCGAGAGTCCCCGCCCACCAAATCGAAGGCCCAGGGGCCCCGCCCACCAAATCGGAGGCCGAGGGTCCCCGCCCACCAAATCGGAGGCCTAGGGTCCCCGACCACCAAATCGGAGGCGATGGTCCCCGCCCACCAAATCGGAGGCTGAGGGTCCCCGCCCACCAAATCGGAGGCCGAGGGTCCCCGCCCACCAAATTGGAGGCCGAGAGTCCCCGCCCACCAAATCGAAGGCCCAGGGGCCCCGCCAACCAAAGCGGAGGCCGAGGGGCCTGGCCCCGCCCACCAAAGCGGAGGCCGAGGGGCCTGGCCCCGCCCACCAAAGCGGAGGCCGAGGGGCCCCGCCCACCAAATCGGATGCCGAGGGGCCCCGCCCACCAAATCGGAGGCCGAGGGGCCCCGCCCACCAAATCGGAGGCCGAGGGTCCCCGCCCACCAAATCGGAGGCCGAGGGTCCCCGCCCACCAAATTGGAGGCCGAGAGTCCCCGCCCACCAAATCGAAGGCCGAGCGGCCCCGCCCACCAAAGCGGAGGCCGAGGAGCCTGGCCCCGCCCACCAAAGCGGAGGCCGAGGGGCCCCGCCCACCACATTGGAGGCCGAGGGGCCCCGCCCACCAAATCGGAGGCCGAGGGGCCCCGCCCACCAAATCGGAGGCCGAGGGTCCCCGCCCACCAAATTGGAGGCCGAGGGTCCCCGCCCACCAAATTGGAGGCCGAGGGGCCCCGCCCACCAAATCGGAGGCCGAGGGTCCCCGCCCACCAAATCGGAGGCCGAGGGGCCCCGCCAACCAAATCGGAGGCCGAGGGGCCCTGCCCACCAAATCGGAGGCCGAGGGTCCCCGCTCACCAAATCGGAGGCCGAGAGTCCCCGCCCACCAAATCGGAGGATAAGGGGCCCCGTCAACCACATCGGAGGCAGAGGGGCCCCGCCCACCACATTGGAGGCCGAGGGGCCCCGCCCACCAAATCGGAGGCCGAGGGTCCCCGCCCACCAAATCGGAGGCCGAGGGTCCCCGCCCACCAAATCGGAGGCCGAGGGTCCCCGCCCACCAAATCGGAGGCCGAGGGTCCCCGCCCACCAAATCGGAGGCCGAGGGTCCCCGCCCACCAAATCGGAGGCCGAGGGTCCCCGCCCACCAAATTGGAGGCCGAGGGTCCCCGCCCACCAAATCGGAGGCCGAGGGGCCCCACCAACCAAATCGGAGGCCGAGGGTCCCCGAACACCAAATCGGAGGCCGAGGGTCCCTGCCCACCAAATCGGAGGCCGAGGGTCCCCGCCCACCAAATCGGAGGCCGAGGGTCCTCGCCCACCAAATCGGAGGCCGAGAGTCCCCGCCCACCAAATCGGAGGCCGAGGGGCCCCGCCAACCAAATCGGAGGCTGAGGGGCCCCGCCAACCAAATCGGAGGCCGAGGAGCCCCGCCCACCAAATCGAAGGCCAAGCGGCCCCGCCTACCAAAGCGGAGGCCGAGGGGCCCGGCCCCGCCCACCAAAGCAGAAGCCGAGGGGCCTCGCCCACCACATCGGAGGCCGAGGGGCCCCGCCCACCAAATCGGAGGCCGAGGGTCCCCGCCCACCAAATCGGAGGCCGAGGGTCCCCGCCCACCAAATCGGAGGCCGAGGGTCCCCGCTCACCAAATCGGAGGCCGAGGGTCCCCGCTCACCAAATCGGAGGCCGAGGGTCCCCGCCCACCAAATCGGAGGCCGAGGGTCCTCGCCCACCAAATCGAAGGCCGAGGGTCCCCGCCCACCAAATCGAAGGCCGAGGGTCCCCGCCCACCAAATTGGAGGCCGAGGGGCCCCACCAACCAAATTGGAGGCCGAGGGTCCCTGCCCACCAAATCGGAGGCCGAGGGGCCCCGCCCACCAAATCGGAGGCCGAGGGGCCCCGCCCACCAAATCGGAGGCCGAGGGTCCCCGCCCACCAAATCGGAGGCCGAGAGTCCCCGCCCACCAAATCGGAGGATAAGGGGCCCCGTCAACCAAATCGGAGGCCGAGGGGCCCCGCCAACCAAATCGAAGGCCGAGGAGCCCCGCCCAACAAATCGAAGGCCGAGCGGCCCCGCCCACCAAAGCGGAGGCCGAGGGGCCCAGCCCCGCCCACCAAAGCGGAGGCCGAGGGGCCCCGCCCACCAAACCGAAGGCCGAGGGGCCCCGCCCACCAAAGCGGAGGCAGAGGGACACCGCCCACCAAATCGGAGGCCGAGAGTCCCCGCCCACCAAATCGGAGGCCGAGGGGCCCCGCCAACCAAATCGGAGGCCGAGGAGCCCCGCCCACCAAATCGAAGGCCGAGCGGCCCCGCCCACCAAAGCGGAGGCCGAGGGTCCCCGCCCACCAAATCGGAGGCCGAGGGTCCCCGCCCACCAAATCGGAGGCCGAGGGTCCCCGCCCACCAAATCGGAGGCCGAGGGTCCCCGCCCACCAAATCGGAGGCCGAGGGTCCCCGCCCACCAAATCGGAGGCCGAGGGTCCGCGCCCACCAAATCGGAGGCCGAGGGTCCCCGCCCACCAAATCGGAGGCCGAGGGTCCCCGCCCACCAAATCGGAGGTCGAGGGTCCCCGACCACCAAATCGGAGGCCGAGGGTCCCCACCCACCAAATCGGAGGTCGAGGGTCCCCGCCCACCAAATCGGAGGCCGAGAGTCCCCGCCCACCAAATCGGAGGCCGAGGGGCCCCGCCCACCAAATCGGAGGCCGAGGGTCCCCGCCCACCAAATCGGAGGCCGAGGGTCCCCGCCCACCAAATCGGAGGCCGAGGGTCCCCGCCCACCAAATCGGAGGCCGAGGGGCCCCACCAACCAAATCGGAGGCCGAGGAGCCCCGCCCACCAAATCGAAGGCCGAGCGGCCCCGCCCACCAAAGCGGAGGCAGAGGGACCCCGCCCACCAAATCGGAGGCCGTGGGGCCCCACCAACCAAAGCGGAGGCTGAGGGTCCCCGCCCACCAAATCGGAGGCCGAGGGGCCCCGCCCACCGAAGCGGAGGCCGAGGGTCCCCGCCCACCAAATCGGAGGTCGAGGGTCCCCGCCCACCAAATCGGAGGCCGAGGGTCCCCGCCCACCAAATCGGAGGCCGGTCCCCGCCCACCAAATCGGAGGCCGAGGGTCCCCACCCACCAAATCGGAGGACGAGGGGCCCCACCAACCAAATCGGAGGCCGAGGAGCCCCGCCCACCAAAAGTAAGTGCGCCCCCGGGTGCAAAAGTAAGTGCACCCCCGGGTGCAAAAGTAAGTGCGCCCCCGGGTGCAAAAGTAAGTGCGCCCCCGGGTGCAAAAGTAAGTGCGCCCCCGGGTGCAAAAGTAAGTGCGCCCCCGGGTGCAAAAGTACTACTTCCTGCAATTTGTGCCAACTTCCGTGGCTTTGTCCGGAGCTAATGTCCGGAAATAATGTCCGGAGCTAATGTCCGGAGATAATGTCCGGAGCTAATGTCCGGAGCTAATGTCCGGAGATAAGTGACGTCACCAGTGTCCTACACCCAGGCAGAGCACAGGGGCCCCAGGCAGCATATGGGGCCCCAGGCAGAGCACAGTGGCCCCAGGCAGAGCACAGGGGCCCCAGGCAGCATATGGGGCCCCAGGCAGAGCACAGGGGCCCCAGGCAGCATATGGGGCCCCAGGCAGAGCACAGTGGCCCCAGGCAGAGCACAGGGGCCCCAGGCAGAACATGGGGCCCCAGGCAGAGCACAGGGGCCCCAGGCAGAGCACAGGGGCCCCAGGCAGCATATGGGGCCCCAGGCAGAGCACAGGGGCCCCAGGCAGTGCACAGGGGCCCCAGGCAGCATATGGGGCCCCAGGCAGAGCACAGGGGCCCCAGGCAGCATATGGGGCCCCAGGCAGAGCACAGTGGCCCCAGGCAGAGCACAGGGGCCCCAGGCAGAACATGGGGCCCCAGGCAGAGCACAGGGGCCCCAGGCAGAGCACAGGGGACCCAGGCAGCATATGGGGCCCCAGGCAGAGCACAGGGGCCCCAGGCAGCATATGGGGCCCCAGGCAGAGCACAGCGATATTTTGGACCACTGTGCGGTGTTTCAGACCCCCTGTGTGGTGTTTCAGACCCCCTGTGTGATGTCTGGGGCCCTGTTCTTAAGTATATTAAAGATTAAAGTAACGTATATTAAAGTATATTATAGATCAAATTTGACACGTTTATGAGCACCATTGAGTGATATACTCAAGAATGACATAATTTTTCAACATTTTATGGTTTCAAACTGTAAACACTCAGAGTTTTTTTTACTTCAACCAGAAAACCTTAACGGTTCATAAAAAACTTGACTGTTCAGGATATGATAAAAGTCATAGTATTCTGAATCTCTTTACATGGGGTGATTATTGGTTCCAGAGAGGCTTTCGGCCGATAATCGTACACATGGCTGGTGACAGGATAATACAATATAAACGTTCAAAGGTAAACACTGATAACATTAAAATCTAATATATAATTGCCTAGAATACTACTTCCGGCAATTTGTGCCAACTTCCGTGGCTTTGTCCGGAGATAATGTCCGGAGATAAGTGACGTCACCAGCGTCCTACACCCGCTCAGGGTGGACAAAGATATATGCCTTCGTGGTGCGCGGCACTTTTCTGATTGGTTGCCGCCTGCCGCGAGCGACCAATCAGAAATGTGCCGTACTGTCAAGAATTGTCAAGAGCTGGTGAGTGCAGCCATTTTTTGTTCTTTCTTACTATTATTTATTAATTGTATTATTCTTACATTTGAATAAATAAAGTATATATGGATTCTAGACTCCCGATTCTTTAGAATCGGGCTGCCATCTAGTAGCATATAAATAACAGAAAAACTAACTGGTACATCAAGAACTAGTCTGAACAGGTGCATACCAAACTAAAAAAAACAACTTATATATCAAAATACGAAAATGGTAGCACTCAATTATGTTAAAGCACGTCAATGTGAAATACATGAAGTGGAAATAGCAAAACGGCTTTTGAAATTTAGGAAAATTTTCGTATTTTCAAAAGGGACAGTTACAGGGTTGCTATAATGATATCACCTTTATGTGTCAGAATGCTGACAGAGTGCTGTGCAGCACATTGATCAAAGTCTTACCTGCAGCAGCCATTTAATGCTGTTTATAGAGACAAGGTTCCTTCCCTTGAAGTCTGACCTCACATCCGGGTCTTGCTGATGTCATGGCACATGACTCTGGGAACAATTCTTATAGGTTAATGAGTGCTTTCCATAACAACCCTCTGTTCCATATAGGTAATATGAACACCACTATATCCCTGCCTATCCACATGTCTCCCTTTCCATCCATTATCCCATCTGGTCAGTATCACAAAATTTTTATTTTACACATAATGCCAACCCACTTTTTTTTTTCGTGGAGCGCTTATTATCTCAAGCGTTTGCAGTGGTAATGTGTTTCGGCACAGACGGTTGCCGTGGTAATATGACCTGAAGTCTGTGATTGTGCTTTTGCTCATACCTAGAGATGGAGCCTTGTTGATGGCCAATCGTTGACATGGTGATGTGTCCCTGCACCTATTGCGCATGTCCAGAAGTCTCATTCTACTATTACCTTGTAAGTTAACTTGGTGTTGCATGCCAAAATGCTCCATCAGGTAAAGCACTTTACATGCATGCCCACTGATGCTGCTTCTTTGATGGCTGGCGATTGCCATGTTGATGTGTCTGTCCCTGTGTACGGGATCATAGAGGGTGCCTATTATGCATACACATTACCGTTGGGATGCATTTTGACCTCCAAATTCAGAATAGCCGGCTCCCTGCTCATGATTTTCTCACCATGACCATGGGAACATGTCACATCAGACAGAGGGAATCATGTCTGTTCTCTCTGCTTCCCATTAATTAACAAGGATTGGAGGGACAGGGAGGAGAGAGGGGCAGGTCGGGTAGATGTGTGTCCGGTTAAGCACATGGGCCAGGCATGGTACGTGTGTGAGCTCACCTCGCCTCAGAGCCGCCACCAGGTTCCGGCCATTGTCACACAGGACCATGCCTGGCTGTAGTTTCAGTGCTGTCAGCCACAAATGTGACTGCTCTTTCAGAGCTGTCCACAACTCTTCAGCATTGCGCGGTTTGTCATCTAAGCAGATTAGCTTCAGCACAGCCTGTTGCCACTTGGCTGAGGCAGTGCTGCAGTGCTTCCAGCTTCTGACTGATTAGCTCATTTCAGAGATGGAGGCTGAAGAGGAGGAGGTGCAGGAGCTGTAGACTGTGAGGGCAACCCTGATTGATGTAGAGCCCGCAATCCGTGGGGAAGACGTGTTCCATCCCAAGGTCCGACAGGGTCCCAGCTTCCACTATGTCAACCCAGTATGCCATCAATCAGATGTACCACCCTGTCAATGGTTAGGTTGACTTTCCCAGTAACAGCTTTGATTGAGGGCACGGGTAATGTTGTGGGACACGTGCTTGTGTAATGCCGGGACGGCACACCGAGATAAATAATGGCGAGTAACTTGGGACGGCTGCCGCCACAAGGTTACGGAAAGCTTCCGTCTCCACGAGCCTAATAGGCAACATTTCGAGCTCAAGCAGATGAGAAATGTGTTAATTTAGTACTGTGGCCTGTGGGGCGTTGGCTGCGTATTTCTGCTTGTGTTCCAATGACTGTGGTATTGACAACTGAATGCTGCGCTAGGACAAGGACATGGATGTGCTTGATGATGGTGCTAGTTGACCGTGGGCAACAACTGGTGCAGGGCGTGAGGCATCTTCGCATGCACCGTAGACAAGGGATTGGCTTGCACGCACAACAGTGGAAGAAGCAGTGGTGTCACCCGCAGACATTGTTCCTAGAGCATGGGGTTCGGCCCACAAAGTTGGGTGCTATGCTGCCATGTGCCTGATCATTCTGGTGGTGGTCAGGCTGGTAGTTTTGCTACTCCTGCTGATGAGGGCATGGCAGGTGGTGCAAATGGCCTGTTTGGGGTTATCGACAACTTTAAAAAAGTCTTTAAAAAACAACCAGACTCAGGAAGACTTAACAGTTGGACTGGCAACTTCCATCATGGTGGTGTTACGGGGAACGGATGCATGCCTTCTGTCTGTGGCCACCACACTGCTTCTTCCTGCCTGTTGGGATGCTATGCCTCCTTCACCATGTGTGCTCTGTCCTCGCTCTGCATATCCTCCTGCCAGGTTGGGTCAGTTACTATATCATCCACCACCTCATCATCCACATCCGCACCCTGGTTCTCCTCCTGACTTTCTGGCAGTTGTGTCTTATCATCGTCCTTCTCTTGTAACACTTTCCCACCGTCGCCTTCGTGTGACTGTGGCTGCTCAAATATTTGGGCATCGCTACATGCTATCTCATCTTGCCCCGCTTTAACTGGACCGGCCAAGAGTCCCAAATCTATAAAAGGAAACATGAACAGCTCTTCGGAGTGTCCAAGTGTGGGATCAGTTGTCTCCGGGCACTCGGCATGGTGGTAGGAAGGAGGATCAGGGTGAGTAATATGTGGTCCAGACCCATGGCTACTCAGACTTAAATGTGTGGAAGACGTGGTGTTGGTGGTGGTGGTGGCAAAGTGACTGGAAGCATTATCCGTTATCCAACCAACAACCTTTCGACACTGCTCTGGGTAATTGGGACAGGAAGGTCGAGCAAGAAGATGTGGGCGTTTGTTGTGGCTCACTTCCAGCTTGCCCATGGCCTCTGCCTCTGCATGCACCATCAGCTTAATGTCCACTTGCCACGCCCCTTGCCCAAACTGTTGTTAATAACTAGGGTAAGACACAGCAAAACCAGTTCAAAGGAGCCCTCAAATGCCACAATATTTAACCCACAGATAGAGGACGCGTTTGACAGAGATACCACACTGTTCAATATGCGATCTGTAGATTTTTAATTTAAACAGAAAAATACTGTATAGAACTACGGTAACACGCCGCAAAAAAGGTGAATGTAGGCCTCAAATACCAAATTTGTTGACCACAGATAGATCTGCCATCTGACAGAGATACCACAATGCTCAATATGTGGCCTAAATTTTTGTATTTTTTAACCACAAAATACTGTATAGAACGAGGGTAACAGACAGCAAATACAGTGGAATGGAGGCCTGAAATCCCCAAATTTGTAGACCACAGAGAGATCTGGCATCTGAGAGAGATACCAAAATGCTCATTATCTGGCCCGATCTTTTTTTAAAAACCAAAAATACTGTATATAACAAGGATAACAGACAGCAAATACAGTGGAATGGAGGCCTGAAATGCCCAAATTTGTAACCTATATATAGATCTGGTGTCTGACAGAGATACCACAATGATGAATATGTGGCCTGTAGTTTTGTATTTTTTAAACACAAAATACTGTAAAGAACGAGGGTAACATACAGCAACTACAGTGGAATAGAGGCCAGCAATGCCCAAATGTGTGGCCCACAGATAGATCTGGCATCTTACAGAGATACCACAATGCTCATTATGTGGCCTGTATTTTGTAACCCCTAAAATACTGTACAGAATGAGGGTAAGTGACAGCAAATACAGTGGAATAGAGGCCTGAAATGCCCAAATTTGTAGCCCACAGATAGATCAGGCATCTGACAGAAATAACACAATGTTCAATATGGGAACAAGCAAAAAAAAAGGGGGGGGGGCTCTGGTTTGGTTTGGAATAAAATAATCAGGGTTAAGAAGCCAAAAAAATTATTCCTTGCCACCGATAGCTGGGGCTAGGTATATACTGTATGTAATGGGCAGCAGCAGCAGACAGTAATGGAATGGACCCTCTTGATGTATGCAATGATATCTATATACCCGCATACAGTGCCTGAATGCCTTGCACTGATATTTATAGAGCCACATACACTCCCCTGCCTTCCTAGCATTGCAATCTATATACTGCATAATTAGTTTTTAGAAGGATTGCTGGTTTAGCTGGATTTGTGTCAAATCTGATGGTATACCCACACTAACCGATAAACCCCCAAATCTGACACTATCTCGGCAGCACCTGTCCCTTCACTGTCTGAATCAGGAGCTGAATGCGATGAGCAGGGCAGTGCCAGGTCTCTTATAGATCTGATGATGTTGTGCGGCCAGCCAATCACTGTAATGCCACAACCAAGATGGCTATGGCATTACAGTGTGTGGCAGACAATCTCTGCATGTTGATTGGTGCTCTTTACAGAGCCAATCATGCAGGGTGGGGACCCGAACTCCCACTGAGCAAACCCGGAAATGCTCGGTACTCACTGAGTACCGCGAGTACAGCGATGCTCGGGTGAGTAACGAGTATTACCGAGTATGCTCACTCATCACTAATTGTGCTGAAGGGACCATGTAGGAAAGAATAGAGAAAATTGTACGTTCTTTATTTTGCAGCCTGCAACTGATACCAAAACCTCTTTTCAGGGCTAATAATATTCTTTTTGTTCTTAATCCTGCAAATTGTTCTGAGCAGGGAAATATTATACCCTTTTTTGCTGTGTCAGCTGTGCGTCAAAAACATACACCTAGACTTGGTTGGATCTCAATAGCATTGCTATATTGATGATCAAATATAGGAACAAATGCGGCACTCACCAATTCGAAAAAATGTGATAGTCCTTTATTCCATACTGTGAGATATTGACATAGACAAGACATGCAGGTTACTGAGGCAGGCGGAGAGAGGCAGAGCGGACAACAGCCGTTTCACATAACAACACTTCAACGGGTCCTCTGTCTATGTCCATATCCCACAGTATGGAATAAAGGACTATCACATTTTCTCGAACTAGTGAGTGCCTCATATGTTCTTATATTTGCTCCTGAATTTTGCATACGTTAAATGAAAAGCACCTAACACTGTTCAATGAGCCATTGTAGCTCTATACTTGTGAGTTTGCCATCCTTCCATGAGACTTCCATTGTTTGCTGGTTCCGCTACTTGTTTCTTTGGGCTTTGCTATATTGATACTGCAGTCTCATACGTCCATCTCGATTTGGCAAATTTACCTGGCATTGTAATACTGCAATTTTTTTGAGCAGTGAAATTTTATAATGCATTTATCATGCTACAGACTCAACCCCCCTATTTTTTTTTTTTAAATCACATTGCTATATTTATATTGCAGTCACATAAGTATGTCTGATGTGTGCAAATTTGCCTTTGTGTTGTAATACAGCCTTTTTTTTAGCTGTGAAATTTTATACGGCACTAAGCATGCTACAGTTGGGCCTCAAACCCCCCCAAAAAATTATTTAAAAAATCGCATTGCTATATTTATACTGCAGTCTGATGCATCCCTCTGAGGTGTGCAAATTTGCCTGCCATTGTAAAACAGCATTTTTTTGGAGATGAGAAATTTTATATGCTATTTAGCATTTTACAGTTGGCCCTCAAAACCCCCAGAAAATAAATAATTAAAAAAATTGCATTGCTATATTTATACTGCAGTCTCATAAGTCCATATGAGGTGTACAAATTTGACTGCCATTGTAATACAGCCTTTTTTTTAAGGTGTGACGTTTTACACGGCATTTATCCTGCTAGAGTGGGCCTAAAAAAAAAAAAAAAATCTTTGTTAAAAAAATTGCTGTATTCATACTGTAGTCTTATATGTCCATGTGAGGTCGGCACATTTTGCTGACAGTATAATGCTGCAATTTTTTTCAGCAGTCCCATTATATATATAGCATTTATTGTAAAAGAGTAAAGCCTCAAAACACACACAAAAAAATTGGTTTCAAATAGTATTGCTATATTGATACTACAGTCTTATACGTCCATCTGTAGAGGGCAAATTTTGATTTAATTGCAATACTGTCTGTAATTTTTTCTCAAAAGGAATATATCATACATTAATTAAAATAGGATTAATAGGAGAATAAGGAGTAACAGGTGACTACAATGAAAGCATATGTTTTTATTAGAAAAGCATTAATAAGAACGACCTGGACTGCCCTTTTTGTGAGCTCATCCTCAAGCTGATGCACTATGGCCTTACCCACAGTTACTTTGTGTACAAGGACATTTTTTATCTACAGAAGCACGGCACAGCCATGGGCGCAGCCTGTGTACCTTTGTACGCTAATCTCTTCCTGGGCTCTTTGGCGATGGGGGAGCGCCGGCTGCGTCCCATGTGCTATGCTGGCTTAGATATATTGACGATGTTATGTTTTTGTGGGACAGGACAGGACAGTGCATCAGCTCGAGGAATTTATGGCATGTCTCAATAACAATTCACTTAACATTCAGATTAGTTATGATTTTGACTATAGGAGGGTAGATTTCCTGGACATCTCTCTTGAAATCAATGCCAACATGCGTATACAGATGTTTACAGGAAACCTAAGTCTGTGAATGCATTGATGCATGCCTAATCAGCACCCAATCCTATCACCATTAGGGCCGTCCCAGTCAGACAGTTCCTAAGGATGAGGCGGATTTGCTCTTCTGACAGCAGATTTAAGGCACAAGCCTCAAACCTTAAGGTATGCTTTGAAGCCTGGGGTTATAGCCACAGGTGTATCAAGCGGGGGTATGATAGAGCTAGGAGAACACCCGCAGTGACCTTTTGCATTCATCTAGGGGTCAAAGGAATGTGGGTAGAGATGGACCTATATGATTTATCTCCACCTACAACCATGACTGGAACAATATGTGACAAATTGTCAACATTTGGGCTATTCTTGGAGCTGAGCCCTCCCTGGGTGCTTCCCTGGGCAGCTTCCTCTCCATAACCTCAAGGAGGTCTAAGAATTTAAATGACCTGTTAGTTAAGAGTCAATATATCCCGACAGTCACTAATCCATTTGGTACTTAAGGTACCGTCACATTAAGCGACGCTGCAGCGATAGCGACAGCGATGCCGATCGCTGCAGCGTCGCTGTTTGGTCGCTGGAGAGCTGTCACACAGACCGCTCTCCAGCGACCAACGATGCCGAGGTCCCCGGGTAACCAGGGTAAGCATCGGGTTGCTAAGCGCAGGGCCGCGCTTAGTAACCCGATGTTTACCCTGGTTACCAGCGTAAAAGTTAAAAAAACAAACAGCACATACTCACCAGCGCGTCCCCCAGCGTCTGCTTCCTGACACTGACTGAGCTCCGGCCCTAACAGCACAGCGGTGACGTCACCGCTGTGCTTTCACTTTCAGTTTAGGGCCGGCGCTCAGTCAGTGTCAGGAAGCAGAGGCTGGGGGACGCGCTGGTGAGTATGTGCTGTTTGTTTTTTTAACTTTTACGCTGGTAACCAGGGTAAACATCGGGTTACTAAGCGCGGCCCTGCGCTTAGTAACCCGATGTTTACCCTGGTTACCAGTGTAAAATATCGCTGGTATCCTTGCTTTTGCTGTCAAACACGGCGATACACGGCGACCTAGCGACCAAATAAAGTGCAGACCTTCTAGCAGCGACCAGCAATTTCACAGCGGGATCCAGATCGCTGCTGCGTGTCAAATACAGCGATATCGCTATCCAGGTCGCTGCAACGTCACGGATCGCTGGCGATATCGCCTAGTGTGACGGTACCTTAAAGGTCCTATTCCAGGCTGTATTCCCTCAGCCACTGTCTTGCCTGTGCAAATGTCCTGCGCTGCTCCACCTTCCACTCCTCAGATGGCTCCAAATGGTTTGATATTCATCAAAGTATATCTTGCAGCAGTACTAATGTAATATATTACACTACATGTGGCTGTTGCAAGATATACATTGGCCTCACCTCCAGGGAGCTCAGAGTGCGGGTACGTGAGCATGTGGGGGACATTTGTGCAGCCAAGACAGTGTCTTACCCCTATGACCTAAAAACGATCCCCTGCCATGTTAATGCAGCGCCCCAGAGTTCTGGTCGTTGCAGTACTGTGGATCCGCCACTATGGGGAGCCATGGTGCGTTCGATGGCACTGAAGGAGTTCATCTGACCAGGTATCACAGACACCAATATGTTTCACAGCAGGGCCTCCGGGGGGAGCTAAGGGTGCTATTCATTAGGCCACTCCCCACCATAGTGGGTAAACTGGGGGTCAGGCAGGAAGTTAGAGGAGAAAGCTGACTGGATTGAACGAAGCAACACCTTGTGGCAGAGGGTGTTGTGGAGGAAGAGACAGTAGGGTCTCTGTCAGGGGTGGGATCCTGACAGAGGCTTGGCATTGGAAAGAACGTAACGGGACCGTGCCTGCTCAGCATAGCGGCGGTGCCCAAGAAAGGACTAGAAGCGAGATAGATTGTGCTGAGTGAGAAACGAGATCAAGCAAAAAGGAGAATACCAGTAGGGGTCATGCTGTAGGACCGGAGCAACATCCTACTGAGGCGCATTACCGGTGGCCGGAACGCCGAGGGAGTGGAATAGCATACAGCTTCAAGCCATACTCCAAACAGCGGCAGGGCAGTCAGTTTAAGGCGGGCTGTCTACCACATATCACCTATGAAGTCTTGGGGGGCAATTGCGGGAGAGGGGCGTCTCTAGGGTCCCGGAAGAACTCCAGGCCTACCTGACAAACGGGTGCCGTTCCAACCTGAATAACAGGGAGGGATGGAATACGAGAAGAACATCAGTGAATCGAGTTGTGAGGGAACTTAAGAAACAGACACGACAGTTGTGGGGTACTTTCCGTGAGCACAGCAGGGAAGGACTACAACACATAGCGCTAAGAAGGAGGGCACTGATTTCCACCTGTGAGGAGAACTCTGGAGGTGCCATCGGACCGACCGGACTTGCGCAGCCTGGTGAACCGTATTCTGGACTGCGGACTGAGAGATCTCCAGTAAAGAGGTAAAGAGACTGCAACCTGGTGTCCTCGTTATTTACCGCGACCTGCACCCCACAACTGCACCGCTACACCACCGTTACTGCACCATCATCATCACTTATTGCACCGGACGTCCCCCACTGACGGACAGGGCCACGGACCGGGTCCAGCCACCGTGACAACCCCAGGACTGAGACCCAGAGGCCCGGCTCCGGGTACCCCTAGGCCCTGCGGCGGTGTGGGGGCGCTCCATTAAGTCTCATCACAATTCTGATGCAACATCACTTAAGGTTCGGGGAATTGATATCTTTCATATGGGAGTCAGAACGGGTGACTGCAAAAAAAACTTCTGGCCCAGACAGAAACAAAATGGATTGCTACCCTGGACACGATGGCCCCTAAAGGCCTGAATGAATCCCTCAGTTTTGTTTCTTTCCTATAATACTGTTTTCAATTATACTTAATGATCCTTATTTATTGTACTGCATATCCCATGCCCATCTTCAAACCCTCCCTTTCCGGATGTTCTTGATTTTAACCTTGTTTTAATTTGTTTTCCTATTCCTTCCACTTATTGTTGTTATTTATATTATTCAGAGCCATATATGACCCACGGTGTCCACACTGACCTTCTGCTTCACCCTTATGAATTACCACCATCCACAGAAAGTGTTCTACACAGCACTCTACAGATGCATCTGCTGACATATAGCATCCTACTTAGTGTAATATACTGTGCTTTGTATGCTTATTTGTGCTGCACTGTATGGGGCATTCTTTATCTCCTTTTTGTGACTTGGATCTTTTTGGTAGGCCAATACTATGCACCTTAGCACCTGCAGCCGTGCACGTGTGCAATGCTGCCCTCCGTGTCCCACACTTGATCGGGCATTTTTTGGCCTCCTGCACACGCCCAAGGATTTTCTCCCCTCCCTGTGCGCACATTGATTCTTGACACCCTGTGCTGGTGTAGCTGGGACTCACCGGGCACGCATGATTTACACTAGTCCACTTTTATTGGTCCATTGTGACTGTACTGTATCTGCGGGGCCCTGCCACATGCACGATAACTGTTATGGACCTGGTGGTTAGGAGCACCTGGAATGACCTGATGGTTAAACTAGACGATAGGACAAGTTCTGGGAAGTGGGATCTCTGCTGACCGCAAATTCTAATCCTATCACACACACTAGAAATAGCCATGGAGCGTACCTAACTCTCCCTAGACGCCTCTTCACAGCCTAAGAGCTAACTACCCCTAAAGATAGGAAAATAAGCCTTACCTTGCCTCAGAGAAATTCCCCAAAGGTAAAGGCAGCCCCCACAAATATTGACTGTGAGTTAAGAGGAAAGTCACAAACACAGGAATGAAACAGGTTTCAGCAAAGGAGGCCAGTCTTCACTAAATAGACAGAGGATAGGAAAGGGATCTATGCGGTCAGCACAAAAAACTACTAAAAGCCACGCAGAGTGTGCAAAAAGACCCCCGCACCGACTCACAGTGCGGAGGTGCCACTCTGCACCCCAGAGCTTCCAGCTAGCAAGGCAATATCATGTTAGAAAGCTGGACTAGAACTTAGCAAGTACTAAGAAATATATTCAGTACACAATGAACAACAAATGAACTAGCAGGGACTTAGCTTCTGCTGGAGTAGACAGGTCATCAGAAAGATCCGAGAGAGATCTGAACCAGTACTGATACATTGACAGCTGGCATGAAGTAACGATCTGAGTGGAGTTAAATAGAGAAGCCAGCCTAGCCACAAACGAGGGCAGCTGAGGAAGCAACCTCAAGAACCAGCAGTTCCACTCACAGCCACCAGAGGGAGTCCACGGACAGAACTCGCCGAAGTACCATTCATGACCACAGGAGGGAGTTCGAAAACGGAATTCACAACAGATAACCATTTGTCCAGAGAGACCTTGTGACCAATCAACTGGGCTATTTGGAGGTCCTTGTTGTACACATCATCGCATCCCCTTGAGAAAGCGGTGAATAGAACACGTGAAACGTACGTTGGGGTCCTGCCATCTGGCTCAGGGTCACATCATCACTTCTGATAAGCTCTGCCCCCTGGTACTACTTGCTTATACAACTGGGTTTATTTGCACTTTGGCTTTTACCTCCTCTGCTCATACTTGGAGACTGACCTTACCATTATATAGTACCTGCTATACACGCACTTTCTATGCATTGTTATATAGCACAGATATGTTCCATTTTTCTTCTATATATACAGTTGTGCTCAAAAGTTTACATACCCGGCATAATTTTTGCTTTCTTAGCCTTTTTTCCAGAGAATATGAATGATAACACCAAATCTTTTTCTCCACTCATGGTTAGTGGTTGGGTGAAGCCATTTATTGTCAAACTACTGTGTTTTCTCTTTTTAAATCATAATGACAACCCAAAACATCCAAATGACCCTGATCAAAAGTTCACATACCCTGGTGATTTTGGCTTGATAACATGCACAAAAGTTGACTTGACACAAATGGATATGAATGTGTTATGACCTGGTGGGTACGGAGCGGTGCTGAGATGACCTGGTAGGCAAACCAATCATGGACTCACTACGGAGCAGCACTGAAATGACCTGGTGGGTAAAACAAAAATAGGACTAGCTCTGAGGAGGTGGTAACTTTACTGACCGCAATCCCTACTCCTAACACCAACACTAGAAATAGCCGTGGAGCGTACCTAACTCTGCCTAGACGCCTCTGCACAGCCTGAGAACTAGCTACCCCTAAAGATGGAAACGGAAAGCTATCTCGCCTCAGAGAAACCCCCAAAGGAAGATAGCCCCCCACAAATATTGACGGTGAGTGGAGAGGGAAATGACAAACTCAGAAATGAAACTAGATTTTTTAGCAAAGGAGGCCACTACTATCTAAATAGACAGAGATAGGATAGGTTGCTGTGCGGTCAGTATAAAAACTAAAAGTCCACGCAGAGTTTACAAAAATAACCACCACACCGACTCATGGTGTGGAGGGGCAAATCTGCGACCCCAGAGCTTCCAACTAGCCAGAATATTTCATAATGACGAGCTGGACAAAAGAGACATAAATTGAACTGAACAGAAGGTCATAAGCAGGAAACACCCAAAAAGTAGCAGACTTATCTTAAGCTGAAAATGGACTGGCCAACAGAGAACTTCCAGGAAAGGACTGAATCCACAGAAAATACATTGACAGCTGGCATCCACTAAAGCCAAAAGCCCAGTTAAATAACAAGGCCAGGAAACCGATTAGTGAAAGCAGCTGCTAAGTTCCACTTGAAACCACCAGAGGGAGCCCAAGAGCAGAACTCCCAAAAATACCATTCGCAACCACAGGATGGAGCCCAAGAACGGAATTCACAACAGTACCCCCCCTTGAGGAGGGGTCACCAAACCCTCACCAGAGCCCCAAGGCCGATCGGGATGAGCCAAATGAAAAGCACGTACCAAATCGGCGGCATGGACATCGGAGGCAAAAACCCAAGAGTTATCCTCCTGGCCATAACCCTTCCACTTGACCAAATACTGAAGTTTCCGCCTTGAAAGACGAGAATCCAACATCTTCTCCACCACATATTCCAGCTCCCCCTCAACCAACACCGGAGCAGGAGGGTCAACGGAGGGAACCATGGGCACCACATATCTCCGCAACAAAGATCTATGGAACACATTATGAATGGAAAACGAAGCTGGAAGGGCCAAACGAAAAGACACCGGATTGATAATTTCCGAAATCCTATAAGGACCAATAAAACGAGGTTTGAACTTAGGGGAAGAGACCTTCATAGGAACATGACGAGAAGACAACTAGACCAAATCCCCAACCCGAAGCCGGGGACCAACGCACCGACGGCGGTTAGCAAAACGTTGAGCCTTTTCCTGAGACAATGTTAAATTGTCCACCACATGAGTCCAAATCCGCTGCAACCTGTCCACCACAGAATCCACCCCAGGACAGTCCGAAGACTCAACCTGCCCTGAAGAAAAACGGGGATGAAAACCGAAATTGCAAAAAAAAGGCGAAACCAAAGTAGCCGAACTAGCCCGATTATTAAGGGCAAACTCGGCCAACGGCAAGAAGGTAACCCAATCATCCTGATAAGCAGACACAAAGCATCTCAAGTAGGTTTCCAAGGTCTGATTGGTTCGCTCCGTCTGTCCATTTGTCTGAGGGTGAAATGCCGAAGAAAAAGACAAATTAATGCCCATTCTACCACAAAAGGACCGCCAAAACCTAGAAACAAATTGGGTACCTCTGTCAGACATAGGGTTGAGCGAAACGGGTCGGCAATTTTCAGAAGTCGCCGACTTTTGGCAAAGTCGGGTTTCATGAAACCCGACCCGACCCCTGTGTGGGGTCGGCCATGAAGTCAGCGATCTTCTGAATCTGGAATCGGAATTCCGATACCGATTCCCGATATGTTTAAGATATCGGGAATTGGTATCGGAATTCAGATTTAAGTGTAAAATAAAGAATTAAAATAAAAAATATCGCTATACTTACCCTCTGACGGGCCCTGGTACTAACCGGGAACCTTCCTTCCTTAGAATCAGCCTTCCAGGACCTCGCGGTGACGTCGTGGTGACGTCGCGGCTTGTGATTGGTGCGTGGCCACCCATGTGACCATGACATCACCGGAGGTCCTGGAAGGGCTGATTCTTAGGAAGGAAGGCTGCCGGAACGACGCAGGGCGTATCCGAGAGTGAGTATATACCTAATAGGTATATACTCACCCTCGGCTTCATTCCGGCAGCCTTCCTTCCTAAGAATCAGCCCTTCCAGGACCTCCGGTGACGTCACGGTCACATGGGCGGACGCGCACCAATCACAAGCCGCGACGTCGCGGCTTGTGATTGGTGCGCGGCCGCCCATGTGACCGTGACGTCACCGGAGGTCCTGGAAGGGCTGATTCTTAGGAAGGAAGGCTGCCGGAACGACGCAGGGCGTATCCGAGAGTGAGTATATACCTAATAGGTATATACTCACCCTCGGCTTCGTTCCGGCAGCCTTCCTTCCTAAGAATCAGCCCTTCCAGGACCTCCAGTGACGTCACGGTCACATGGGCGGCCGCGCACCAATCACAAGCCGCGACGTCACCGCGACGTCACCGCGACGTCACCGCAAGGTCCTGGAAGGCTGATTCTAAGGAAGGAAGGTTCACGGTTAGTACCAGGGCCCGTCAGAGTGTAAGTATAGCGATATTTTTTATTTTAATTCTTTATTTTACACTTAAATATGGATCCCAGGGCCTGAAGGAGAGTTTCCGCTCCTTCAGACCCTGGGAACCATTGGAAACCCAATGCACTGCATTGGGTTTCGAGTTTCGGCCGACCCCGACCCCGACTTTTTTATAGGATCGGCCAATTTCACTCGACCCGACTTTTGAAAAAGTCGGGTTTCGTGAAACCCAACCCGATCCTATAAAAGTGAAGGTCGCTCAACCCTAGTCAGACACAATATTCTCCGGAATACCATGCAAACGAACCACATGCTGGAAAAACAAAGGAACCAAATCAGAGGAGGAAGGCAACTTAGGCAAAGGTACCAAATGGACCATTTTAGAAAACCGGTCACAAACCACCCAGATGACAGACATCTTCTGAGACACAGGAAGATCGGAAATAAAATCCATGGAAATATGCGTCCAGGGCCTCTCAGGGATAGGCAAGGGCAAAAGCAACCCACTAGCATGAGAACAGCAGGGCTTAGCCTGGGCACAAATTCCACAGGACTGCACGAAGGAACGCACATCCCATGACAAAGAAGGCCACCAAAAGGACCTGGCAACCAAATCTCTGGTTCCAAAGATCCCAGGATGACCAGCCAACACCGAACAATGGATCTCAGAAATCACCTTATTAGTCCATCTATAAGGAACAAATAATTTCCCCACAGGACAGCGGTCGGGTCTATCAGCCTGAAACTCCTGAAGCACCCGCCGCAAATCAGGGGAGATAGCAGAAAGAATCACCCCCTCTTTGAGAATACCAGCCGGCTCACGGACTCCAGGAGAATCAGGCAAAAAACTCCTAGACAAGGCATCAGCTTTCACATTCTTAGATCCCGGAAGATACGAGACCACAAAATCAAAACGGGAGAAAAACAAAGACCACCGAGCCTGTCTTGGATTCAAGCGCTTAGCCGACTCAAGGTAAATCAGATTCTTATGGTCGGTCAAGACCACAACACGATGCTTGGCTCCCTCAAGCCAATGTCCCCACTCCTCGAATGCCCACTTCATAGCCAACAACTCCCAATTGCCGACATCATAATTATGCTCAGCAGGCGAAAACTTTCTGGAGAAGAAAGCACACGGCTTCAACACAGAGCCATCAGAGCTTCTCTGAGACAGAACAGCTCCTGCCCCAATCTCAGAAGCGTCAACCTCAACCTGAAAAGGGAGAGATACATCTGGCTGACGCAACACAGGGGCAGAAGTAAAACGACGCTTAAGCTCCTGAAAGGCCTCCACAGCCGCAGAGGACCAATTCACCACATCTGCACCTTTCTTGGTCAAATCGGTCAGAGGTTTAACCACAGTAGAAAAATTAGCAGTGAAGCGACGATAAAAATTAGCAAAGCCCAAAAATTTCTGAAGGCTCTTCACAGATGTGGGCTGAGTCCAATCATAAATAGCCTGGACCTTAACAGGGTCCATTTCAATAGCCGAGGGAGAAAAAATGAACCCCAGAAAAGAAACCTTCTGAACTCCAAAAAGGCACTTAGACCCCTTCACAAACAGTGTATTAGAACGAAGAATCTGAAATACCATCCTGACCTGCTTCACATGAGTCTCCCAATCATCGGAAAAAACCAAAATATCATCCAAATATACAATCATAAATTTATCCAAATACTCCCGGAAAATATCATGCATAAAGGACTGAAACACAGATGGAGCATTAGAGAGCCCGAAAGGCATCACAAGATATTCAAAATGGCCTTCGGGCGTATTAAATGCTGTTTTCCATTCATCACCCTGTTTGATGCGAACCAGATTATATGCCCCTCGAAGGTCAATCTTGGTAAACCAGCTAGCCCCTTTGATCCGAGCGAACAAATCAGAAAGCAAAGGCAAGGGTACTGGAATTTGACCGTGATCTTATTGAGAAGGCGATAATCTATACAGGGCCTCAAGGAGCCATCCTTCTTGGCAACAAAAAAGAACCCCGCTCCCAACGGTGACGAAGACGGGCGAATATGCCCCTTTTCCAAGGACTCTTTTACATAAGTCCGCATAGCGGTATGCTCTGGCACAGACAGAAAAGTCGACCCTTAGGGAACTTACAGCCAGGAATCAAATTAATAGCGCAATCACAGTCCCTATGAGGAGGCAGAGGACTGGATTTAGGCTCCTCAAATATATCCTGGAAATCTGACAAAAACTCAGGAACCTCAGAAGAAGGGGACGAGGAAATTGACATCAGAGGAATGTCACTATGTATCCCCTGACAACCCCAACTAGTCACGGACATGGATTTCCAATCCAGCACTGGATTATGTACCTGTAACCATGGAAACCCCAGCACAACCACATCATGCGAATTATGCAACACCAAAAAGCAAATATTTTCCTGATGTGCTGGAGCCATGTTCATGGCTAACTGTGTCCAGTACTGAGGTTTATTCTTGGCCAATGGCGTAGCATCTATCCCCCTAAAGGGAATAGGACTCTGCAACGGCTCCAAGGAAAAACCACAGCGCTTGGCAAATTCCAGGTCCATTAAGTTCAGGGCAGCGCCAGAATCCACAAATGCCATTACAGAAAAGGACGACAATGAGCAAATCAGGGTAACAGACAAGAGAAATTTAGGCTGTAAAGTACTGATGGTAACCGACCTAGCAACCCTCTTAGTTCGCTTTGAGCAGTCAGAGATAGCATGAGTAGCGTCACCACAGTAAAAACACAGCCCATTCTGACGTCTGAACTCCTGCCGTTCTGCTCTCGTCAAAACTCTATCGCATTGCATAGGCTCAGAACTCTGCCCAGAGGACACCGCCATATGGTGCACGTCCTTACGTTCACGTAAGCGCCGATCAATCTGAATGGCCAGAGACATTGATTCGTTCAAACCAGCAGGCGTGGGAAACCCCACCATAACATCTTTAAGAGCTTCAGAAAGACCCTTTCAGAAAATAGCCGCCAGGGCATCCTCATTCCATTTTGTAAGCACAGACCACTTTCTAAATTTCTGACAATATATCTCTACTGCTTCCTGACCCTGACACAGAGCCATCAAAATTTTTTCTGCCTGATCCACAGAATTGGGTTCGTCATAAAGCAGTCCAAGTGCTTGAAAAAACGAATCTATATTGAGCAATGCAGGATTCCCTGGCTCAAGGGAGAATGCCCAGTCCTGCGGGTCGCCACGCAACAGAGAAATAACAATCTTCACCTGCTGAATGGGGTCACCAGAGGAACGGGGTCTCAGAGCAAAAAATAATCTGCAATTTATTTTAAAATTCAAAAACCTAGATCTATCCTCAGAAAACAAATCAGGAATAGGAATTCTAGGCTCAGAAAACAGGAGTTTGAACAACATAGTCTTGGATACTCTGTACCCTTGCAGCGAGATGATCAACACGCGCAGACAAACCCTGAACCTCCATATCAGCACCAAGCTCCTGCACCATCCAAAAATCAAGGGGAAAAAAAAGGACAAAACAAGCAACACACACAAAAAAAAATGACTCAGAACTTTCTCTTCCCTCTTTTGAGATGCATTTAACACATTGTGGGCCAGCTGTACTGTTATCACCTGGTGGGTACGGAGCGGTGCTGAGATGACCTGGTGGGCAAAACCAATCATGGACTCACTACGGAGCAGCACTGAAATGACCTGGTGGGTAAAACAAAAATAGGACTAGCTCTGAGGAGGTGGTAACTTTACTGACCGCAATCCCTACTCCTAACACCAACACTAGAAATAGCCATGGAGCGTACCTAACTCTGCCTAGACGCCTCTGCACAGCCTAAGAACTAGCTACCCCTAAAGATGGAAACGGAAAGCTATCTCGCCTCAGAGAAACCCCTGTTGTGAATTCCGTTCTCGGGCTCCCTCCTGTGGTCATGAGCGGTACTGTGTGAGTTTGTTCTGGGGCTCCCTCTGGTGGCCTTTAGCGATATTGCTGGGCTCAGCTGCTTCATTTCCTGCTATGCTGGGCCTATTTAATTCACTTGGCCCTTCATTTGTTGCCTGCTGTCGGTGTATTCAGTCCTGTTTCTGAGAGCTCCTGAATATTCCTTGTGACCAGTCTCCTGCTGGAGAAGTTAAGTTTGTTTGTTCCTTTTGCTCATTATTTCCTTGAAAACGTTTCTCTGTATATGATGAGTTCAGCCCAGCTTGCTTATATGTGATTTTTCGCTTGCTGGTTAGTTCTGGGGTGCAGAGTGCGCCCCTCACATCGTGAGTCGGTGTGGGGGTTCTTGTATTCTCTGCGTGGTTTATTTTTGATAGTTTTTGTACTGACCGCACAGACTCCTATCTATTTTCAGTCTATCTAGTGTTAGCGGGCCTCATTTGCTAAACCTATTTCATTTCTACGTTTGTCTTTTCCCCTTAACTCACCGTTATTATTTGTGGGGGGCTGACTAAAACTTTGGGGTTATTTCTCTGAGGCAAGTGAGGTCTTTGCTTTCTCTCTAGGGGTAGTCAGTTTCTCAGGCTGTGAACGAGGCATCTAGGATTTTAGGAACGCTCCACGGCTGCCTTTAGTGTTTGTGGATAGGATCAGGATTGCGGTCAGTATAGCTTCCACCTCCCCAGAACTTGTCCTATATTCTGGTCATATGTGTCAGGTCAGTTTTGAGATCCTACCACTGGATCATAACAGTACAGCAGGCCAAAAAGTGTTAATGCAGCAGAAGAGGGAGAAGAGAAATCCTGAAGTCATTTTTTTTTTTTTTCTGCACCGTGTTTAGCTTCTCTCCTCCCCTTAATCTCTGGGTGGTTCTGAATTCAGCTGCAGATATGGACATTCAGAGTCTGTCTTCTAGTGTGGATCATCTCACTGCAAGGGTACAGGGCATTCAGGATTATGTAGTCCGCAGTCCTATGTCAGAGCCTAAAATACCAATTCCTGAGCTGTTCTCCGGAGATAGATCTAGGTTTTTGAACTTTAAGAATAATTGTAAGTTATTCCTTTCTCTGAGACCTCGCTCCTCTGGTGACTCTGTTCAGCAAGTTAAAATTGTTATTTCTTTGTTACATGGTGACCCTCAAGATTGGGCATTCTCTCTGGCGCCAGGAGATCCTGCATTGATAAATGTGGAAGCGTTTTTTCTGGCACTTGGAGTGCTTTATGAGGAACCAAATCTGGTAGACCAAGCAGAGAAGGTTTTGCTGGCTCTCTCTCAGGGTCAAGATGAAGCAGAGGTTTATTGTCAGAAGTTTAGGAAGTGGTCTGTGCTCACTCAATGGAATGAGTGCGCCCTGGCGGCAATTTTCAGAAAGGGTCTTTCTGAAGCCCTTAAAGATGTTATGGTGGGGTTCCCCACGCCTGCAGGTCTGAATGAGTCAATGTCTTTGGCCATTCAGATTGATCGGCGTTTGCGGAAGCGCAAACCTGTGCACCATCTGGCAGAAACCTGAGCCTATGCAATGCAACAGGATTCTGACCAGAGTTGAACGGCAAAACCACAGACGTCAGAATGGGTTGTGCTTTTACTGTGGTGATTCTGCTCATGTTATCTCAGAGTGTTCTAAGCGCACAAAAAGTCTGTCACCATTGGTACTGTACAACCTAAATTCATTTTGTCTGTTACTTTGATTTGCTCTCTGTCATCCTACTCAGTTATGGCTTTTGTGGATTCAGGTGCCGCCCTGAATTTTATGGATTTGTCATTTGCCAGGCGCTGTGGTTTTATCTTGGAGCCTTTACAATTCCCTATCCCACTAATGGGAATTGATGCTACGCCATTGGCCAAGAATAAACCTCAGTACTGAACTCAAGTGACCATGTGCATGGCTCCTGCACATCAGGAGGTGATTCGCTTTCTTGTGCTACATAATTTGCATGATGTTGTCGTGTTGGGTCTGCCATGGCTGCAGGCTCATAATCCAGTCTTGGATTGGAAAGCTATGTCTGTGTCAAGTTGGGGTTGCCAGGGAATTCATGGCGATGCTCCTTTGGTGTCAATTGCTTCTTCTACTCCTTCTGAAGTCCCTGAATTTTTGTCGGACTACCAGGATGTATTTGATGAGCCCAAATCCAGTGCCCTACCTCCTCATAGGGATTGTGATTGTGCTATAAATCTGATTCCTGGTAGTAAGTTCCCTAAGGGACGACTTTTTAATTTATCTGTACCAGAACATGCCGCTATGCGGAGTTATATAAAGGAGTCCTTGGAGAAGGGGCATATTCGCCCGTCCTCGTCCCCTTTGGGTGCGGGGTTCTTTTTTGTGGCCAAGAAGGATGGTTCTCTGAGACCCTGTATAGATTATCGCCTTCTAAATAACATCACGGTCAAATTTCAGTACCCCTTGCCACTGTTGTCCGATCTGTTTGCCCAGATTAGGGGGGCCAGGTGGTTCACCAAGATAGATCTTCGAGGAGCGTATAATCTTGTGCGCATAAAGCAGGGCGATGAATGGAAAACAGCATTTAATACGCCCAAAGGCCATTTTGAGTACTTGGTGATGCCTTTTAGGCTTTCTAATGCCCCCTCTGTGTTTCAGTCCTTCATGCACGACATCTTCCGAGAGTATCTGGATAGATTTATGATTGTGTACCTGGATGATATTTTGGTCTTTTCTGATGATTGGGAGTCTCATGTGAAGCAGGTCAGGATGGTATTTCAGGTCCTACGTGCCAATGCCTTGTTTGTGAAGGGCTCTAAATGTCTCTTCGGAGTCCAGAAAATTTCCTTTTTGGGCTTTATTTTTTCTCCTTCTACTATTGAGATGGATCCAGTCAAGGTCCAACCTATTCATGACTGGACTCAACCTACATCTGTGAAGAGTCTTCAGAAGTTCATGGGTTTTGCTAATTTTTACCGTCGCTTCATCAATAATTTTTCTGGCGTGGTTAAGCCTTTGACGGATTTGACCAAGAAGGGTTCTGATGTGACGAATTGGTCTCCTGCGGCCGTGGAGGCCTTTCATGAGCTGAAACGTCGGTTTTCTTCGGCTCCTGTCTTGCGCCAGCCCGATGTCTCTCTTCCCTTTCAGGTCGAGGTTGATGCTTCTGAGATTGGAGCAGGGGCTGTCTTGTCGCAGAGAAGCTCTGATGGCTCTGTGATGAGACCATGTGCTTTCTTTTCAAGAAAGTTTTCGCCTGCCGAGCGGAATTATGATGTCGGTAATCATGAGTTGTTGGCAATGAAGTGGACATTTGAGGAGTGGCAACATTGGCTTGAGGGAGCCAAGCATCGTGTGGTGGTCTTGACTGATCACAAGAATTTGACTTATCTCGAGTCTGCCAAACGGTTGAATCCGAGACAGGCTCGATGGTTGCTGTTTTTCTCTCGTTTCGATTTCGTGGTTTCATATCTTCCGGGTTCGAAAAACGTGAAGGCTGATGCCCTTTCTAGGAGTTTTGTACCTGACTCCCCGGAAGTTTCTGAACTGACTGGTGTCCTCAAAGAAGGGGTGATTTTGTCTGCCATCTCTCCTGATCTGCGACGGGTGTTGCAGGAGTTTCAGGCCAATAGACCTGACCGTTGTCCTCCGGAGAGACTGTTTGTCCCGGACAGATGGACCAGTAGAGTTATTTCTGAGGTTCATTCTTCAGTGTTGGCGGGTCATCCTGGGATTTTTGGTACCAGGGATTTGGTGGCGAGGTCCTTTTGGTGGCCTTCCTTGTCGCGGGATGTGCGTTCCTTTGTGCAGTCCTGTGGGATTTGTGCTCGGGCTAAGCCTTGCTGTTCTCGTGCCAGTGGATTGCTTTTGCCTTTGCCTGTCCCGAAGAGGCCTTGGACGCATATTTCCATGGATTTTATTTCGGATCTTCCTGTCTCTCAGAGGATGTCTGTCATCTGGGTGGTTTGTGATCGTTTTTCTAAAATGGTCCATTTGGTACCCTTGCCTAAGCTGCCTTCCTCCTCCGATTTGGTGCCACTATTTTTTCAGAATGTGGTTCGTTTACATGGTATTCCGGAGAACATTGTGTCTGACAGAGGATCCCAGTTTGTGTCCAGATTTTGGCGGTCCTTTTGTGCTAAGATGGGCATTGAATTGTCTTTTTCATCGGCCTTCCATCCTCAGATGAATGGCCAAACTGAACGAACTAATCAGACCTTGGAAACTTATTTGAGATGTTTTGTTTCTGCTGATCAGGATGATTGGGTGACTTTTCTGCCATTGGCTGAGTTCGCCCTCAATAATCGGGCTAGTTCTGCTACTTTGGTTTCACCGTTCTTTTGCAATTCTGGGTTTCATCCTCGTTTTTCCTCGGGTCAGGTTGAGCCCTCTGACTGTCCTGGGGTGGATTCTGTGGTGGATAGGTTGCAGCAGATTTGGAACCATGTGGTGGACAATTTGACGTTGTCCCAGGAGAAGGCTCAGCGCTTTGCTAACCGCCGTCGCTGTGTGGGTCCCCGACTTCGTGTGGGGGATTTGGTATGGTTGTCTTCTCGTTATGTCCCGATGAAAGTTTCCTCTCCTAAGTTCAAGCCTCGTTTCATCGGTCCTTATAAGATTTTGGAAATCCTCAACCCTGTGTCATTTCGGTTGGACCTCCCAACATCGTTTGCCATTCATAATGTGTTCCATAGGTCATTGTTGCCGAGATACGTGGTGCCTGTGGTCCCTTCTGTTGATCCTCCTGCTCCGGTCTTGGTTGAGGGGGAGTTGGAGTATGTGGTGGAGAAGATCTTGGATTCTCGTATTTCGAGAAGGAAGCTTCAGTACTTAGTTAAATGGAAGGGCTATGGTCAGGAGGATAATTCCTGGGTTGTCGCCTCCGATGTCCATGCGGCCGATTTGGTTCGTGCCTTTCATTCGGCTCATCCTGATCGGCCTGGGAGCTCTGGTGAGGGTTCGGTGACCCCTTCTCAAGGGGGGGGTACTGTTGTGAATTCCGTTCTCGGGCTCCCTCCTGTGGTCATGAGCGGTACTGTGTGAGTTTGTTCTGGGGCTCCCTGTGGTGGCCTTTAGTGATATTGCTGGGCTCAGCTGCTTCATTTCCTGCTATGCTGGGCCTATTTAATTTACCTGGCCCTTCAATTGTTGCCTGCTGTCGGTGTATTCAGTCCTGTTTCTGACAGCTCCTGAATATTCCTTGTGACCAGTCTCCTGCTGGAGAAGTTAAGTTTGTTTGTTCCTTTTGCTCATTATTTCCTTGAAAACGTTTCTCTGTATATGATGAGTTCAGCCCAGCTTGCTTATATGTGATTTTTCGCTTGCTGGTTAGTTCTGGGGTGCAGAGTGCGCCCCTCACATCGTGAGTCGGTGTGGGGGTTCTTGTATTCTCTGCGTGGTTTATTTTTGATAGTTTTTGTACTGACCGCACAGACTCCTATCTATTTTCAGTCTATCTAGTGTTAGCGGGCCTCATTTGCTAAACCTATTTCATTTCTACGTTTGTCTTTTCCCCTTAACTCACCGTTATTATTTGTGGGGGGCTGACTAAAACTTTGGGGTTATTTCTCTGAGGCAAGTGAGGTCTTTGCTTTCTCTCTAGGGGTAGTCAGTTTCTCAGGCTGTGAACGAGGCATCTAGGATTTTAGGAACGCTCCACGGCTGCCTTTAGTGTTTGTGGATAGGATCAGGATTGCGGTCAGTATAGCTTCCACCTCCCCAGAACTTGTCCTATATTCTGGTCATATGTGTCAGGTCAGTTTTGAGATCCTACCACCGGATCATAACAAACCCCCAAAGGAAGATAGCCCCCCACAAATATTGACGGTGAGTGGAGAGGGAAATGACAAACTCAGAAATGAAACTAGATTTTTTAGCAAAGGAGGCCACTACTATCTAAATAGAGATAGGAGAGGTTGCTGTGCGGTCAGTATAAAAACTAAAGGTCCACGCAGAGTTTACAAAAATAACCACCACAACGACTCACGGTGTGGAGGGGCAAATCTGCGACCCCAGAGCTTCCAACTAGCCGGAATATTTCATAATGACGAGCTGGACAAAAGAGACATAAATTGAACTGAACAGAAGGTCATAAGCAGGGAACACCCAAAAAGTAGCAGACTTATCTTAAGCTGAAAATGGACTGGCCAACAGAGAACTTCCAGGAAAGGACTGAATCCACAGAAAATACATTGACAGCTGGCATCCACTAAAGCCAAAAGCCCAGTTAAATAACAAGGCCAGGAAACCGATTAGTGAACGCAGCTGCTAAGTTCCACTTGAAACCACCAGAGGGAGCCCAAGAGCAGAACTCCCAAAAATACCATTCGCAACCACAGGATGGAGCCCAAGAACGGAATTCACAACATGAATGGCTACTAAAGGTAACATCTTCACCTGTGACCTGTTTGCTTGTAATCAGTGTGTTTGCATAAAACTTTAGTGAGTTTCTGGGATCCAGACAGACTCTTGCATCTTTCATCCAGCCACTGACATTTCTGGATTGTGAGTCATGGGGAACTGTATGACCCAGCACCTGAAAAAATCCCTCAACCATCCGAAGCAACTGAAAGTCTCCCAGGAGGGAAATTGCCCAGACTTGGAGGTCAACAAAATTACGATTCCCACCCCTTGCTCCTCGGTTCCTGAGAGCGAGGTCGTAATTTTAAAAGTAAAGCTTATAGGCTTCCCTAAAGACATCAAGATGGGGCTCCATCAGAGGTTGCCTGTGAGTCACGATTCCTAAACCAGACATGTTTGGGTGCTGCAAAAAAAAACAATCGAAGGCAGAGTGCCAAAACTCACATTGGAGAGGGCACCAACCAGGTGACCGAGATCCTAGCACTTTAGTAAGTAATATTCAACTCTGGTTTCATTTTCTGCACATTGCACATGTTTATCCTTGGTATTTTTCTTAAATGATATTTATACACTGACACCTACTGGTGGTCATTTGCACTAGCACTTTATTCTTTTCCACTTTGACATACTATAGATAATATTGGTTTCACACCCTGAGTGATTTTGTCTCATTATTTTGCATTTTGGTGTTACATGCGTATTATTTATTTAGATATTTAACGCATGTTTGATACATGTGGTTGCATATCAACATTTATTTCCATAACTGGATGTAGTGCTATTTTGTTTTTAATATTAATATACTATTTTTATTATTATAATATTTGTGCATTTACTTTTTTTCTGTTATAATCTACCTGATGTATTAATAAACTTTATATTATGTGATATTCAATATTGTAGACATGTGGTCGGTATTCTTGGGTCATCCATTCGGTTTTCTTTAAAAAAAAACACAGTCAGTAGATCTGTCACCTCTATGCCGAGTTGCTTCAGTTGCCCTGCAAGAGCAGTCACTGGATCCATGATGGATAAAAGAAAATGGTTTGGGCTAGTGTTAATTTCATGGCACTGTTGCAGGATATCAGCCCCTCTTTGTCACCGTAAACCTGTAACAGCCTGGAAATGTGCCCGTTCAGCATTTGTGCTGTGGGAGGGTGGCTGCAAACTTTCTTTTGCATTCCAAGGTCTGCGGTGGGGACAGCTGAACGCTGTGCTGGGAAAAGGATTTGGAAGTGCCTTATAATGGTTACTCAGAATGTGCAGGGATAGATGCAGGGTGAGAGGCATTTGCACCAGAGTCAAGGACAGGGCATTGTCACATACCTAGCAGGGAAAGAGACAGTGCTGTCATCTGATGGTACCAATTGTGAACCCAGCCTTTGGGACCACCGAGTCACGTGCTTAGATGACATGTGCCTTATCATGCTGGTGGTGGTTAGGCTCTATGTGGTCAGGTCCCTGCAGATCTTGACATGGAGCAGGTTCCAAATTACCTTTTTTATCTCTCAGAACTCTCTATAAAAAAGTCCCAGACTGAGAAACACCTAACTCTTTGATGGAGATATTCACAAGTGTTGGTGCTCTGTGGAACAGTTGCCTGCCTTCTCCCTCTGGTCACCCCCACTGCCTCTTCTTGCCTATTTTGTTGTTGCTGTTCCTTCATCTTCAGCGCTACTGGCCAGCTCTTCTTGCAAGCTTCCCAAGTTGGGTCAGTGACTTTGTCATCCACCACCTCATCTTCCACTGCTGCACCCTGGTCCTCCTGACTTGGTGACTTAACAACAACCTGACTTATCGACAAAATTATTCCAAAACGAAAAGAGAAATAAAACATGATCAACCAGACGAATGTAAATAAAAATTTCTGAAAACGTCATCTTGTCTTGTAAAAAATAAACCATCATGCAGCTCCATCAGTGGAAAAATACAAAAGTTATAGCTCTCAGAATAAAGCAATGTGGTATCACTGCAGTCATACTGACTCAAAGGATAAAGCTGCATTATCAATTTTACCACAAGCGGAACGACATAAAAACCCCAAAATAACAATTCCTGAATTGCTGGTTTTTGTTCATTCTGCCTCACAAAAATCAGAATAGAAAGTGATAAAAATATCATGCCCTGAAAATGGTATCAATAAAAACTTCAACTCATCCCTCAAAAAACAAGCCCTCACATGACTTTCTAAATCTGTAATAGCATCAATGAGAAGAGTAAAGTCATCTAATCACTTATACTGCATGAGGAATGACGTAAAAAAAAAATAAAACCTTTTCTTCACCTGCTGTTGATTTGTTCATTCAGTCTAACAAAAATCGCAGTAAAGCTCTGCTCATATTTATCCTGCACTGAAATCTCGAGTGCTTACAGATGGGTTTCCATGTAAATCTCTGAAATACGTGATTCAGATGGAACCCCCAGCAAAAGATTGCCTATAATGAGGTAGATGGAGGCACTGTGGACATCGTCTGACTTGTGAGACGTCTTTTTAGGCATGCATAAAAGCACGGTCCGCCACAGTTTTGTGCACTCCTGAAAAGAAGGACAACTCTGAACAGAGGCCAGATGGAGTCCAGAGTAACTCTGTTGCCTCATTACAGTAAATGGATTCTTCGGGGGTTTCATCTGAATCACCTCACGAGATTTAGATAGACACCCGAAAATAAGTGCTCAGCGTAGAGTGCAGGATAAATGTGATCCCAAATGTTATGAAAAGTGTTCCAAATAAAATCTTCAACTCTAGTCACAAAAAAGCAAGTCCCCACTCAGATCCATCAACTGTCAATGGAAATATAGGAGGCTTCCATGTTACTGGTAGCACAAAGGCTGTGGAAAAGCTAAGTGGCTCCTCGCCTTTTCTTAATCAAAATTCAGAAAATTTTGCTCTACATATCCAAATGCCCCTCTCACTTCTGAGCCCCATTGTGCCTAAATCATTTAGCATCACCATGTTTGGAATTTTTGTAGCAATGAGAGCCCACCTAATTTACAGGTGTCTCCTGAAGCATGTTCTGGGCACTATCACATACAAGGGACTACACCGTTCTGGTGATTACAATGTGCTAGAGACAAAGTCACTCCTTCCTTTCTGAGCCCTGCCATGCGCCAAAACAGCAGTTTTCCCCCACATGTGGGATATCGGCGTACTCAGTATAAATCTAATATATAAAGCTGAATGTGTGTGTGTGTGTATGTATGTGTGTGTGTATGTCCGGGATAGGCATTTGCACCGTCGCAGCGACAGCCACAAAACTTTGCACAGTCACATGTCGGGACCCCTACAGCATCATAGGCTATGTTATGAGGTGAAATTTTTACCCCGCGCTTTCCAATTCATTAAACAATTTTGCCCCTATCTACATAATGGGGAAAAAGTGAAAGGAAAAGTGTTGGAGGCAAATTGAAAGCTGCCAGATGTGAACAAGGGGAACTTAAAGAGTGAGAGAGATGGCGCCAAAGAGAATATACCGTACAGTTGTTAAGGTGGGGCCCCGACATGGGATACTCACCACACACGGGGATATGAACACACACACAAAATGCGCCACACACTACCACGTGCTTGAACACATATATCACCCTCAGCACACATTTCACCACACATACACCAACCTCGCCACATAAAAGTCGAAACACAAAAGTCGCCGCGCAAAACTTGCCACATGCAAAACTAGGCTCACGCAAAACTCGCTACACGTGCAGAACTCACCTCATGGAAAACTCGCCACATGCAAAACTTGCACATGCGGAAAAATTGCCACATGCTCAAAAGTTGCAACACAGAAAGCATTTAGAGAATTAAAGGAAGTAGGTAGTGAGGAGGCATTAAATAAATATAGAAAATTAAATAAATTCTGTAAAAAGCAAATCAAGGTAGCAAAGATTGAGACAGAGAGACTCATTGCCAGAGAGAGCAAAAATAACCCCAAAATATTCTTTAACTACATAAATAGTAAGAAACTAAAAAATAATAGTGTTGGCCCCCTTAAAAATAGTTTGGGTGAAATGGTGGATGAGGATGGGGAAAAAGCCAATATGCTAAATGACTTTTTTTCATCAGTATTTACAAAAGAAAATCCCATGGCAGCCAATATGACTAGTGATAAAAATTCCCAATTAAATGTTACCTGCTTAACCCAGCAGGAATTACGGCGGCGTCTAAAAATCACAAAAATTGACAAATCTCCGGGCCCGGATGGGATACACCCCCGAGTACTGCAGGAATTAAGTACAGTCATTGATAGACCATTATTTTTAATCTTTAAAGAGTCCATAATAACAGGGTCTGTACCACAGGACTGGCGTATAGCAAATGTGGTGCCAATATTCAAAAAGGGGACAAAAACTGAACTCGGAAATTATAGGCCAGTAAGCTTAACCTCTACTGTGGGTAAAATCCTGGAGGGCATTCTAAGGGATGCTATACTGGAGTATCTGAAGAGGAATAACCTCATGACCCAGTATCAGCAAGGGTTTACTAGGGACCGTTCATGTCATACTAATTTGATCAGCTTCTATGAAGAGGTAAGTTCCGGACTGGACCAAGGGAGCCCAGTGGATGTAGTGTATATGGACTTTTCAAAAGCTTTTGTTACAGTGCCACACAAAAGGTTGATACATGAAATGAGAATAATGGGGATAGGGGAAAATATGTGCAAGTGGGTTGAGAGCTGGCTCAGGGATAGGAAACAAAGGGTGGTTATTAATGGAGCACACTCGGACTGGGTCGCGGTTAGTAGTGGGGTACCACAGGGGTCAGTATTGGGCCCTCTTCTTTTTAACATATTTATTAATGACCTTGTAGGGGGCATTCAGAGTAGAATTTCAATATTTGCAGATGACACTAAACTCTGCAGGGTAATCAATACAGAGGAGGACAATTTTATATTACAGGATGATTTATGTAAACTAGAAGCTTGGGCTGATAAATGGCAAATGAGCTTTAATGGGGATAAATGTAAGGTCATGCACTTGGGTAGAAGTAATAAGATGTATAACTATGTGCTTAATTCTAAAACTCTGGGTAAAACTGTCAATAAAAAGGACCTGGGTGTAATGGTGGATGACAAACTCATATTCAGTGGCCAGTGTCAGGCAGCTGCTACAAAGGCAAATAAAATAATGGGATGTATTAAAAGAGGCATAGATGCTCATGAGGAGAACAAAATTTTACCTCTATTCAAGTCACTAGTGCGACCACACTTAGAATACTGTGCACAGTTCTGGTCTCCGGTGTATAAGAAAGACATAGCTGAACTAGAGCGGGTGCAGAGAAGAGCGACCAAGGTTATTAGAGGACTGGGGGGTTTGCAATACCAAGATAGATTATTACACTTGGGGCTATTTAGTTTGGAAAAACGAAGGCTAAGGGGTGATCTTATGTTAATGTATAAATATATGAGGGGACAGTACAAAGACCTTTCTGATGATCTTTTTAATCATAGACCTGAGACAGGGACAAGGGGGCATCCTTTACGACTGGAGGAAAAAAGGTTTAAGCATAATAACAGACGCGGGTTCTTTACTGTAAGAGCAGTGAGACTATGGAACTCTCTCCCGTATGATGTTGTAATGAGTGAGTCATTACTTAAATTTAAGAGGGGACTGGATACCTTTCTGGAAAAGTATAATGTTACAGGGTATATACACTAGATTCCTTGATAAGGCGTTGATCCAGGGAACTAGTCTGATTGCCGTATGTGGGGTCGGGAAGGAATTTTTTTTCCCCATGGTGGAGCTTACTCTTACCACATGGGTTTTTTTTGCCTTCCCCTGGATCAACATGTTAGGGCATGTTAGGTTAGGCTATGGGTTGAACTAGATGGACTTAAAGTCTTCCTTCAACCTATGTAACTATGTAACATGCAAAAGTTGCCTCACACAAAACTTGCAATACTCAAAATGCACCACACATAAAACTCGCCACGCGCAAAACTCGCCATGCGCAAAACTTGCTGCACACAACTTGCTACACTAACCTGTCACATGCAACTCGACACACAAAAAGTTGCTACACGCATGTCGCCACACAAAACTCATCTCACAAAAGTTGCTACATGCATGTAGCCACATGCAACTCAACACCCACAACTTGACACATGAAAATCGCCCTAAAACACACACAAGTCTGGTATTATCCTTCAAAAATAAAAATCTGATTAATAAGCAGACAAACTACAAGAGCAACAAATGTACCATATAGGAAATATGGCAGCTGTCAGTCACATGACCTGTCTTATGTGTATGTGTGAGCTAATATATACTGCCAGGGGGAGGGCTTCCTGTTGGCTGGGGATTTATCAGGCTGCCAATTTAGCTTACAAATACTGAGGTAAAAATACTGACCAAATAACGTGTGAACGCGGTCTAATACAGGAGGAGATGACATACAGATATATACTATATACAGTGGAGATGACACACAGGTATATACTATATACAGGAGGAGATGACACACAGGTATATACTATATACAGGAGGAGATAACACACACATATATACTATATACAGGGGAGATGACACACAGGTATATGCTATATACAGGAGGAGATGACATACAGGTACATACTATATACAGTAAGAGAAGACACACACATATATACTATATACAGGGGAGATGACACACAGGTATATACTATATACAGGAGGAGATGACACACTGGTGTATGCTATATACAGGAGGAGATGACACACTGGTGTATACTATATACAGGGGAGATGACATACCGGTACATACTATATAGAGGAGATGACACACAGGTATATACTATATACAGGGGAGATGACACACAGGTATATACTATATACAAGAGAGATGACACACAGGTATATACTATACACAGGAGGAGATAACACACAGGTATATACTATATACAGGGGAGATGACACACACATATATACTATATACAGGGGAGATGACACACAGGTATATACTATAAATAGGAGGAGATGATATACAGGTATATACTATATACAGGAGGAGATGACACACACATATATTCTATATACAGGTGTCACGGGGAGACTAGGTGAGCGAGAGCTAATAACCCGGGCCCCTATATTTTCCCTCAGACTAGGGAAATCCTGACTGACCCTCTACCTGGAGTTTACACTGATGGTGTGCATGTCCAGGCCTCGAACCTCACCCTGTCTCCTGTTTCAACCCTAGGCTGAAACCTCCGCCCACCACCCAGTGTTGGTAAGACACCAATACCCACAGTTAGCACAGACAAGGATAGAGGAAAATATACACCATGCCGCAGTCACTCAGGAATACACTATAAATGTGCAGGGCAAAATAAATACAAATATAGGAAGGAGTAAATAAGACAAAGGAAAATACACCACCAGCAGCGAATCTCCAACAACCAGCTCTCCACTCCAGACCGAGATAACAACGCACAAGACAGAAGCTATAATCGGCGACGCCCAATGATCAGGAGAACTATTTAAAGGCAATGGGCATGGCCCAGCTTCCAATCCGAGGATCAGGTAAATTAACCCCGGAACAGCTAGATAGAATCTAGCCGACGCCAATGAGCAAATAGTGGTCAAAAGCGGAATTACCGCTGTCTGTCGAACGACCTGGTCTGAACAGCGTCCGACATGACAGTACCCCGCCTTCTACGAGGGACCTCAGGGCCCTCACGGCTTATAGGACCCGGCTTGTCTGGATGGCGATGATGAAAAAACCTGACCAGCCGATCCGCATGAATATCTGAGGCTGGTACCCAGGACCTCTCCTCAGGCCCATAACCACGCCAGTGTAAAATGCGACGCACTACACGAAAGTCAACCACCTTGGAGACTTCAAACTCCAAATTACCATCCACCAAGACTGGAGGTGGCATAGGCGCCGCATCCACAGAACCCACCACCTTCTTTAGAAGAGACCTGTGGAACACGTTGTGTATCTTATACACCATAGGGAGCTCCAATCGGTACGCTACTGGGTTAATGACGGCGGTGACCCTAAATGGACCAATAAACCGTGGACCCAATTTAAGGGATGGTATTTTGAGTCTTATGTTTTTTTGTGGATAACCACACCCAGTCATCCACACTCAGGTCCGGACCTGGCACATGTCTACTGTCAGCCACACGTTTGTACCTAGCACCCACACTCAACAGGCGCTGTTTAACTATCCTCCAGACTGATGACAATTGTGCTCCTAACTGATCCTCCTCCGGAACGCCGGAAGAGCCCCTCTGACTCAGGGTACAAAATTGAGGATGTAGCCCGTAAACACAAAAAAAGGAGACTCCCCAGACGACTCCTGGCGGTGATTATTGATGGCAAACTCAACCAAAGGAAGAAAGGTAGACCACTCCTCCTGGTTATCAGAGACAAAGCAGCGTAGGTACTGTTCCAAATTTTGGTTCATACGCTCAGTCTGACCATTTGACTGAGGATGGAACGCCGAAGAATGAGACAACTTGATCCCCAGCCGTGAGCAAAATGCTTTCCAAAATTTTGCCACAAACTGAGACCCCCTATCAGACACGATGTCAGATGGAACCCCATGAAGTCTGACCACCTCCTGCACAAATACCTGAGCCAGAGTCTTAGCGTTAGGCAACGAAGGCAAAGACACAAAGTGCGACATTTTAGAAAAACGATCAACAATCACCAAGATGACCGTGTTCCCAGCTGATGAGGGCAAATCAGTGATGAAATCCATGGATATTTCCGTCCATGGCTTACTAGGTACTTCAAGAGGAAGTAATGTGCCAACAGGACGGGAGCGGGGCGGCTTAGCCCTAGCGCACGTGGTACAAGCTGACACGTATGAGACCACGTCCTGTCGGATCTTGGGCCACCAAAACCAACGTGACACCAACTCCAAGGTACCTCTAACCCCTGGGTGGCCAGCCAGGACAGCATCATGATGCTCCGCCAAAATCTTTAAGCGGAGATGAAGCGGTATAAAAGATTTGTTGATGGGAAGCTCAGATGGTACCTCCTCCTGAGCCTCGGCAATCTCAGCCTCAACCTCGGTAGTGAGAGCCGAAACCACAATACCCTTTCAGAGGATGGGTACTGGATCTTCCCGAGGTTCACCCCCCAGAAAACACCTGGACAGAGCATCCGCCTTAGTGTGTTTAGACCCCGGTCTGTAAGTGACAACAAAATTGAACCGCGTGAAAAACAATGCCCAGTGAGCCTGCCTGGGGGACAGACGCTTGGTTGACTCCAAATACAGCAGATTCTTATGATCGGTAATAACAGTAACCTGATGTACCGACCCCTCCAAGAAGTGTTGCCATTCCTCAAAGGCCAACTTAATTGCCAACAACTCCCTGTTGCCGATATCGTAGTTACGTTCGGCGGACGACAGTTTCTTGGAGAAATAGGCGCACGGACGCAAACCAGTCAAAGATGAGCCTTGAGATAGTACCGCCCCCACACCAAACTCAGACGCATCGACTTCCACAACAAAGGGTTTTGATACGTCTGGCTGCACAAGAATGGGGGCTGAAACAAAACTGTTCTTAAGAAATTCAAATGCGCGCACAGCAGCCTCATGCCAAACGGAGAAATTGGTACCCTTTTTAGTCATGTCAGTTAGCAGTTTAGCAATGATGGAAAAATCCTTGATAAATTTCCTATAGTAGTTAGAAAACCCAAGGAACCGCTGAAGTGCTTTCAGGTTATCAGGACATTCCCAATGCAGCACCGCTTGCACCTTAGCGGCGTCCATTTTAAAACCAGAAGCAGACACAATATAACCCAAGAAAGGCAACTCTTGAACAGAAAATACACATTTCTCAAGTTTAGCATACAGCTTATTCTCTCTGAGAAGCTGTAACACCTGCCTGACATGATTTAAATGAGCATCACGGTCACAAGAATATATGAGGATGTCATCTAGGTACACGATAACGAATTTCCCCAAAACATGCGAGAACACATCATTGATGAAATGTTGGAACACTGCAGGTGCGTTAGTCAACCCAAAAGGCATCACCAAATTTTCAAAATGACCCTCAGGGGTATTAAAAGACGTCTTCCACTCATCACCTTGACGGACTCTTATGAGGTTGTACGCCCCCCTGAGGTCAAGCTTGGTAAACCACTTAGCACCTGCCACCTGGTTGAACAAATCTGGTATCAGTGGCATAGGGTATGGATCACGAACCGTAATCTGGTTCAACTCCCTGAAATCCAAACACGGGCATAATCCGCCATCTTTCTTCTTTACGAAGAAGAACCCTGCTGCCACCGGCGAGGATGACGGCCTGATGTGCCCTTTGCTCAAGCTTTCAGCAATGTAATCTTTTAACGCTTGTCTCTCTGGACCGGAGATGTTAAACATCCTTGCTTTAGGCAATTTGGCCCCTGGTTTAAACCTGATAGAACAGTCATAGGGACGATGTGGCGGCAACTCTGAGCAACCCTTTTCAGAGAACACATCCACAAAATCCAGAAGTGACTCCGGAATGCTTGAAGTCACCGCAGCCACACATGTGGCCAGGCAATTCTCCTGGCAGAACTCACTCCACTGAATTATGTCCTGAGTTTTCCAGTCAATTACCGGGTTGTGCATAGACAACCAAGGAAAACCCAAAACCACCTGAGCAGGAAGATTCCTGAGCACCTTACATGTAACCCGCTCGGAATGTAGAACTCCAATGTGGAGTTTCACCTCAGCCACAAATTCAGTAATCTCCCCCTGAGAGAGAGGAGCAGCATTGATGGTGACCACGCGGATAGGATGCGACAGTTTTTCAATCCTAAAACCTGCTGTGCATGCAAACTCCTCATCAATGAGATTTGTGGCTGAAGCACTATCCACAAAAACAGTAATTGGCCGCTCACTGCCAGCGATTATAACCTTAGCAGGGAGCATGCATTGAGAAACCACCATGGAGGATATACATAAGCTCAGATTGGTCTCCTCCACACCCTCTGAGCTTAGAAGTTTTCCGCCGTTGCGTTTTTCTTAGACAGCAGAGGACAGATGTTAATAAAATGACCAGTTTTACCACAGTAAAAACATGCTCCCTGCTTCCTGAGCTCAGGGGCTCGACGCTTCACATGTGACACCCCTGCGATTTGCATAGACTCCGTGGGCTCACCTGCAGCAACCTCACGTGAACCTAAACCCTCTCCCATAGGCGGTGTCTCATGCTCCCCCTGACGCAAACGGCGATCAATGCGGACAACCAGACTCATAGCGGAATCTAGAAAAGTAGGAGTCCCGTACATCAGAAGGGCTTTTTTAACCCTTCCAGAAATCCCATGTATAAACTGACTCCGCAATGCTTGATCATTCCATTGTGTATCGATCGCCCAGCGACGAAATTCAGAACAGTAATCCTTTGCAACTTGCTCCCCCTGGCGAATAGTGCGTATCTTAGATTCTGCTAGAGCCATTCTGTCAGGTTCATCGTAGATTTTTCCAAGAGAGGAAAAAAAACTCTCAACAGAGTCAAATGCAGCAGAATCAGATGGCAAAGAAAACGCCCATGCTTGGGGATCCCCGCTTAACAATGACAACACCAGGCCCACACGCTGAGCCTCATTACCCGAGGAGATCGGGCGCATGCAGGAATATAGTTTGCAAGCTTCTCAAAAAGAAACAAATTTACTGCGTTCCCCAGCAAATTTTTCAGGCAAAGGAAATTTAGGCTCAGCAACTCTTCCTGTCGCTCCAGCTTGCACATTAAATACTGCTAGTCCCTGTTGCTGCACTGCCCTCAACTTAGAGACCTGTAGGAACAGCGCCCTCAACTGGTGGGTTATGGAAGTCATGGGATCCATGACAAAACAAAAAAAAAGAAACCCCTTTTTTTTTTTTGTTGGGCCGATTATAATGTCACGGGGAGACTAGGCGAGCAAGAGCTAATAACCCGAGCCCCTGCAATTTCCCTCAGACTAGGGAAATCCTGACTGACCCTCTACCTGGAGTTTACACTGATGGTGTGCATGTCCAGGCCTCGAACCTCACCCTGTCTCCTGTTTCAACCCTAGGCTGAAACCTCCGCCCACCACCCAGTGTTGGTAAGACACCAATACCCACAGTTAGCACAGACAAGGATAAAGGAAAATATAAACCTCGCCGCAGTCACTCAGGAATACACTATAAATGTGCAGGGCAAAATAAATACAAATATGGGAAGGAGTAAATAAGACAAAGGAAAATACACCACCAGCAACGAATCTCCAACAACCAGCTCTCCACTCCAGACCGAGATAACAACGCACAAGACAGAAGCTATAATCGGCGACGCCCAATGATCAGGAGAACTATTTAAAGGCAATGGGCATGGCCCAGCTTCCAATCCGAGGATCAGGTAAATTAACCCCGGAACAGCTAGATAGAATCTAGCCGACACCAATGAGCAAATAGTGGTCAAAAGCGGAATTACCGCTGTCTGTCGAACGACCTGGTCTGAACAGTGTCCGACATGACAACAGGGGAGATGACACAGAGGTATATACTATATACAGGAGGAGATGACACACTTGTATATACTATATACAGGGGAGATGACATACAGGTGCATACTATATACAGGGTAGATGACACACAGGTATATACTATATACAGGGGAGATGACACACAGGTATATACTATATACAGGGGAGATGACACACAGGTATATACTATATACAGGAGGAGATGACATACAGGTACATACTATATACAGGAGGAGATGACATACAGGTACATACTTGTTGTGAATTCCGTTCTCAGGCTCCCTCCTGTGGTCATGAGTGGTACTTTGTTAGTTCTGTTCTTGGGCTCCCTCTGGTGGCTTTGAGTGTTACAGCTGTTCTGTAGCTGGACTCCAGCTGCCTCGTTTCCTGCTAGGCTTGCTGCCTATTTAACTCCACCTGGACCTTTACTTGTTGCCTGCTGTCGTTGTATTCAGTACTGGTTCAGATCTCTCTGGGACTTCCCTTGTGACCTGTCTCCTCGTGGAGAAGCTAAGTTCATGCTAGTCTATTTTTGCTCATTGCTATTTGAAAATGTTTCTCAGTATATCATGAGTTCAGTCCAGCTTGCTTATATGCTATTTGATTGCTAGCTGGAAGCTCTGGGGTGCGGAGTTGCGCCCCTCACATCGTGAGTCGGTGTGGGGGTCTTTTTGTATTCTCTGCGTGGATAATTTTTGTAGTATTTTATACTGATCGCACAGATTCCTTGCTATCCTCTGACTATTAGTTATTAGCGGGCCTCATTTGCTAAAATCTATTTTCATTTCTGTTTGTGTTTTCCTCTTAACTCACCATCATTATTTGTGGAGGCTGCTCTCACTTTGGGGAAAATTTCTCTGAGGCAAGTGAGGCTTTGTTTCTCTCTAGGGGTAGCTAGTTTCTCAGGCTGTGCAGAGGCGTCTAGGCCGAGTTAGGAACGCTCCACGGCTGCCTATAGTGTGTGTTGATAGGATCAGGATTGCGGTCAGTAAAGTTCCCACATCCCCAGAGCTTGTCCTATTTGTTGGTTTACCTATCAGGTCAGTTCATGTGTTCTTACCATCAGAACCATAACAGTACAGCAGGCCCGTAAAGTGTTAATGCATCGCAAAAGAGGGATAAGAGAAGCTCTGAGGTTTTTTTTTTCCTCTGCAGTGTGTTTAGCCTCTCTCCTCCCCTTGATCTCTGGGTGGTTCAGGACTCAGCTGCAGATATGGACATTCAAGGTCTGTCCTCTTGTGTGGATCAGCTCGCTACAAGGATACAAAGCATTCAGGATTATGTAATTCACAGTCCTATGTCAGAACCTAAAATACCAATTCCTGAGCTGTTCTCTGGAGATAGGTCTAGGTTTTTGAATTTCAAAAATAATTGCAAATTGTTTCTTTCTCTGAGACCTCGTTCCTCTGGTGACCCTGCTCAGCAAGTTAAAATTATTATTTCTTTGTTACGTGGTGACCCTCAAGATTGGGCATTCTCCCTGGCGCCAGGAGATTCTGCATTGCTAAATGTGGATGCATTTTTTCTGGCGCTTGGATTGCTTTATGAGAAACCTAATCTAGTGGACCAGGCAGAAAAGGTTTTGCTGGCTCTCTCTCAGGGTCAGGATGAAGCAGAGGTTTACTGTCAGAAGTTTAGGAAGTGGTCTGTGCTCACTCAGTGGAATGAGTGTGCCCTGGCAGCGATTTTCAGAAAGGGTCTTTTTGAAGCCCTTAAGGATGTTATGGTGGGGTTTCCCACGCATGCGGGTCTGAATGAGTCAATGTCTTTGGCCATTCAGATTGATCGGCGTTTGCGGGAGCGCAAATCTGTGCACCATCTGGCGGTGTATTCTGAACAGAAGCCTGAGTCTATGCAATGTGACAGGATTCTGACCAGAATTGAATGGCAAAATCACAGACGTCAGAATGGGTTGTGCTTTTACTGTGGTGACTCCACTCATGTTATCTCTGACTGTTCTAAGCGCACAAAAAGGTTCGCTAAGTCTGTCACCATTGGTACTGTACAGCCTAAATTCATTTTGTCTGTTACTTTGATTTGCTCTCTGTCATCCTACTCTGTTATGGCTTTTGTGGATTCAGGCGCTGCCCTGAATTTGATGGATTTGTCATTTGCCAGGTGCTGTGGTTTTATCTTGGAGCCATTGCAATTCCCTATTCCACTAAAGGGAATTGATGCTACGCCATTGGCCAAGAATAAACCTCAGTACTGGACTCAAGTGACTATGTGCATGACTCCTGTACATCAGGAGGTTATTCGCTTTCTGGTGTTACATAATTTGCATGATGTTGTCGTGTTGGGTCTGCCATGGCTGCAGGTTCATAATCCAGTCCTGGATTGGAAAGCAATGTCTGTGTCAAGTTGGGGTTGTCAAGGGGTACATGGCGATGTTCCTTTGGTTTCAATTGCTTCTTCTACTCCTTCTGAAGTCCCTGAATTTTTGTCAGATTACCAGGATGTATTTGATGAGCCCAAATCCAGTGCCCTACCTCCTCATAGGGATTGTGATTGTGCTATAAATTTGATTCCTGGTAGTAAGTTCCCTAAGGGTCGACTTTTTAATTTATCTGTACCAGAACATACCGCTATGCGGACTTATATAAAGGAGGCTTTGGAGAAAGGGCATATTCGTCCGTCCTCGTCACCTTTGGGTGCAGGGTTCTTTTTTGTGGCCAAGAAGGATGGTTCTCTGAGACCCTGTATAGACTATCGCCTTCTAAATAAAATCATGGTCAAATTCCAGTACCCTTTGCCTCTGCTGTCCAATCTGTTTGCTCGGATTAGGGGGGCTAGTTGGTTCACCCAGATAGATCTTCGAGGAGCTTATAATCTTGTGCGTATAAAGCAGGGAGATGAATGGAAAACAGCATTTAATACTCCCGAAGGTCATTTTGAGTACTTGGTGATGCCTTTTGGGCTTTCTAATGCCCCTTCCGTGTTTCAGTCCTTCATGCGTGACATCTTCCGAGAGTATCTGGATAGATTTATGATTGTGTACCTGGATGATATTTTGTTCTTTTCTGATGATTGGGAGTCTCATGTGAAGCAGGTCAGGATCGTGTTTCAGGTCCTGCGTGCCAATGCCTTGTTTGTGAAGGGCTCTAAATGTCTCTTTGGAGTCCAGAAGGTTTCCTTTTTGGGCTTCATTTTTTCCCCTTCTACTATCGAGATGGATCCAGCTAAAGTCCAGGCCATCTATGACTGGACTCAACCTACATCGGTGAAGAGTCTTCAGAAGTTCTTGGGCTTTGCTAATTTTTACCGTCGCTTCATCACTAATTTTTCTAGTGTGGTTAAACCTTTGACGGATTTGACTAGAAAGGGTGCTGATGTGACGAATTGGTCTTCTGCGGCCGTTGAGGCCTTTCAGGAGCTGAAACGTCGGTTTTCTTCGGCTCCTGTCTTGCGTCAGCCTGATGTCTCTCTTCCCTTTCAGGTCGAGGTTGATGCTTCTGAGATTGGAGCAGGGGCTGTCTTGTCACAGAGAAGCTCTGATGGCTCGGTGATGAGACCATGTGCTTTCTTTTCTAGAAAGTTTTCACCTGCCGAGCGGAATTATGATGTTGGTAATCGGGAGTTGTTGGCAATGAAGTGGGCATTCGAGGAGTGGCGACATTGGCTTGAGGGAGCCAAGCATCGCGTGGTGGTCTTGACGGATCACAAGAATTTGATTTATCTCAAGTCTGCCAAGCGGTTAAATCCTAGACAAGCTCGTTGGTCGCTGTTTTTCTCCCGTTTTGATTTTGTGGTTTCGTACCTTCCGGGCTCAAAGAATGTGAAGGCTGATGCCCTTTCTAGGAGTTTTGTGCCTGACTCTCCAGGAGTTTCTGAGCCGGCTGGTATCCTCAGGGAGGGGGTGATTTTGTCTGCCATCTCCCCTGATTTGCGGCGGGTGCTGCAGGAATTTCAGGCCGATAGACCTGACCGTTGTCCACCAGAGAGACTGTTTGTCCCAGATAGATGGACCAGTAGAGTTATTTCCGAGGTTCATTCTTCGGTGTTGGCGGGTCATCCTGGGATTTTTGGTACCAGGGATCTGGTGGCCAGATCCTTTTGGTGGCCTTCCTTGTCGCGGGATGTGCGTTCCTTTGTGCAGTCCTGTGGGATTTGTGCTCGGACCAAGCCATGCTGTTCTCGTGCCAGTGGATTGCTTTTGCCTTTGCCTGTCCCGAAGAGGCCTTGGATGCATATTTCCATGGATTTTATTTCGGATCTTCCTGTCTCTCAGAGGATGTCTGTCATCTGGGTGGTTTGTGATCGTTTTTCTAAAATGGTCCATTTGGTACCCTTGCCTAAGCTGCCTTCCTCCTCCGATTTGGTGCCACTATTTTTTCAGAATGTGGTTCGTTTACATGGTATTCCGGAGAACATTGTGTCTGACAGAGGATCCCAGTTTGTGTCCAGATTTTGGCGGTCCTTTTGTGCTAAGATGGGCATTGAATTGTCTTTTTCATCGGCCTTCCATCCTCAGATGAATGGCCAAACTGAACGAACTAATCAGACCTTGGAAGCTTATCTGAGATGTTTTGTTTCTGCTGATCAGGATGATTGGGTGACTTTTTTACCATTGGCTGAGTTCGCCCTCAATAATCGGGCTAGTTCTGCTACTTTGGTTTCGCCTTTTTTTTGTAATTGTGGTTTTCATCCTCGTTTTTCCTCGGGTCAGGTTGAGCCTTCTGACTGTCCTGGGGTGGATTCTGTGGTGGATAGGTTGCAGCAGATTTGGAACCACGTAGTGGACAATTTGACGTTGTCACAGGAGAAGGCTCAGCGCTTTGCTAATCGCCGTCGCTGTGTGGGTCCCCGACTTCGTGTGGGGGATTTGGAATGGTTGTCATCTCGTTACGTTCCTATGAAGGTTTCCTCTCCTAAATTTAAACCTCGTTTCATCGGTCCTTATAAGATTTCAGAAATCCTCAATCCCGTGTCATTTCGTTTGGACCTCCCAGCATCTTTTGCCATTCATAATGTGTTCCATAGGTCATTGTTGCGGAGGTATGTGGTGCCTGTGGTTCCTTCTGTTGATCCTCCTGCTCCGGTGTTGGTCGAGGGAGAATTGGAGTATGTGGTGGAGAAGATCTTGGATTCTCGTATTTCGAGATGGAAGCTTCAGTACTTGGTTAAATGGAAGGGCTATGGTCAGGAGGATAATTCCTGGGTTGTTGCCTCTGATGTCCATGCTGCCGATTTGGTTCGTGCCTTTCATTTGACTCGTCCTGATCGGCCTGGGGGCTCTGGTGAGGGTTCGGTGACCCCTCCTCAATGGGGGGGTACTGTTGTGAATTCCGTTCTCGGGCTCCCTCCTGTGGTCATGAGTGGTACTTTTTGAGTTCTGTTCTTGGGCTCCCTCTGGTGGCTTTGAGTGTTACGGCTGGTCTGTAGCTGGACTCCAGCTGCCTCGTTTCCTGCTAGGCTTGCTGCCTATTTAACTCCACCTGGACCTTTACTTGTTGCCTGCTGTCGTTGTATTCAGTACTGGTTCAGATCTCTCTGGGACTTCCCTTGTGACCTGTCTCCTCGTGGAGAAGCTAAGTTCATGCTAGTCTATTTTTGCTCATTGCTATTTGAAAATGTTTCTCAGTATATCATGAGTTCAGTCCAGCTTGCTTATATGCTATTTGATTGCTAGCTGGAAGCTCTGGGGTGCGGAGTTGCGCCCCTCACATCGTGAGTCGGTGTGGGGGTCTTTTTGTATTCTCTGCGTGGATAATTTTTGTAGTATTTTATACTGACCGCACAGATTCCTTGCTATCCTATGACTATTAGTTATTAGCGGGCCTCATTTGCTAAAATCTATTTTTATTTCTATGTTTGTGTTTTCCTCTTAACTCACCGTCATTATTTGTGGGGGCTGCTCTCACTTTGGGGAAAATTTCTCTGAGGCAAGTGAGGCTTTGTTTCGCTCTAGGGGTAGCTAGTTTCTCAGGCTGTGCAGAGGCGTCTAGGCCGAGTTAGGAACGCTCCACGGCTGCCTATAGTGTGTGTTGATAGGATCAGGATTGCGGTCAGTAAAGTTCCCACATCCCCAGAGCTTGTCCTATTTGTTGGTTTACCTATCAGGTCAGTTCATGTGTTCTTACCACCAGAACCATAACACATACTATATACAGGGGAAATGACACACAGATATATACTATATACAGGAGGAGATGACACACAGGTATATACTATATACAGGAGATGATACACAGGTATATAATATATACAGGGGAGATGACACACAGGCATATACTATATACAGGGGAGATGACACATAGGTATATACTATATACAGGAGGAGATGACATACAGGTACATACTATATACAGGAGGAGATGACACACAGGTATATACTATATACAGGAGGAGATGACTTACAGGTATATACTATATACAGGAGGAGATGACACACGTATATACTATATACAGGAGGAGATGACATACAGGTATATACTATAAAATAGAGGAGATGACACATAGGTATATAGAGGAGGAGATGACATACAGCAGGTATATACTATATACAGGGGAGATGACATACAGGTATATACTATATACAGGAGGAGATGACATACAGGTATATAGTATATACAGAAGAGATGACATACAGGTATATACTATATACAGGAGGAGATGACACATAGGTATATACAATATACAGGATGAGATGACATACAGCAGGTATATACTTTTTACAGGGGAGATGACATACAGGTATATACTATATACAGGAGATGACATACAGGTGTATACTTTATATAAGGGAGATGACAAACATGTATATACTGAGGGGAAAATGAGAGGTGCGAGGTGAAAATGAGGAGTGTGAGGTGAAAATGAAAAGGTGTGAGTGCAAAATGAGAAGAGTGAGGGAAAATAGTGGAGTGATCGGAAAATGACAGATGTGAGGTCGAAATGACAAGTGTTAGGGGGGAATGATAGGAGTGAGGGGAAAAACAAGAGGAGTGAGGGGGAAAATGAGAGGTGTAAGGGAGAAAATGAGCGATGTGAGGGGGAAAATGAGAGGCGTGATGGGAAAATAAGAGAAGTGAGGTGCTGTAACTAACCACAGATATTTACTATGCCCAGGCAACGCCGGGCTCTTCAGCTAGTTGTACAATATATTGCATTGTGCCATTTCTCCTGTTACCTTTGTGAAAATAAAAATATTGAGGTTAAAATAACTTTTTCTGTGGAAAAATAAGATTTTTTTATTTTCACAGCTCAACATTCTAAACGTCTATGATGCACCTGGAGTGTTAAGGTGCTCACCACACATCTAGTTACATTTCCTAAGGGTTTTAGTTTCCAAAATGGGGTAACTTGTTGGAGGTTTCCACTGTTTAGATACATCAGGAGCTCTCCAAACCCCACATAGCGTCCGCTAATGATTCCAGCCAATTTTGCTTTCAAAAAGTCAAACGGTGCTCCTTCTCTTCTGGGCCCTGCTGTGCTCCCAAACAGTACTTTTCCCCACACACAAGGTATTGGTGTACTCAGGAGAAATTGCACAACAATTTTTGGTCCATTTTCTCCTATAACCTTTGTGAAAATAAAAAAGGGTCTAAAAAACATTTTTGTGAAAAAAAACGAAATGTTCATTTTTTCCTTTCACATTGGAAAAATTCCTGTGGAGCACCTGAAGGGATAATAAACTTCTTGAATGTGGTTTTGAGTACCTTGAGGTGTACAGTTTTTAGAATATTGTCACTTTTAGGTATTGTCTGTCATATCTGCCCTTCAAATGTGATGTGGTCCCTTAAAAAAATTGTACTAACTTTCTAACAAAAAAAGATGTTTTAAAAATTGTGCTGATGTAAAGTAGACATATGGGAAATGTTATTTATTAACTATTCTGTATGACATATCTTATATCACATAAAGTGACACTGGTCGAAATTGTAACATTTGGCCTGGTCATGAAGATGAAAACAGGCTTAGCGATGAATGGGTTAAACTGTATGGATGACAAATTCAATCCAGTAAATTTTGTTAACGATTTTTTTTTAGTTTATTACCACTGTAATTTAACACAAAACAAGTTAAACTGTATGGATGACAATATAGTAAATTTTTTCACCCCCCTCCAAAAAAATGTGGTCACGTGCAGCAGCTATATATTTAGCAACAGGCTGCAAAGTACTAAGCCCCGCCTAGAGGCTGTATACAGCCACTCTACCAGGGCTATGCAGCATCAATAGTAAAAAGATATAATGTTAAAAATAATAATAAAAAAAAAAAAAATCGTGCTATTCTCACCTTCCGGCGTCCCCCGCAGCCTTCCCGCTCCTCGCGATGCTCCCTGTTGTGAATTAGACTTTTTGGCTCCCTCTTGTGGTTACTAGTGATATGACTCTGGGATTGTCTTTCCTCAGTTTGGCACCCACCTGGGTCGTTAGTCCAGGGGTGTCGCTATATAAACTTCCTGGATCCTTAGTCCAGTGCCTGGCATCGTTGTAATCAGATCCTTTCTGTTTGCTCCTGTCTGCTGGTCCGGTTCGTGCAATATTAAGCTAAGTCCTGCTTCTTTGTTTTTTGGTTATTTGCTTTGCTCTTTTTTTGTCCAGCTTGTACTAAATGTGATTCCTGACTTTGCTGGAAGCTCTAGGGGGCTGGTATTCTCCCCCCGGGCCGTTAGACGGTTCGGGGGTTCTTGAATATCCAGCGTGGATATTTTGATAGGGTTTTTGCTGACCATATAAGTCATCTTACTATATTCTGCTATTAGCTAGTGGGCCTCTCTTTGCTAAATTCCTAGCTCATTCTTACGTTTGTCTTTTCCTCTTACCTCACCGTTATTATTTGTTGGGGGCTTGTATCCAACTTTCGGGGGTCTTTTCTCTGGAGGCAAGAAAGGTCTTTCTTTTCCCTTCTAGGGTTAGTTAGTTCTCCGGCTGGCGCGAGACGTCTAGAACCAACGTAGGCACGTTCCCCGGCTGCTGCTATTTGTGGTGCTAGGATTAGATATATGGTCAGCTCAGTTACCACTGCCCTATGAGCTGTTTTTTTGTGTTTGCAGACTTAGAAATTATTTCTGAGACCCTCTGCCATTGGGGTCATAACAGTATGCCAGGCCAACATTGAATGTTTAAAGCATTGCAGAAGTGGGATTATAAGAAAGGAAATTCTGAGTTTTTTTTTTTTTTTTTTCTTTCCTCTCTTCCTCCCCTTTACCTCTGAGTGGCTTGTGCTTGCTGCAGACATGAATGTCCAGACCTTGATTACAAGTGTAGACCAGCTTGCTGCTCGTGTGCAGGGCATACAAGATTTTGTTACCAGTAGTCCAATGTCTGAACCTAAAATACCTATTCCTGAACTGTTTTCTGGAGACCAATTTAAGTTTAGGAATTTCAGGAATAATTGTAAATTGTTTCTATCTCTGAGACCCCGTTCATCTGGAGATTCAGCTCAGCAAGTTAAAATTGTTATCTCTTTTTTACGGGGCGACCCTTAGGATTGGGCTTTTTCGCTAGTGCCAGGAGATCCGGTATTGGCAAATATTGATGCGTTTTTTCTGGCGCTCGGATTGCTTTACGAGGAACCCAATCTTGAAGTTCAGGCAGAAAAAGCCTTGCTGGCTATTTCTCAGGGCCAGGATGAAGCTGAAGTGTATTGCCAAAACTTTCAGAAATGGTCCGTGCTTACTCAGTGGAATGAGTGTGCTCTGGCCGCAAATTTCAGAAATGGCCTTTCTGAAGCCATTAAGAATGTGATGGTGGGTTTCCCCATTCCTACAAGTCTGAATGATTCCATGGCGCTCTATTCAAATTGACCGGCGTTTGCGGGAGCGCAAAACCGCTAATCCTCTGGTGGTGTTGTCTGAACAAACACCTGATTTAATGCAATGTGATAGAATTCAGACTAGAAATGAGCGGAAAAATCATAGACGTCAGAATGGGTTGTGTTTTTACTGTGGTGATTCTACACATGTTATATCAGCATGCTCTAAACGCCTAACAAGGGTTGTTAGTAGGGTTGAGCGACTTTCATTTTTTTAAGATCGAGTAGGGTTTTGGGAAACCCGATTTTGTCCAGAGTCGAGTCGAGTGCAGTCGGCCGATTATCGCTAAAAGTCGGGGATCGACCGAAACACGAAACCCAATGCAAGTCAATGGGGAAGCATAGTCGGCAGTGAGTGGAGGCCAGGAAAACACCTACAGTGCCCATTTTAATGCCAAAAACATCCATTCTTGTTTCTGAAGCTTGCCAATCTTAATTAACTGTATAATAATAGTTGGGCATAGGGAATTGGGGGAAAGTTGTGGGGGGAGTAGGGCTGGCTCAAGTTTTTCGTGGGCCCAGGAAATGCGGACTACGTCACGGCGGTGTTGCAGGGAAAGGTAAGTATTTAAAAGTTGCAAGTGCTGTGATCCTGAGCAAGCAGGGGGGGGCCCACTCGTTCGCATTGCCACTGGCACAGGGCCCCTCAAAGTACGGCGGTGTGTTTGCATGGCGGGGGCGCCTCCCACCAGCAGCGACACTTTTGCGTACTCTGAGGGGCCCTGTGCCAGTGACGTCGCCAACGAGTATGCCCCCCCACCTGATGAAGGAACCTGCACTTTCATCTGCACCTTCCTCTTTGTCCCTGTGTAAGGTGGTATAACATGCGGGAAGGGGAACCTTACTTTCAGCAGGGACAGATTCTGGCTGTGTAGAGTACAAGGGGAATGTAGTGGTCTAGGTCAATGTACCAGCAGACTCATTTAGCAGTGGCTGGGCAATGGGCAGGATGAGGAGGAAACAGATATAGGGCCAAAGAATAAAGTAGGCTACATGCAGTTCAAAATTGGTAACAGGACTAAACAGGCGGCATTGCTTTGTTCAGTGGAGTAGCAAACCCAAGAGCAGCAGACACTGTTTCAAGGGCCTAACCACACTAGTAGGCCAAATGCAGTTTAATATCTGATAGTATAGGGCGAAAGCCAGAATGTGGAAGCTCAGCTTTGTTCAGTTGAGGACAACACCAGGGAGGGGCAGACACCTTTAGTAGGCCGGAAAAGCCTATTGCATTTTTTAAAATGGTAATTTGGAGCAGAAGGTTGAAGCTCAGCTTTATTTAGTTGAGGGCAACACCAGGGAGGGGCAGAAGCCGTTAGTAGGCCCTAACCACCATTTTTTTTTTTTTTAAAACCACTTAATGAGAGCCGGAAGGTTGAAGCTCAGCTTTATTTAGTTGAGGACAACACCAGGGAGGGGCAGAAGCCGTTAGTAGGCCCTAACCACCATTTTTTTTTAAAAACCACTTAATGAGAGCCGGAAGGTTGAAGCTCAGCTTTATTTAGTTGAGGACAACACCAGGGAGGGGCAGAAGCCGTTAGTAGGCCCTAACCACCATTTTTTTTTTTTAAACCACATAATGAGAGCCGGAAGGTTGAAGCTCAGCTTTATTTAGTTGAGGACAACACCAGGGAGGGGCAGAAGCCGTTAGTAGGCCCTAACCACCAATTTTTTTTTTTTTAAAACCACTTAATGAGAGCCGGAAGGTTGAAGCTCAGCTTTATTTAGTTGAGGACAACACCAGGGAGGGGCAGAAGCCGTTAGTAGGCCCTAACCACCATTTTTTTTTAAAAACCACTTAATGAGAGCCGGAAGGTTGAAGCTCAGCTTTATTTAGTTGAGGACAACACCAGGGAGGGGCAGAAGCCGTTAGTAGGCCCTAACCACCATTTTTTTTTTAAAAACACATAATGAGAGCCGGAAGGTTGAAGCTCAGCTTTATTTAGTTGAGGACAACACCAGGGAGGGGCAGAAGCCGTTAGTAGGCCCTAACCACCAATTTTTTTTTTTTTAAAACCACTTAATGAGAGCCGGAAGGTTGAAGCTCAGCTTTATTTAGTTGAGGACAACACCAGGGAGGGGCAGAAGCCGTTAGTAGGCCCTAACCACCATTTTTTTTTAAAAACCACTTAATGAGAGCCGGAAGGTTGAAGCTCAGCTTTATTTAGTTGAGGACAACACCAGGGAGGGGCAGAAGCCGTTAGTAGGCCCTAACCACCATTTTTTTTTTAAAAACACATAATGAGAGCCGGAAGGTTGAAGCTCAGCTTTATTTAGTTGAGGACAACACCAGGGAGGGGCAGAAGCCGTTAGTAGGCCCTAACCACCAATTTTTTTTTTTTTAAAACCACTTAATGAGAGCCGGAAGGTTGAAGCTCAGCTTTATTTAGTTGAGGACAACACCAGGGAGGGGCAGAAGCCGTTAGTAGGCCCTAACCACCATTTTTTTTTAAAAACCACTTAATGAGAGCCGGAAGGTTGAAGCTCAGCTTTATTTAGTTGAGGACAACACCAGGGAGGGGCAGAAGCCGTTAGTAGGCCCTAACCACCATTTTTTTTTTTTAAACCACATAATGAGAGCCGGAAGGTTGAAGCTCAGCTTTATTTAGTTGAGGGCAACACCAGGGAGGGGCAGAAGCCGTTAGTAGGCCCTAACCAAAGTTGAAGGCCAAATGCAGTTTAATTTCTGATACTATAGGCCGAAAGCCAGAAGGTGGAAGTTCCGATTTAGACAGTGGAGGACAATTTGAATTAGGGACTGCAGACAGACTTAGTAGGCTGTCCCCTGTGGACCATGCATCCACCACATTAACCCATTGCGCCGTAATGGACACGTAATCTTCCGTGGCCATGCCTACAGGTCCATGCGTCTGTTGTCAGGTGCACCTTTGTACTCACAGATTGCCAGAGTGCATGGACAATGCGGTCTTCTACATGCTGGTGGAGGGTTGGGATGGCTTTTCTCGCAAAAGAAGTGTCGACTGGTTAGCTTGTAGCGTGGTACAGCGTAGTCCATCATGGCCTTATTAATAGTAAATAAAATATATAACTAGGCTCTATGAACTTTTAAATAGGTTCCAGGGGTACACGGGCAGCATTGGTGTGGTCAGTGGAGGAGTATTGCAAGTAGGGGCTGCAGACAGGCTATCAAAGGCCTAAAATAACAAACAGTAGGCAGTCATGGCAGTTTTACATCGGTTACATGGATACACAGGCAGGCACTCCAGGCAGCATTGTGCTCAGTGGAGGAGTATTGCAAGTAGGGGCCGCAGACAGGCTATCAAAGGCCTAAAATAACAAACAGTAGGCAGTCATGGCAGTTTTACATCGGTTACATGGATACACAGGCAGCTAGGTGGTGAGTGGAGGAGTATTTAAAGTAAGGACCGCAGACAGGCTATCAAAGGCCTAACATAACAAACAATAGGCTCATGGCAGTTTTACAGCGGTTACATGGATACACGGGCAGGCAGCTTGGTGGTCAGTGGAGGAGTATTTAAAGTAGGGACCGCAGACAGGCTATCAAAGGCCTAAAATAACAAACAATAGGCTCATGGCAGTTTTACAGCGGTTACATGGATACACGGGCAGGCAGCTGGTGATGAGTGGAGGAGTATTTAAAGTAGGGACCGCAGACAGGCTATCAAAGGCCTAAAATAACAAACAATAGGCTCATGGCAGTTTTACAGCGGTTACATGGATACACGGGCAGGCAGCTTGGTGGTGAGTGGAGGAGTATTTAAAGTAGGGACCGCAGACAGGCTATCAAAGGCCTAAAATAACAAACAATAGGCTCATGGCAGTTTCACAGCGGTTACATGGATACACGGGCAGGCAGCTTGGTGGTGGTGAGTGGAGGAGTATTTAAAGTAGGGACCGCAGACAGGCTATCAAAGGCCTAACATAACAAACAATAGGCTCATGGCAGTTTTACAGCGGTTACATGGATACACGGGCAGGCAGCTTGGTGCTGAGTGGAGGAGTATTTAAAGTATGGACCGCAGACAGGCTTCGAAGGCCTAACACAATAAAATGGGCTGGCTGTAGGCACTTTAAAATTGGTTCCAGGGGTACACGGGCAGCAGTGGTCTGGTCAGTGGAGGCCTAGTGGAAGTATGGACCGCAGACAGGCTTCGAAGGCCTAACACAATAAAATGGGCTGACTGTAGGCACTTTAAAATTGGTTCCAGGGGTACACGGGCAGCAGTGGTCTGGTCAGTGGAGGACTAGTGGAAGTATGGACCGCAGACAGGCTTCGAAGGCCTAACACAATAAAATGGGCTGGCTGTAGGCACTTTAAAATTGGTTCCAGGGGTACACGGGCAGCAGTGGTCTGGTCAGTGGAGGCCTAGTGGAAGGAGGGACCGCAGACAGGCTTCGAAGGCCTAACACAATAAAATGGGCTGGCTGTAGGCACTTTAAAATTGGTTCCAGGGGTACACGGGCAGCAGTGGTCTGGTCAGTGGAGGCCTAGTGGAAGGAGGGAGCGCAGAAAGGCTTCAAAGGCCTAACATAACAAACAATAGGCTCATGGCAGTTTTACAGCGGTTACATGGATACACGGGCAGGCAGCTTGGTGCTGAGTGGAGGAGTATTTAAAGTATGGACCGCAGACAGGCTTCGAAGGCCTAACACAATAAAATGGGCTGGCTGTAGGCACTTTAAAATTGGTTCCAGGGGTACACGGGCAGCAGTGGTCTGGTCAGTGGAGGCCTAGTGGAAGTATGGACCGCAGACAGGCTTCGAAGGCCTAACACAATAAAATGGGCTGACTGTAGGCACTTTAAAATTGGTTCCAGGGGTACACGGGCAGCAGTGGTCTGGTCAGTGGAGGACTAGTGGAAGTATGGACCGCAGACAGGCTTCGAAGGCCTAACACAATAAAATGGGCTGACTGTAGGCACTTTAAAATTGGTTCCAGGGGTACACGGGCAGCAGTGGTCTGGTCAGTGGAGGACTAGTGGAAGTATGGACCGCAGACAGGCTTCGAAGGCCTAACACAATAAAATGGGCTGGCTGTAGGCACTTTAAAATTGGTTCCAGGGGTACACGGGCAGCAGTGGTCTGGTCAGTGGAGGCCTAGTGGAAGGAGGGACCGCAGACAGGCTTCGAAGGCCTAACACAATAAAATGGGCTGGCTGTAGGCACTTTAAAATTGGTTCCAGGGGTACACGGGCAGCAGTGGTCTGGTCAGTGGAGGACTAGTGGAAGGAGGGAGCGCAGAAAGGCTTCAAAGGCCTAAAATAACAAACAATAGGCTCATGGCAGTTTTACAGCGGTTACATGGATACACGGGCAGGCAGCTTGGTGGTCAGTGGAGGAGTAGGGACCGCAGACAGGCTATCAAAGGCCTAAAATAACAAACAATAGGCTCATGGCAGTTTTACAGCGGTTACATGGATACACGGGCAGGCAGCTTGGTGCTGAGTGGAGGAGTAGTGCAAGGAGTGTCTGTCCCAGTACTCCCAAAATATAAATAGATGTTAATGTCTCGCAAAACAACCAAAACAAAAAAAAAGATGGCATACTTAGGTACAGGGGTGGGCTCATCTGCTGTGTTTCTGACATAGTAATTTGGCAGTAACTATTTAATGGTGCCAATATAGGACACAGACACAGACTACTTTAAGTTGCATCATAGATGTCTACAAATTTGTATTGTCAGTGCCAGACATTGAATGATGTCAGCGAATAGACTAAAGATTGGTGGAGCTGTGCGACATAATTTTGCACGTAGTAGAGCCCAGTTTGAGCTGGGGTAGGGGGGAACTCTCTTGAGGCCGGCGGGACCGCCCCAGGGCCACTCATGTTACAACGGTGTGTCTGACGTTGGGTGCGCACCACCACCGCCAGAGACACTACATTGTACTATGAGGGACCCAGTAGCAATGCCGTCAACCAAAAGCGAGCACACCCACCTCTTCAGACAAACAGCAGTCTCACGGGTGCTTGCGCCAAGTCGCGATACCACGGCCCCGTGTGGGGAGTTTGGCCATTTAGGGAGGTGTAAACATGTCGTATGCTGTACAATCTGCAGCAGCAAATTAGACATTAGAAAAGTAATTCACAGGCAAGAGCTTTTCATAGGAAAGCTAGGTGTCGGCCGGGCAAGGTGGGGCAAAAGATTTTGAAATCCAGTTGTGGTTCATTTTAATGAATGTTAGATCGTCAACATTTTGGGTAGCCAGACGAGTCCTTTTTTCGGTTAATATTGACCCTGCAGCACTGAATACTCTTTCTGATAGGACACTTGCTGCCGGGCAAGCAAGCTCCTGCAATGCATATTCTGCCAATTCTGGCCAGGTGTCTAATTTGGAGGCCCAGTAATCAAATGGGAATGACGGTTGAGGGCGAACATCGATAAGGGATGAAAAATAGTTAGTAACCATACTGGACAAATGTTGTCTCCTGTCACTTTCAATTGATGCAGCAGTACCTGTCCTGTCTGCGGTCATAGCAAAATCACTCCACAACCTGGTCAGAAAACCCCTCTGTCCAACGCCACTTCTGATGTGTGCACCCCTAACACTCCTAGTCTGCTGCCCCCTGGAGCTCGTGTGAGAACGATCACGTGCGCTGTGTGCTGGGAATGCCTGAAGCAAACGGTCAACAAGAGTTGATTGTTTGGTTGCTAATATTAGTTCCAAGTTCTCATGTGGCATAATATTTTGCAATTTGCCTTTATAGCGTGGATCAAGGAGGCAGGCCAACCAGTAATCGTCATCGTTCATCATTTTCGTAATGCGTGTGTCCCTTTGTAGGATACGTAAGGCATAATCCGCCATGTGGGCCAAAGTTCCACTTGTCAAATCTCCGGTTGTGATTGGTTGAGGGGCAGTTGCAGGCAAATCTACGTCACTTGTGTCCCTCAAAAAACCAGAACCCGGCCGTGACACGCAACCAATTTCCTGTGCCCCCGTGAAAGTTTCCGCATTAAAAATATACTCATCCCCATCATCCTCCTCGTCCTCCACCTCCTCTTCGCCCGCTACCTCGTCCTGTACACTGCCCTGACCAGACAATGGCTGACTGTCATCAAGGCTTCCCTCTTCCTCTGGTGCAGACGCCTGCTCCTTTATGTGCGTCAAACTTTGCATCAGCAGACGCATTAGGGGGATGCTCATGCTTATTACGGCGTTGTCTGCACTAACCAGCCGTGTGCATTCCTCAAAACACTGAAGGACTTGACACATGTCTTGTATCTTCGACCACTGCACACCTGACAACTCCATGTCTGCCATCCTACTGCCTGCCCGTGTATCCTCCCACAAATAAATAACAGCACGCCTCTGTTCGCACAGTCTCTGAAGCATGTGCAGTGTTGAGTTCCACCTTGTTGCAACGTCTATGATTAGGCGATGCTGGGGAAGGTTCAAAGACCGCTGATAGGTCTGCATACGGCTGGCGTGTACAGGCGAACGTCGGATATGTGAGCAAAGTGCACGCACTTTGAGGAGCAGGTCGGAGAACCCAGGATAAGTTTTCAATAAGCACTGCACCACCAGGTTTAAGGTGTGAGCCAGGCAAGGAATGTGTTTCAGTTGGGAAAGGGAGATGGCAGCCATGAAATTCCTTCCGTTATCACTCACTACCTTGCCTGCCTCAAGATCTACTGTGCCCAGCCACGACTGCGTTTCTTGTTGCAAGAACTCGGACAGAACTTCCGCGGTGTGTCTGTTGTCGCCCAAACACTTCATAGCCAATACAGCCTGCTGACGCTTGGCAGTAGCTGGCCCATAATGGGACAACTGGTGTGCAACAGTGTCATCTGCCGATGGAGTGGTTGGCCGACTGCGTTCTGTGGAAGAGCTGTAGCTTCTGCAGGAGGACGAGGAGGAGGAGGAGGGGGTGCGAACGCCTACAGCCAACTGTTTCCTAGACCGTGGGCTAGGCACAACTGTCCCTAAATTGATGTCGCCTGTGGACCCTGCATCCACCACATTCACCCAGTGTGCCGTGATGGACACATAACGTCCCTGGCCATGCCTACTGGTCCATGCATCTGTAGTCAGGTGCACCTTTGTACTCACAGATTGCCTGAGTGCATGGACGATGCGCTGTTTAACATGCTGGTGCAGGGCTGGGATGGCTTTTCTGGAAAAAAAGTGTCGACTGGGTAGCTCGTATCGTGGTTCAGCGTACTCCATCAGGGCTTTGAAAGCTTCGCTTTCAACTAACCGGTAGGGCATCATCTCTAACGAGATTAGTCTAGCTATGTGGGCGTTAAAACCCTGTGTACGCGGATGCGAGGATAAGTACTTCCTTTTTCTAACCAGAGTCTCATGTAGGGTGAGCTGGACTGGAGAGCTGTAGATCGTGGAACTTTCGGGTGTGCCGGTGGACATGGCAGACTGAGAGACGGTTGGAGACGGTATTGTTTCCGCCGGTGCCCTACATGCAATATTTCCTCCTACAAAACTGGTGATTCCCTGACCCTGACTGCTTTTGGCTGGCAAAGAAACCTGCACAGATACTGCCGGTGGTGCGGAAAATGGTGGCCTTACAGTGACGGAAGGGATGTTGCGTTGCTGACTAGCTTCATTGGCCGAGGGTGCTACAACCTTGAGGGACGTTTGGTAGTTAGTCCAGGCTTGAGAATGCATGGTGGTTAAGTGTCTATGCATGCAACTAGTATTTAGACTTTTCAGATTCTGACCTCTGCTTAAGCTAGTTGAACATTTTTGACAGATGACTTTGCGCTGATCAGTTGGATGTTGTTTAAAAAAATGCCAGACTGCACTCTTCCTAGACTCTGATCCCTTTTCAGGGATTGCAGACTGAGCTTTAACCGGATGGCAACGCTGTGCTCCAACAGGTTTTGGCTTTGACACGCGTTTTGGTCCAGATACGGGCCCGGCAGATGGAACCTGTTGCGATGTTGATGCCTGCTGCGGCCCCTCCTCCACCTCCGCTTCTGAACTACTGCCGCCTGCACCCTGTTCCCCCAATGGCTGCCAATCGGGGTCAATAACTGGGTCATCTATTACCTCCTCTTCGAGCTCGTGTGCAACTTCGTCTGTGTCACTGTGTCGGTCGGTGGTATAGCGTTCGTGGCGGGGCAACATAGTCTCATCAGGGTCTGATTGTGGATCTGTACCCTGAGAGGGCAATGTGGTGGTCTGAGTCAAAGGAGCAGCATAGTACTCTGGCTGTGGCTGTGCATCAGTGCACTCCATGTCAGAATATACTTGTAATGGGCATGGCCTGTTAAATGTTTCACTTTCTAAGCCAGGGACGGTATGTGTAAAGAGCTCCATGGAGTGACCCGTTGTGTCGCCTGCTGCATCCTTCTCTCTTGTTGTAGTTTTTGCTGAGGAGGACAAGGAAGCGACTTGTCCCTGACCGTGAACATCCACAAGCGACGCGCTGCTTTTACATTTACCAGTTTCGGAAGAGGAGGCAAAAGAGCTAGAGGCTGAGTCTGCAATGTAAGCCAAAACTTGCTGTTGCTGCTCCGCCTTTAAAAGCGGTTTTCCTACTCCCAGAAAAGAGAGCGTTCGAGGCCTTGTGTAGCCTGACGACGAAACTGGCTCCACAGCTCCAGACTTAGGTGGAATATTTTTATCCCCACGACCACCTGATGCTCCACTACCACTACCATCATTACCAGCTGACAATGAACGCCCACGACGACCTCTTGCACCAGACTTCCTCATTGTTTTAAAATCTTAACCAAAGTAACTTTATTTGTTGCTATCAAACAACTTACACGGTGAGCTATAACTTCAGTATGATTTCAATATCCCTTAACAGGTTGGTGAGACCACAAGGAAAATCAGGCACAATGTTACACACTCTGTTTTCTGTGGCACAAAATCACAGAGATGACACACACGCAGGACTGTCACTCAAGCACTAATGTCAATATTAATCTCCCACCTAATTTATTTATTTTTTTTTCTCAGGGAGACTTTAGAAACCAAATAATATTAAAAAAAAAAAAAAAAAAGGCTTTCTATGGCCCACAATTAGAGAGAGAGAGGTGGCACAACCAGGAGTCAAGACTGGCGCACAAGCTGAAAGGGCAATATTACTCTCCCACTGTTTTTTATGTTTTTTTTGTTTTTTTCAGGGAGACTTTAGAAACCAAATAATATTAAAAAAACCAAAAAAAAAAAAGGCTTTCTATGGCCCACTGAATGAGAGGGAGAGAGGTGGCACACCCAGGAGTCAAGACTGGCACACAAGCTGAAAGGGCAATATTACTCTCCCACTGTTTTTTTATGTATTTTTTGTTTTTTCAGGGAGAATTAGAAACCAAATAATATTAAAAAAAAAAAAAATAGGCTTTCTATGGCCCACTGAATGAAAGGGAGAGAGGTGGCACACCCAGGAGTCAAGACTGGCACACAAGCTGAAAGGGCAATATTACTCTCCCACTGTTTTTTTATGTATTTTTTGTTTTTTCAGGGAGACTTTAGAAACCCAATAATATTTTAAAAAAAAAAAAAGGCTTTCTATGGCCCACAATTAGAGAGAGAGAGGTGGCACAACCAGGAGTCAAGACTGGCGCACAAGCTGAAAGGGCAATATTACTCTCCCACTGTTTTTTTATGTATTTTTTTTTTTTTTCAGGGAGAATTAGAAACCAAATAATATTAAAAAAAAAAAAAATAGGCTTTCTATGGCCCACTGAATGAAAGGGAGAGAGGTGGCACACCCAGGAGTCAAGACTGGCACACAAGCTGAAAGGGCAATATTACTCTCCCACTGTTTTTTTATGTATTTTTTGTTTTTTCAGGGAGACTTTAGAAACCCAATAATATTTTAAAAAAAAAATAAATAGGCTTTCTATGGCCCACTGAATGAGAGGGAGAGAGGTGGCACACCCAGGAGTCAAGACTGGCACACAAGCTGAAAGGGCAATATTACTCTCCCACTGTTTTTTTAGGTTTTTTTTTTTTTTTCAGGGAGAATTAGAAACCAAATAATATTAAAAAAAAAAAAAATAGGCTTTCTATGGCCCACTGAATGAAAGGGAGAGAGGTGGCACACCCAGGAGTCAAGACTGGCACACAAGCTGAAAGGGCAATATTACTCTCCCACTGTTTTTTTATGTATTTTTTGTTTTTTCAGGGAGACTTTAGAAACCCAATAATATTTTAAAAAAAAAATAAATAGGCTTTCTATGGCCCACTGAATGAGAGGGAGAGAGGTGGCACACCCAGGAGTCAAGACTGGCACACAAGCTGAAAGGGCAATATTACTCTCCCACTGTTTTTTTAGGTTTTTTTTTTTTTTTCAGGGAGAATTAGAAACCAAATAATATTAAAAAAAAAAAAAATAGGCTTTCTATGGCCCACTGAATGAAAGGGAGAGAGGTGGCACACCCAGGAGTCAAGACTGGCACACAAGCTGAAAGGGCAATATTACTCTCCCACTGTTTTTTTATGTATTTTTTGTTTTTTCAGGGAGACTTTAGAAACCCAATAATATTTTAAAAAAAAAATAAATAGGCTTTCTATGGCCCACTGAATGAGAGGGAGAGAGGTGGCACACCCAGGAGTCAAGACTGGCACACAAGCTGAAAGGGCAATATTACTCTCCCACTGTTTTTTTAGGTTTTTTTTTTTTTTCAGGGAGACTTTAGAAACCAAATAATATTAAAAAAAAAAAAATAGGCTTGCTATAGCCCACTGAATGAGAGATAGCACACACAGCAGTGGCACACAAGCCCTGACTGAGGCCAATATTTTTCTCCCACTGATTGATGTAGTGTTTTTGTGTTGAGGTAGAATTTAGAACACAAATCACGGAAAAAATAAATAGGCTTTCTATGGCCCACTGAATGAAAGGGAGAGAGGTGGCACACCCAGGAGTCAAGACTGGCACACAAGCTGAAAGGGCAATATTACTCTCCCACTGTTTTTTTATGTATTTTTTGTTTTTTCAGGGAGACTTTAGAAACCCAATAATATTTAAAAAAAAAAAAAAGGCTTTCTATGGCCCACAATTAGAGAGAGAGAGGTGGCACAACCAGGAGTCAAGACTGGCGCACAAGCTGAAAGGGCAATATTACTCTCCCACTGTTTTTTATGTTTTTTTTTGTTTTTTTCAGGGAGACTTTAGAAACCAAATAATATTAAAAAAACCAAAAAAAAAAAAGGCTTTCTATGGCCCACTGAATGAGAGGGAGAGAGGTGGCACACCCAGGAGTCAAGACTGGCACACAAGCTGAAAGGGCAATATTACTCTCCCACTGTTTTTTTATGTATTTTTTGTTTTTTTCAGGGAGACTTTAGAAACCCAATAATATTTAAAAAAAAAAATAAATAGGCTTTCTATGGCCCACTGAATGAGAGGGAGAGAGGTGGCACACCCAGGAGTCAAGACTGGCACACAAGCTGAAAGGGCAATATTACTCTCCCACTGTTTTTTTAGGTTTTTTTTTTTTTTCAGGGAGACTTTTGAAACCAAATAATATTAAAAAAAAAAAAAAAAAAAAAAATATAGGCTTGCTATAGCCCACTGAATGAGAGATAGCGCACACACAGCAGTGGCACACAAGCCCTGACTGAGGCCAATATTTTTCTCCCACTGATTGATGTAGTGTTTCTGTGTTGAGGTAGATTTTAGAACACAAATCACGGAAAAAATAAATAGGCTTTCTATGGCCCACTCAGTGAGAGATGGCACACACAGGGATGGCACTGTAGCAGAAATGCCAATCTTAATCTCCCCCAAAAAAAAAACAAAAAAAAAAAAAAAACTGTCCTACAATTACTATCTCCCTGCAGTAATGTAAGCCAGGTATGGCAGGCAGCAATAGGAGTGGACTGATGCACAAATTAAATAAAAAGTGTGGACAAACAAAAAAGATAGCTGTGCAGAAAGGAAGGAACAAGAGGATATGTGCTTTGAAAAAAGCAGTTGGTTTCCACAGTGGCGTACACACAGCAATACAGCTATCACGGAGCCTTCTAGGGCAGCCCAATGAGCTACAGCGCTGAGGGGAAAAAAAAAAAAAAATAGCTTCCACTGTTCCTGCACACCGAAGGTGGTGTTGGACAGTGGAAATCGCTGCAGCACAAGCGGTTTGGTGGTTAGTGGACCCTGCCTAACGCTCTCCCTGCTTCTGATGAAGCGGCAGCAACCTGTCCCTAAGCTCAGATCAGCAGCAGTAAGATGGCGGTCGGCGGGAACGCCCCTTTATAGCCCCTGTGACGCCGCAGACAGCAAGCCAATCACTGCAATGCCCTTCTCTAAGATGGTGGGGACCAGGATCTATGTCATCACGCTGCCCACACTCTGCGTTCACCTTCATTGGCTGAGAAATGGCGCTTTTCGCGTCATTGAAACGCGACTTTGGCGCGAAAGTCGCGTACCGCATGGCCGACAAGCACAGGGGTCGGATCGGGTTTCATGAGACGCCGACTTAGCCAAAAGTCGGCGACTTTTGAAAATGATCGACCCGTTTCGCTCAACCCTAGTTGTTAGTCCTGTCGCCATTGGTAATTTGCAACCTAAATTTATTTTGTCTGTGACTTTAATTTGCTCATTGTCTTCTTACCCTGTTATGGCGTTTGTGGATTCAGGTGCTGCCCTGAGTCTTATGGATCTGTCATTTGCCAAGCGCTGTGGTTTTGTTCTTGAACTGTTGGTAAATCCTATTCCTCTTAGAGGTATTGATGCTACGCCATTGGCGGAAAATAAACTGCAGTTTTGGACGCAGGTAACCATGTGCATGACTCCTGAACATCGGGAGGTGATTCGTTTTCTTGTTCTGCATAAAATGCATGATTTGGTCGTTTTGGGTCTGCCATGGTTACAGACCCACAATCCAGTCTTGGATTGGAAGGCAATGTCTGTGTCAAGTTGGGGCTGTCAGGGAATTCATGCTGATTCCCCGCCGGTGTCTATTGCTTCCTCTACTCCTTCGGAAGTTCCTGAGTATTTGTCTGATTATCAGGATGTATTCAGCGAGTCCAGGTCCAGTGCTCTGCCTCCTCATAGGGACTGTGACTGCGCCATAGATTTGATTCCAGGTAGTAAATTTCCTAAGGGAAGACTATTTAATCTGTCTGTACCTGAGCATGCCGCAATGCATTCGTATATCAAGGAGTCTCTGGAGAAGGGGCATATCCGTCCATCCTCTTCCCCTCTTGGTGCGGGATTCTTTTTTGTGGCCAAGAAGGACGGATCATTGAGACCTTGTATTGACTATCGGCTTCTGAATAAAATCACTGTTAAATTTCAGTATCCTTTGCCTCTGTTGTCGGACTTGTTTGCCCGGATAAAAGGTGCCAAGTGGTTCACCAAGATAGATCTTCGTGGTGCGTACAACCTTGTGCGCATTAAGCAAGGAGATGAATGGAAGACAGCATTTAATACGCCCGAAGGTCATTTTGAGTACTTGGTGATGCCTTTTGGGCTCTCTAATGCTCCCTCAGTGTTTCAGTCCTTTATGCATGATATTTTCCGGAAGTATCTGGATAAATTTATGATTGTTTATCTGGATGATATTCTGGTTTTCTCTGAAGATTGGGACTCACATGTGGAGCAGGTCAGGATGGTGTTTCAGGTTTTGCGTGAGAATGCTTTGTTTGTTAAGGGCTCAAAGTGTCTCTTTGGAGTACAGAAGGTTCCCTTTTTGGGGTTTATTTTTTCCCCTTCTGCTGTGGAGATGGACCCAGTCAAGGTCCGAGCTATTCATGATTGGACTCAACCCACGTCAGTTAAGAGTCTTCAGAAGTTCTTGGGTTTTGCTAACTTCTACCGTCGTTTTATCGCTAATTTTTCTAGCGTTGTTAAACCTTTGACGGATATGACCAAGAAAGGTTCTGATGTTGCTAACTGGGCTCCTGCAGCCGTGGAGGCGTTCCAAGAGTTGAAGCGCCGGTTTACTTCGGCGCCTGTTTTGTGCCAGCCTGATGTCTCACTTCCCTTTCAGGTCGAAGTGGATGCTTCTGAGATTGGGGCAGGGGCCGTTTTGTCGCAGAGAGGCCCTGGTTGCTCGGTAATGAGACCATGTGCTTTCTTCTCTAGGAAGTTTTCGCCTGCTGAGCGGAATTATGATGTTGGCAATCGGGAGTTGCTGGCCATGAAGTGGGCATTTGAGGAGTGGCGTCATTGGCTCGAGGGTGCTAAGCATCGTGTGGTGGTCTTGACTGATCACAAAAATTTGATGTATCTCGAGTCTGCTAAACGCCTGAATCCTAGACAGGCCCGCTGGTCATTGTTTTTCTCCCGTTTTGACTTTGTGGTCTCGTATTTACCAGGTTCAAAGAATGTGAAGGCTGATGCTCTTTCAAGGAGCTTTGTGCCTGACTCTCCTGGAGTCGCAGAACCAGTTGGTATTCTTAAAGAGGGAGTTATCTTGTCGGCCATTTCTCCTGATTTGCGACGTGTGTTGCAGAGATTTCAGGCTGGTAGACCTGACTCTTGTCCACCTGACAGACTGTTTGTTCCTGATAAGTGGACCAGCAGAGTCATTTCCGAGGTTCATTCCTCGGTGTTGGCAGGGCATCCGGGAATTTTTGGCACCAGAGATCTGGTGGCTAGGTCCTTTTGGTGGCCTTCATTGTCACGGGATGTGCGGTCATTTGTGCAGTCCTGTGGGACTTGTGCTCGAGCTAAGCCTTGCTGTTCTCGTGCCAGCGGGTTGCTCTTGCCCTTGCCTGTCCCGAAGAGGCCTTGGACACACATTTCCATGGATTTCATTTCAGATCTCCCGGTGTCTCAGGGCATGTCTGTCATCTGGGTGGTATGTGATCGCTTTTCTAAAATGGTCCATTTGGTGCCTTTGCCTAAGCTGCCTTCCTCTTCTGATCTGGTTCCTGTGTTCTTTCAGAATGTGGTTCGTTTACACGGCATTCCTGAGAATATTGTGTCTGACAGAGGATCCCAGTTTGTTTCCAGGTTCTGGCGATCCTTTTGTGCTAGGATGGGCATTGATTTGTCGTTTTCATCCGCCTTTCATCCTCAGACTAATGGACAAACAGAGCGAACTAATCAGACTCTGGAGGCTTATTTGAGGTGTTTTGTTTCGGCAGATCAGGATGATTGGGTGACCTTCTTGCCGTTGGCTGAGTTTGCCCTTAATAATCGGGCTAGTTCAGCTACTTTGGTTTCGCCATTTTTTTGCAACTCTGGTTTCCATCCTCGTTTTTCCTCGGGACATGTGGAGCCTTCTGACTGTCCTGGGGTAGATTCTGTGGTGGATAGGTTGCGGCAGATCTGGAATCATGTGGTGGACAACTTAAAGTTGTCACAGGAGAAGGCTCAGCGTTTTGCCAACCGCCGCCGCGGTGTGGGTCCCCGACTTCGTGTTGGGGATTTGGTATGGCTGTCTTCTCGATTTGTTCCTATGAAGGTCTCCTCTCCTAAGTTTAAGCCTCGCTTCATCGGTCCTTACAAGATATTGGAAATCCTTAATCCTGTGTCCTTTCGCTTGGATCTTCCGATGTCGTTTGCCATTCACAACGTGTTCCATAGGTCTTTGTTGCGGCGGTACGTTGTACCTGTGGTTCCTTCTGTTGAGCCTCCTGCTCCGGTGTTGGTTGAGGGCGAGTTGGAGTACGTGGTGGAGAAGATCTTGGATTCTCGTCTCTCCAGACGGAGGCTTCAGTATCTGGTCAAGTGGAAGGGCTATGGTCAGGAGGATAATTCCTGGGTGGTTGCTTCTGATGTGCATGCGGCCGATTTAGTTCGTGCCTTTCACGCTGCTCATCCTGATCGCCCTGGTGGTCTTGGTGAGGGTTCGGTGACCCCTCCTTAAAGGGGGGGTACTGTTGTGAATTAGACTTTTTGGCTCCCTCTTGTGGTTACTAGTGATATGACTCTGGGATTGTCTTTCCTCAGTTTGGCACCCACCTGGGTCGTTAGTCCAGGGGTGTCGCTATATAAACTTCCTGGATCCTTAGTCCAGTGCCTGGCATCGTTGTAATCAGATCCTTTCTGTTTGCTCCTGTCTGCTGGTCCGGTTCGTGCAATATTAAGCTAAGTCCTGCTTCTTTGTTTTTTGGTTATTTGCTTTGCTCTTTTTTTGTCCAGCTTGTACTAAATGTGATTCCTGACTTTGCTGGAAGCTCTAGGGGGCTGGTATTCTCCCCCCGGGCCGTTAGACGGTTCGGGGGTTCTTGAATATCCAGCGTGGATATTTTGATAGGGTTTTTGCTGACCATATAAGTCATCTTACTATATTCTGCTATTAGCTAGTGGGCCTCTCTTTGCTAAATTCCTAGCTCATTCTTACGTTTGTCTTTTCCTCTTACCTCACCGTTATTATTTGTTGGGGGCTTGTATCCAACTTTCGGGGGTCTTTTCTCTGGAGGCAAGAAAGGTCTTTCTTTTCCCTTCTAGGGTTAGTTAGTTCTCCGGCTGGCGCGAGACGTCTAGAACCAACGTAGGCACGTTCCCCGGCTGCTGCTATTTGTGGTGCTAGGATTAGATATATGGTCAGCTCAGTTACCACTGCCCTATGAGCTGTTTTTTTGTGTTTGCAGACTTAGAAATTATTTCTGAGACCCTCTGCCATTGGGGTCATAACAGCTCCCGGCAGCTCCCGTTCCCAGTAATGCCTTGCAAAATGACCCCAGATGATGAAGGATCACGCGAGACTGCTACGTCATCACAGGTCGTTGTCGCAAAGCATCACTGAGAACAGGAGCTGGCGGGAACATCGCTAAGGCCAGAATGTGAGTATATAACTATTTTTTTATTTTAATTCTTTTTTTAAACAGGGATATGGTGTCCACACTGCTATATACTATGTGGCTGTGTTATATAATACGTGGCTATGCTATATACTAGGTGGGCTGTGCTATATACTGCGTGGCACTGTTATACACTATGTGGCTGCTATATACTATGTGGCTGTGCTATATACTACGTGGGCTGTATTATATGCTACTTGGGCTGTTATATGCTATGTGGCTGTGCTATATACTACATGGCTGTGTTATATACTACATGGCTGCTATATACTACATAAGCTGTGTTATATGCTACGTGGCTGTGCTATATGGTATGTGGCTGTGCTATATACTACGTGGCTGTGTTATATACTACGTGGCTGTGTTATACACTACATGGCTGTGCTATATACTACGTGGGCTGTATTATATGCTACTTGGGCTGTTATATGCTATGTGGCTGTGCTATATACTACATGGCTGTGTTATATACTACATGGCTGCTATATACTACATAAGCTGTGTTATATGCTACGTGGCTGTGCTATATGCTACATGGCTGTGCTATATGCTACTTGGCTGTGCTATATACTACATGGCTGTGTTATATGCTATGTGGCTGTGTTAAATACTACGTGGGCTGTGTTATATACTACATGGGCTGTTATATGCTATGTGGCTGTGCTATATGCTACGTGGGCTGTGTTATATACTACGTGGCTGTGCTATATGCTACGTGACTGTGCTATATACTACGTGGCTGTGTTATATGCTACGTGGCTGTGTTATATGCTACATGGCTGTGCTATATGCTACTTGGCTGTGCTATATACTACGTGGCTGTGTTATATGCTATGTGGCTGTGTTATATACTACGTGGGCTGTGTTATATACTATGTGGGCTGTGTTATATGCTATGTGGCTGTGCTATAGACTACATGGCTGTGCTATATGCTACGTGGCTGTGCTATATGCTACCCATTTTGCACTTTTACAAATGTTCTATGCTAATACTTTCTAATGTTTACTTTAAAAAGTTTTCCATTTTCCATTAAAAAAATGTTATATTCAATGTATGCAGTTTTTCTTTGCAGCAAGTTTAGCTAACAATAAAATGCCTACTGGTGTTAGGGGTCAAGTTCCCGCTTCTGCACAAGGGGAATCTCGGGCCATCTCCGCTGCGGTCTCCCATTCTTCTCCTACTGCAGTGGAGTCTGCTCAGTGGAGACGTCGGTCCCAGCATCTTGCTCAGCCTGACTTTGTGCAAAGGGTTACTGCTGCCTTTTCAGCTTCTGCCATTGTAGCCAGTACTGGGCAGCAGCGAGCAGACACTTTTTAAGTCCTTCTTTTCCCCTTCTGAGCATGCCCAGGGTAAGATCTCTTCTGAAGATCAAGGGTCACATGCTCAGATACTGCAGCAAATTCCATTGGTCCTCTAGGAAGGTCCTGAAGGTGCTCAATTTCTGTGGCAGCCTTCCATTGGTCCTTCTGGGAAGGTCCTGTACTTGCTGCAGCTATAAAAGATTCGCATGACCGCACGGCCATGCGCTAGTGTACATTTGAAAACGTGTGTGTTGATGAGTGCAAGTCGTTCTTTAAACATCCCCTCCCTTGTGTATGACTGCTCGCAAAAGGTGGATGTCTGCTGTCTAGCGCCCGACTAAGCTATCAACATTAAACATATGATACAGAGTCAATTGCTGTGACCACCAGTGCGGTGCCGTGCGCTTATAGAGCGCTTCTCTAACCCAAGTCTGGGTGGTTGGTGGCGTCCGCCAGTGCGGCACTGCTCGCACTCTGGTGCTTTAATTTACTATTATTAGTTATAGACTGACACCCAGTAGCGGTGTCGAGCCCAAGTGGTTTAGTCGAACTCCATTCCCGAGTCTTGGGATTGAGTTCTGTGACTCCTTGCTTGCGCTCTTTGTATGGTACCGCGACCCTGTGACGTAACAGAGTTCGCTTCCACCGCCATATAGTGCCGCCATTTGCCAGCAGCAGGTTCTCTCCTGCACGGTGGACCCCGGGCTGCGAACGCACCAAATATCATCTCATTATTTACTCGATGCGTTCCACCAGTCCTAAAATCTGGTAACTGAGGAAGAGGGAGGAGGTCACAAAAATTGGCATATAGGGGGGTTGACGTATGGTATTGTAGAATTTACTATAGCTATCACTCATGTAAGAAGTGAAATCTGGAATTGTACTATACCTATATTTCTCTGCTGTATCTGTGCATCATGAATTGTAATATGTGTTAAAGGGGGGGCCCACTGAGACTCTTTCGCCAGGGGCCCTCAAAAACCTGGAGCCGGCCCTGCACTCTGCCTTCTCCAGCAGCTGTCTCTAGGCTAAATGCAGAATGTACTGTATCTTATAGAAACAGCAAAGCACAAGATTAGCCCTTAGAAGGACTTTTAGCATGATGGTTCAGCAACAGAATCACCACTAGAGGACTCTTATTCCTGAAACTGTGCACACAGGCCTGGACAACGACTCTCTCCTTCCAATCAGAAATGTCTCTGAGTTGTGCACTGGCATCATTGTGCCAACCAAGAAGGCGCTGGTACTTTTATAACATCTGATGAGCTAAAGCTGCCAGCCAATCACAATAAAGCCACTACCAAGATGGCTACGGCATTACGGTAGCAGGCAATCCTGTCATGTTTGTTGGCTGTGTAACAGGTGCCATACATGAAGGGCAGGGATTCGAGTATTAATTCCAAGCACCAGCCAATGTTCGACGTGTGCCAAGCACATCCGAGCACCAAGATATTTGAATGATTTCCGAGTATCACCGTGCATTTTCGCTCATCACTGCTGTTTAAGGAATGCTTTGACACGTTGAATGCAGTTGGGAAAATCAAGATCTGCTGCTGGTAGCTTATTTTTCAATTGAGTACCAAGGGTGTCCCTGATATGCTTCATGTGAGACAAGTGCAGAGATGCTGCAGGCCTTGGTATCACGTTTAATCCATACACGTTTAATTCATGAACATTCAGTAGCATGAGCAACATGCCGCCTGCCATCACCATGTTGAAAACGGTCGTACCACTGGTTCCACCATCAAATCAATGTAATGTTTAGTTGTTACTATTCCTGGAATGAAAACAAGAGGAATGCAACTACCATATATTATGCCACCATCATCAGTGTGATATTCTCTTGTGAAGGCTTCTTTATGGCATTGCCCACTAATAATCTAATCTAACCTGCACTAATTATTACAAATAATGCAGTGAAAACCCTTGTTTTAAATTAAAATTTAGGAAAAACATTTCTTTTATAACTCCTGGCAGCTTTTATTTTTAATTTTGCAAAGTCTTTGCATTTAAAAATGAGATATGAAATTATTTTCTTTTATAGCAGTGATCACAGAGAGAAAAACACAAGAAAGGGATAGTAGACTAATATCAATTTAATGTTGCTGTATTGTAATCTAGCTTTCTCATTGTCAGCAGTTGCAGTTTTCCGATTGTCAGCCTGTTTTCAAAGTTATCATTCACTCTAAACCTATTCAAATCTGCTGTAAAATAAGTCTGCACTGAGGGATTTGAAGGGGTATTCCCAACTCCAAGATGCTATCCCAAGTAGTAGGTGTAATAACAATAATATTAGCATATACCTCCAATTGGAAATGTAGTATAGTTTTTCTGATTCACTATGTCTCTGTTATGCCCAACAGTGGCGCATGTGGGTTTGTGGGCCCACTGTGCCACAAGACCAGGCCTGCCTAGGAAGGGGCATAGCTAAGTGGCTACCAGTTGTTCACTGAAGCTCCTGATGGTGGAGACAGACTGGGATGCAGGTACCGCTCCTAGGCAGATCTTGGAACTGCAGCCTCTGACCGGAGGGGTCAGGTTCACAGACACTGATTAGGGCTATGTTCAGACACACCAGTCTAGGAAAGGACATACTGGGCCCCTGGCCCTCAAGGGAGGCCAGCATGACGGGGTCATGGGGAATGGCAGAGCCTCAGGGTGGGCAAGGGAAAGTCGGGGTTAAATAGTTTGCTTGGGCTGTGTACTTTTGAATTTGGACAGGGGGGGGCGGGGTTTGGATGAGTCAGAGAGGCGCAAGCAGGGGGAGCTTACTGAGGGGGTGATTTGGATAAGAAACTGACAATTTCACCTCAGCAACTGCCACGCTCACCTGCTGGTCCGGCGGTGGCTGAAATCAATCCCCAGTGATGGATGTGGAGGCCTTATTGCAGAGACTGCGTGAACAGGCCAGCACACAGGGCACCGAATGGCTGCAGCAGTCAATCAGCAGCTTTCTGGACGGAGCGGTGACGGGACCAGCCCAGGTACCTGCAGAGGGACGCCGGCCGCGGAGGTCCAGGCCTCCGGCATGCTTGAGCCCCGACGTCACCCCTTGGGCCTGGCGCCATATCAGGAGCCCCTCTAGGGACCCTCTGGCAGGAGACGCGAGCGGCGGTGCAGCAGCGGCCCACGGCAGAGGCGGGAGGAATCTGGCAGTGCGGCGGGGCCTGCAGCAGAGGGAAGTGTCGGCCTCCTCCTCGGCGCATGTGACTCACCAGGTGTCGGGACCAGGAGCGACGGGCTGTGCAAGGTCAGGTGAGCCTGCTCGGCGCGGAGGAGCGGGCGCTTCCAGGAGACGGGGGCCTTATTCCCAGGCCTCTCGGCGTGTGGCATCTAACAGGCGGCGTTCTGCCGGCCCTGTCAGCAGCGCTCTGCCTGGGACGGGGCAGGGAGCTGGAGGGCTGACTTCCTCTAGTCAGCGCAGTCCGGGGCTGAGTCCATCCAGGGGGTCTGGCCATGTCACAGCTGCAGATAGGAGCACTTCCCAGCATGGGCAGCGTTACACTGGCTCAGGCATCTTCACAGCGGCGGCGTCAGCAGCAAGGGACCCTTCACCTTCGGATTGGGTGTCACAGGACGGCAGTCGGCCGTCTGACTTACCCGGGGACTAACGGATGGAGAGCTCAGGAGAGGAGCACGTATGTCTGGCTTCAGGATCTTCAGCTGCCGGGTCCACAGCGCTTGGGCAGCTAGGTGAGAACAATCCTTTTCTTTCATGTACCCCTGTGTTAGCTCCCTCTGTCAGTGTTAATAGGGATGTATATATGGGGGGAGTCGGGGGGGGGGGTTAGGGCTTATCATGCACGGGCTTAGAGATCTGGCGGTGCTATGGGGATCGGGGGGTTCAAACCTGGGGTCTTCTCCTTCTGCGGCATGGCTTGGGAATCCAGGGGAAGTTTCGGGTTTGAGGGGTTCTCTGGGGGGGTTCACTGATTTGAGTTCTAGGAGTATGTCGTCAGATAATGTGGGCAATGATGCTGCGGCGACAAGTGCCATCGTACCTTCAGTTAGCGTGTCTGTTGCCAGTCAGGCACACTTAAAAAGTGAAACTAGGGATAAAATTTGGAAAGGGGAATACGTGGAAATATTCTCCTTATTACCACTAGAGCATTTTCAATTGGACAGGCTGTGCAAAGATGATTTAAAAAAAGAGGAGGAAGAAAAGAGGTGTTTAAGGCCGATTCCTAGGACGTTTTCTAATTGGTTACAGGCATTCGCCATTTTGGCGAGTGTGATTGGTGAGAGGTCCCCCGAGAACTGCTCGGGGCTTTTTTGTTACATGGATGCGATTGGGGAAGCTTATCGGACTTACGGGGGCCAAGGTTGGCTCAGATACGATGAGCAATTCCGGCAACAGAAGGCCATTAGGCCCAGTATTTGGTGGGATCACAAAGATATAGCTTTGTGGATGAAGGTTATGGTCCCGTCACGCTAAGGGTCAGGCAGCCAGTCGTTTCTTGGAAGCGCTGGGGGTTCAGGGCAGTCGGGACACTCAGTGGCAATGCAGAGAGGACTGTGCTTTGCATTCAATGAAGGGTCATGTAAATTTGGGGGAAAATGCAAATTCAAGCATGAATGTACAACTTACGGTGGACCGCACGGGTCATCCAAATGTTTTAAGGGTGGCAGACAGAGAAGCGGAGACGGTTCTGAAAAAAGGAATGACGCCAATTCGTCTGGACGTGATGGTGCCATTTTTAAATAGGTACCCTGATTCACCAGCTGCAGTTTTGTTAGAAGGAGGTTTTCGGGATGGTTTCCGTATTCCATTCGTGGATGCGGAACATACATTTTCCACAAAAAATTTGAAATCGGCTTTGCAATTTCCTGATGTGGTTGCTATTAATAGTTGGAAAGCGAAGTTAAATTGGGTAGGATGGCCGGCCCTTTTCCAGTGGCGCCTATAGGCAATCTGAGGGTTTCCCCGTTGGGCGTGGTACCAAAAAAGGAACCCAATAAATTCAGATTGATTTATCATTAGTGTTGAGCGATACCGTCCGATACTTGAAAGTATCGGTATCGGAAAGTATCGGCCGATACCGTCAAAGTATCGGATCTAATCCGATCCCGATACCAATACAAGTCAATGGGACTCAAGTATCGGACGGTATCCCTGATGGTTCCCAGGGTCTGAAGGAGAGGAAACTCTCCTTCAGGCCCTGGGATCCATATTAATGTGTAAAATAAAGAATTAAAATAAAAAATATTGCTATACTCACCTCTCCGACGCAGCCTGGACCTCACCGAGGGAACCGGCAGCGTTCTTTGCTTAAAATGCGCGCGTTTACTTCCTTCTGTGACGTCACGGCTTGTGATTGGTCGCGTGCCGCCCATGTGGCCGCGACGCGACCAATCACAGCAAGCCGTGACGTAATTTTCAGGTCCTCAATGCCTAATTCTAGGCATTCAGGATTTTAAAATTACGTTCCGGCTTGTGATTGGTTGCGTCGCGGTCACATGGGCGACGCGACCAATCACAAGCCGTGACGTCACGGGAGGCAGGAAACGCGCGCATTTTAAAATTACGTCACGGCTTGTGATTGGTTGTGTGCCACCCATGTGACCGCGACGCGACCAATCACAGCAAGCCGTGACGTAATTTCAGGTCCGGAATGCAGAATTAGGCATACAAAATTTATTGAATATCCAGCGTGGATATTTTGATAGGGTTTTTGCTGACCATATAAGTCATCTTACTATATTCTGCTATTAGCTAGTGGGCCTCTCTTTGCTAAATTCCTAGCTCATTCTTACGTTTGTCTTTTCCTCTTACCTCACCGTTATTATTTGTTGGGGGCTTGTATCCAACTTTCGGGGGTCTTTTCTCTGGAGGCAAGAAAGGTCTTTCTTTTCCCTTCTAGGGTTAGTTAGTTCTCCGGCTGGCGCGAGACGTCTAGAACCAACGTAGGCACGTTCCCCGGCTGCTGCTATTTGTGGTGCTAGGATTAGATATATGGTCAGCTCAGTTACCACTGCCCTATGAGCTGTTTTTTTGTGTTTTCAGACTTAGAAATTATTTCTGAGACCCTCTGCCATTGGGGTCATAACAGCTCCCGGCAGCTCCCGTTCCCAGTAATGCCTTGCAAAATGACCCCAGATGATGAAGGATCACGCGAGACTGCTACGTCATCACAGGTCGTTGTCGCAAAGCATCACTGAGAACAGGAGCTGGCGGGAACATCGCTAAGGCCAGAATGTGAGTATATAACTATTTTTTTATTTTAATTCTTTTTTTAAACAGGGATATGGTGTCCACACTGCTATATACTATGTGGCTGTGTTATATAATACGTGGCTATGCTATATACTAGGTGGGCTGTGCTATATACTGCGTGGCACTGTTATACACTATGTGGCTGCTATATACTATGTGGCTGTGCTATATACTACGTGGGCTGTATTATATGCTACTTGGGCTGTTATATGCTATGTGGCTGTGCTATATACTACATGGCTGTGTTATATACTACATGGCTGCTATATACTACATAAGCTGTGTTATATGCTACGTGGCTGTGCTATATGGTATGTGGCTGTGCTATATACTACGTGGCTGTGTTATATACTACGTGGCTGTGTTTTACACTACATGGCTGTGCTATATACTACGTGGGCTGTATTATATGCTACTTGGGCTGTTATATGCTATGTGGCTGTGCTATATACTACATGGCTGTGTTATATACTACATGGCTGCTATATACTACATAAGCTGTGTTATATGCTACGTGGCTGTGCTATATGCTACATGGCTGTGCTATATGCTACTTGGCTGTGCTATATACTACATGGCTGTGTTATATGCTATGTGGCTGTGTTAAATACTACGTGGGCTGTGTTATATACTACATGGGCTGTTATATGCTATGTGGCTGTGCTATATGCTACGTGGGCTGTGTTATATACTACGTGGCTGTGCTATATGCTACGTGACTGTGCTATATACTACGTGGCTGTGTTATATGCTACGTGGCTGTGTTATATGCTACATGGCTGTGCTATATGCTACTTGGCTGTGCTATATACTACGTGGCTGTGTTATATGCTATGTGGCTGTGTTATATACTACGTGGGCTGTGTTATATACTATGTGGGCTGTGTTATATGCTATGTGGCTGTGCTATAGACTACATGGCTGTGCTATATGCTACGTGGCTGTGCTATATGCTACCCATTTTGCACTTTTACAAATGTTCTATGCTAATACTTTCTAATGTTTACTTTAAAAAGTTTTCCATTTTCCATTAAAAAAATGTTATATTCAATGTATGCAGTTTTTCTTTGCAGCAAGTTTAGCTAACAATAAAATGCCTACTGGTGTTAGGGGTCGAGTTCCCGCTTCTGCACAAGGGGAATCTCGGGCCATCTCCGCTGCGGTCTCCCATTCTTCTCCTACTGCAGTGGAGTCTGCTCAGTGGAGACGTCGGTCCCAGCATCTTGCTCAGCCTGACTTTGTGCAAAGGGTTACTGCTGCCTTTTCAGCTTCTGCCATTGTAGCCAGTACTGGGCAGCAGCGAGCAGACACTTTTTAAGTCCTTCTTTTCTCCTTCTGAGCATGCCCAGGGTAAGATCTCTTCTGAAGATCAAGGGTCACATGCTCAGATACTGCAGCAAATTCCATTGGTCCTCTAGGAAGGTCCTGAAGGTGCTCAATTTCTGTGGCAGCCTTCCATTGGTCCTTCTGGGAAGGTCCTGTACTTGCTGCAGCTATAAAAGATTCGCATGACCGCACGGCCATGCGCTAGTGTACATTTGAAAACGTGTGTGTTGATGAGTGCAAGTCGTTCTTTAAACATCCCCTCCCTTGTGTATGACTGCTCGCAAAAGGTGGATGTCTGCTGTCTAGCGCCCGACTAAGCTATCAACATTAAACATATGATACAGAGTCAATTGCTGTGACCACCAGTGCGGTGCCGTGCGCTTATAGAGCGCTTCTCTAACCCAAGTCTGGGTGGTTGGTGGCGTCCGCCAGTGCGGCACTGCTCGCACTCTGGTGCTTTAATTTACTATTATTAGTTATAGACTGACACCCAGTAGCGGTGTCGAGCCCAAGTGGTTTAGTCGAACTCCATTCCCGAGTCTTGGGATTGAGTTCTGTGACTCCTTGCTTGCGCTCTTTGTATGGTACCGCGACCCTGTGACGTAACAGAGTTCGCTTCCACCGCCATATAGTGCCGCCATTTGCCAGCAGCAGGTTCTCTCCTGCACGGTGGACCCCGGGCTGCGAACGCACCAAATATCATCTCATTATTTACTCGATGCGTTCCACCAGTCCTAACAACTGGTAACTGAGGAAGAGGGAGGAGGTCACAAAAATTGGCATATAGGGGGGTTGACGTATGGTATTGTAGAATTTACTATAGCTATCACTCATGTAAGAAGTGAAATCTGGAATTGTACTATACCTATATTTCTCTGCTGTATCTGTGCATCATGAATTGTAATATGTGTTAAAGGGGGGGCCCACTGAGACTCTTTCGCCCGGGGCCCTCAAAAACCTGGAGCCGGCCCTGCACTCTGCCTTCTCCAGCAGCTGTCTCTAGGCTAAATGCAGAATGTACTGTATCTTATAGAAACAGCAAAGCACAAGATTAGCCCTTAGAAGGACTTTTAGCATGATGGTTCAGCAACAGAATCACCACTAGAGGACTCTTATTCCTGAAACTGTGCACACAGGCCTGGACAACGACTCTCTCCTTCCAATCAGAAATGTCTCTGAGTTGTGCACTGGCATCATTGTGCCAACCAAGAAGGCGCTGGTACTTTTATAACATCTGATGAGCTAAAGCTGCCAGCCAATCACAATAAAGCCACTACCAAGATGGCTACGGCATTACGGTAGCAGGCAATCCTGTCATGTTTGTTGGCTGTGTAACAGGTGCCATACATGAAGGGCAGGGATTCGAGTATTAATTCCAAGCACCAGCCAATGTTCGACGTGTGCCAAGCACATCCGAGCACCAAGATATTTGAATGATTTCCGAGTATCACCGTGCATTTTCGCTCATCACTGCTGTTTAAGGAATGCTTTGACACGTTGAATGCAGTTGGGAAAATCAAGATCTGCTGCTGGTAGCTTATTTTTCAATTGAGTACCAAGGGTGTCCCTGATATGCTTCATGTGAGACAAGTGCAGAGATGCTGCAGGCCTTGGTATCACGTTTAATCCATACACGTTTAATTCATGAACATTCAGTAGCATGAGCAACATGCCGCCTGCCATCACCATGTTGAAAACGGTCGTACCACTGGTTCCACCATCAAATCAATGTAATGTTTAGTTGTTACTATTCCTGGAATGAAAACAAGAGGAATGCAACTACCATATATTATGCCACCATCATCAGTGTGATATTCTCTTGTGAAGGCTTCTTTATGGCATTGCCCACTAATAATCTAATCTAACCTGCACTAATTATTACAAATAATGCAGTGAAAACCCTTGTTTTAAATTAAAATTTAGGAAAAACATTTCTTTTATAACTCCTGGCAGCTTTTATTTTTAATTTTGCAAAGTCTTTGCATTTAAAAATGAGATATGAAATTATTTTCTTTTATAGCAGTGATCACAGAGAGAAAAACACAAGAAAGGGATAGTAGACTAATATCAATTTAATGTTGCTGTATTGTAATCTAGCTTTCTCATTGTCAGCAGTTGCAGTTTTCCGATTGTCAGCCTGTTTTCAAAGTTATCATTCACTCTAAACCTATTCAAATCTGCTGTAAAATAAGTCTGCACTGAGGGATTTGAAGGGGTATTCCCAACTCCAAGATGCTATCCCAAGTAGTAGGTGTAATAACAATAATATTAGCATATACCTCCAATTGGAAATGTAGTATAGTTTTTCTGATTCACTATGTCTCTGTTATGCCCAACAGTGGCGCATGTGGGTTTGTGGGCCCACTGTGCCACAAGACCAGGCCTGCCTAGGAAGGGGCATAGCTAAGTGGCTACCAGTTGTTCACTGAAGCTCCTGATGGTGGAGACAGACTGGGATGCAGGTACCGCTCCTAGGCAGATCTTGGAACTGCAGCCTCTGACCGGAGGGGTCAGGTTCACAGACACTGATTAGGGCTATGTTCAGACACACCAGTCTAGGAAAGGACATACTGGGCCCCTGGCCCTCAAGGGAGGCCAGCATGACGGGGTCATGGGGAATGGCAGAGCCTCAGGGTGGGCAAGGGAAAGTCGGGGTTAAATAGTTTGCTTGGGCTGTGTACTTTTGAATTTGGACAGGGGGGGGCGGGGTTTGGATGAGTCAGAGAGGCGCAAGCAGGGGGAGCTTACTGAGGGGGTGATTTGGATAAGAAACTGACAATTTCACCTCAGCAACTGCCACGCTCACCTGCTGGTCCGGCGGTGGCTGAAATCAATCCCCAGTGATGGATGTGGAGGCCTTATTGCAGAGACTGCGTGAACAGGCCAGCACACAGGGCACCGAATGGCTGCAGCAGTCAATCAGCAGCTTTCTGGACGGAGCGGTGACGGGACCAGCCCAGGTACCTGCAGAGGGACGCCGGCCGCGGAGGTCCAGGCCTCCGGCATGCTTGAGCCCCGACGTCACCCCTTGGGCCTGGCGCCATATCAGGAGCCCCTCTAGGGACCCTCTGGCAGGAGACGCGAGCGGCGGTGCAGCAGCGGCCCACGGCAGAGGCGGGAGGAATCTGGCAGTGCGGCGGGGCCTGCAGCAGAGGGAAGTGTCGGCCTCCTCCTCGGCGCATGTGACTCACCAGGTGTCGGGACCAGGAGCGACGGGCTGTGCAAGGTCAGGTGAGCCTGCTCGGCGCGGAGGAGCGGGCGCTTCCAGGAGACGGGGGCCTTATTCCCAGGCCTCTCGGCGTGTGGCATCTAACAGGCGGCGTTCTGCCGGCCCTGTCAGCAGCGCTCTGCCTGGGACGGGGCAGGGAGCTGGAGGGCTGACTTCCTCTAGTCAGCGCAGTCCGGGGCTGAGTCCATCCAGGGGGTCTGGCCATGTCACAGCTGCAGATAGGAGCACTTCCCAGCATGGGCAGCGTTACACTGGCTCAGGCATCTTCACAGCGGCGGCGTCAGCAGCAAGGGACCCTTCACCTTCGGATTGGGTGTCACAGGACGGCAGTCGGCCGTCTGACTTACCCGGGGACTAACGGATGGAGAGCTCAGGAGAGGAGCACGTATGTCTGGCTTCAGGATCTTCAGCTGCCGGGTCCACAGCGCTTGGGCAGCTAGGTGAGAACAATCCTTTTCTTTCATGTACCCCTGTGTTAGCTCCCTCTGTCAGTGTTAATAGGGATGTATATATGGGGGGAGTCGGGGGGGGGGGTTAGGGCTTATCATGCACGGGCTTAGAGATCTGGCGGTGCTATGGGGATCGGGGGGTTCAAACCTGGGGTCTTCTCCTTCTGCGGCATGGCTTGGGAATCCAGGGGAAGTTTCGGGTTTGAGGGGTTCTCTGGGGGGGTTCACTGATTTGAGTTCTAGGAGTATGTCGTCAGATAATGTGGGCAATGATGCTGCGGCGACAAGTGCCATCGTACCTTCAGTTAGCGTGTCTGTTGCCAGTCAGGCACACTTAAAAAGTGAAACTAGGGATAAAATTTGGAAAGGGGAATACGTGGAAATATTCTCCTTATTACCACTAGAGCATTTTCAATTGGACAGGCTGTGCAAAGATGATTTAAAAAAAGAGGAGGAAGAAAAGAGGTGTTTAAGGCCGATTCCTAGGACGTTTTCTAATTGGTTACAGGCATTCGCCATTTTGGCGAGTGTGATTGGTGAGAGGTCCCCCGAGAACTGCTCGGGGCTTTTTTGTTACATGGATGCGATTGGGGAAGCTTATCGGACTTACGGGGGCCAAGGTTGGCTCAGATACGATGAGCAATTCCGGCAACAGAAGGCCATTAGGCCCAGTATTTGGTGGGATCACAAAGATATAGCTTTGTGGATGAAGGTTATGGTCCCGTCACGCTAAGGGTCAGGCAGCCAGTCGTTTCTTGGAAGCGCTGGGGGTTCAGGGCAGTCGGGACACTCAGTGGCAATGCAGAGAGGACTGTGCTTTGCATTCAATGAAGGGTCATGTAAATTTGGGGGAAAATGCAAATTCAAGCATGAATGTACAACTTACGGTGGACCGCACGGGTCATCCAAATGTTTTAAGGGTGGCAGACAGAGAAGCGGAGACGGTTCTGAAAAAAGGAATGACGCCAATTCGTCTGGACGTGATGGTGCCATTTTTAAATAGGTACCCTGATTCACCAGCTGCAGTTTTGTTAGAAGGAGGTTTTCGGGATGGTTTCCGTATTCCATTCGTGGATGCGGAACATACATTTTCCACAAAAAATTTGAAATCGGCTTTGCAATTTCCTGATGTGGTTGCTATTAATAGTTGGAAAGCGAAGTTAAATTGGGTAGGATGGCCGGCCCTTTTCCAGTGGCGCCTATAGGCAATCTGAGGGTTTCCCCGTTGGGCGTGGTACCAAAAAAGGAACCCAATAAATTCAGATTGATTTATCATTAGTGTTGAGCGATACCGTCCGATACTTGAAAGTATCGGTATCGGAAAGTATCGGCCGATACCGTCAAAGTATCGGATCTAATCCGATCCCGATACCAATACAAGTCAATGGGACTCAAGTATCGGACGGTATCCCTGATGGTTCCCAGGGTCTGAAGGAGAGGAAACTCTCCTTCAGGCCCTGGGATCCATATTAATGTGTAAAATAAAGAATTAAAATAAAAAATATTGCTATACTCACCTCTCCGACGCAGCCTGGACCTCACCGAGGGAACCGGCAGCGTTCTTTGCTTAAAATGCGCGCGTTTACTTCCTTCTGTGACGTCACGGCTTGTGATTGGTCGCGTGCCGCCCATGTGGCCGCGACGCGACCAATCACAGCAAGCCGTGACGTAATTTTCAGGTCCTCAATGCCTAATTCTAGGCATTCAGGATTTTAAAATTACGTTCCGGCTTGTGATTGGTTGCGTCGCGGTCACATGGGCGACGCGACCAATCACAAGCCGTGACGTCACGGGAGGCAGGAAACGCGCGCATTTTAAAATTACGTCACGGCTTGTGATTGGTTGTGTGCCACCCATGTGACCGCGACGCGACCAATCACAGCAAGCCGTGACGTAATTTCAGGTCCGGAATGCAGAATTAGGCATACAAAATTTATTGAATATCCAGCGTGGATATTTTGATAGGGTTTTTGCTGACCATATAAGTCATCTTACTATATTCTGCTATTAGCTAGTGGGCCTCTCTTTGCTAAATTCCTAGCTCATTCTTACGTTTGTCTTTTCCTCTTACCTCACCGTTATTATTTGTTGGGGGCTTGTATCCAACTTTCGGGGGTCTTTTCTCTGGAGGCAAGAAAGGTCTTTCTTTTCCCTTCTAGGGTTAGTTAGTTCTCCGGCTGGCGCGAGACGTCTAGAACCAACGTAGGCACGTTCCCCGGCTGCTGCTATTTGTGGTGCTAGGATTAGATATATGGTCAGCTCAGTTACCACTGCCCTATGAGCTGTTTTTTTGTGTTTTCAGACTTAGAAATTATTTCTGAGACCCTCTGCCATTGGGGTCATAACAGCTCCCGGCAGCTCCCGTTCCCAGTAATGCCTTGCAAAATGACCCCAGATGATGAAGGATCACGCGAGACTGCTACGTCATCACAGGTCGTTGTCGCAAAGCATCACTGAGAACAGGAGCTGGCGGGAACATCGCTAAGGCCAGAATGTGAGTATATAACTATTTTTTTATTTTAATTCTTTTTTTAAACAGGGATATGGTGTCCACACTGCTATATACTATGTGGCTGTGTTATATAATACGTGGCTATGCTATATACTAGGTGGGCTGTGCTATATACTGCGTGGCACTGTTATACACTATGTGGCTGCTATATACTATGTGGCTGTGCTATATACTACGTGGGCTGTATTATATGCTACTTGGGCTGTTATATGCTATGTGGCTGTGCTATATACTACATGGCTGTGTTATATACTACATGGCTGCTATATACTACATAAGCTGTGTTATATGCTACGTGGCTGTGCTATATGGTATGTGGCTGTGCTATATACTACGTGGCTGTGTTATATACTACGTGGCTGTGTTATACACTACATGGCTGTGCTATATACTACGTGGGCTGTATTATATGCTACTTGGGCTGTTATATGCTATGTGGCTGTGCTATATACTACATGGCTGTGTTATATACTACATGGCTGCTATATACTACATAAGCTGTGTTATATGCTACGTGGCTGTGCTATATGCTACATGGCTGTGCTATATGCTACTTGGCTGTGCTATATACTACATGGCTGTGTTATATGCTATGTGGCTGTGTTAAATACTACGTGGGCTGTGTTATATACTACATGGGCTGTTATATGCTATGTGGCTGTGCTATATGCTACGTGGGCTGTGTTATATACTACGTGGCTGTGCTATATGCTACGTGACTGTGCTATATACTACGTGGCTGTGTTATATGCTACGTGGCTGTGTTATATGCTACATGGCTGTGCTATATGCTACTTGGCTGTGCTATATACTACGTGGCTGTGTTATATGCTATGTGGCTGTGTTATATACTACGTGGGCTGTGTTATATACTATGTGGGCTGTGTTATATGCTATGTGGCTGTGCTATAGACTACATGGCTGTGCTATATGCTACGTGGCTGTGCTATATGCTACCCATTTTGCACTTTTACAAATGTTCTATGCTAATACTTTCTAATGTTTACTTTAAAAAGTTTTCCATTTTCCATTAAAAAAATGTTATATTCAATGTATGCAGTTTTTCTTTGCAGCAAGTTTAGCTAACAATAAAATGCCTACTGGTGTTAGGGGTCGAGTTCCCGCTTCTGCACAAGGGGAATCTCGGGCCATCTCCGCTGCGGTCTCCCATTCTTCTCCTACTGCAGTGGAGTCTGCTCAGTGGAGACGTCGGTCCCAGCATCTTGCTCAGCCTGACTTTGTGCAAAGGGTTACTGCTGCCTTTTCAGCTTCTGCCATTGTAGCCAGTACTGGGCAGCAGCGAGCAGACACTTTTTAAGTCCTTCTTTTCTCCTTCTGAGCATGCCCAGGGTAAGATCTCTTCTGAAGATCAAGGGTCACATGCTCAGATACTGCAGCAAATTCCATTGGTCCTCTAGGAAGGTCCTGAAGGTGCTCAATTTCTGTGGCAGCCTTCCATTGGTCCTTCTGGGAAGGTCCTGTACTTGCTGCAGCTATAAAAGATTCGCATGACCGCACGGCCATGCGCTAGTGTACATTTGAAAACGTGTGTGTTGATGAGTGCAAGTCGTTCTTTAAACATCCCCTCCCTTGTGTATGACTGCTCGCAAAAGGTGGATGTCTGCTGTCTAGCGCCCGACTAAGCTATCAACATTAAACATATGATACAGAGTCAATTGCTGTGACCACCAGTGCGGTGCCGTGCGCTTATAGAGCGCTTCTCTAACCCAAGTCTGGGTGGTTGGTGGCGTCCGCCAGTGCGGCACTGCTCGCACTCTGGTGCTTTAATTTACTATTATTAGTTATAGACTGACACCCAGTAGCGGTGTCGAGCCCAAGTGGTTTAGTCGAACTCCATTCCCGAGTCTTGGGATTGAGTTCTGTGACTCCTTGCTTGCGCTCTTTGTATGGTACCGCGACCCTGTGACGTAACAGAGTTCGCTTCCACCGCCATATAGTGCCGCCATTTGCCAGCAGCAGGTTCTCTCCTGCACGGTGGACCCCGGGCTGCGAACGCACCAAATATCATCTCATTATTTACTCGATGCGTTCCACCAGTCCTAACAACTGGTAACTGAGGAAGAGGGAGGAGGTCACAAAAATTGGCATATAGGGGGGTTGACGTATGGTATTGTAGAATTTACTATAGCTATCACTCATGTAAGAAGTGAAATCTGGAATTGTACTATACCTATATTTCTCTGCTGTATCTGTGCATCATGAATTGTAATATGTGTTAAAGGGGGGGCCCACTGAGACTCTTTCGCCAGGGGCCCTCAAAAACCTGGAGCCGGCCCTGCACTCTGCCTTCTCCAGCAGCTGTCTCTAGGCTAAATGCAGAATGTACTGTATCTTATAGAAACAGCAAAGCACAAGATTAGCCCTTAGAAGGACTTTTAGCATGATGGTTCAGCAACAGAATCACCACTAGAGGACTCTTATTCCTGAAACTGTGCACACAGGCCTGGACAACGACTCTCTCCTTCCAATCAGAAATGTCTCTGAGTTGTGCACTGGCATCATTGTGCCAACCAAGAAGGCGCTGGTACTTTTATAACATCTGATGAGCTAAAGCTGCCAGCCAATCACAATAAAGCCACTACCAAGATGGCTACGGCATTACGGTAGCAGGCAATCCTGTCATGTTTGTTGGCTGTGTAACAGGTGCCATACATGAAGGGCAGGGATTCGAGTATTAATTCCAAGCACCAGCCAATGTTCGACGTGTGCCAAGCACATCCGAGCACCAAGATATTTGAATGATTTCCGAGTATCACCGTGCATTTTCGCTCATCACTGCTGTTTAAAGGGAACCTGTCACCACGTTTTTGGAAGATGGGATAAAAATAGCGTTAAATAGGGGCAGAGGTGGGCGTTACATTAGTGTGTGTGTTATGCGTTTATTACCCACCTAAGTTGCCGAAATAACTTTGCAAAGTCTCCGTTTTCGCCTGTCAATCAGGCTGGTCAGGTCGCATGGGCGTTGTCTTCCCCCAGATTTGGCGTAGTTTTCCGTTGGTGGCGTAGTGGTGTGCGCATGCCCAAAGTCCGGAATCCTCTTCCAGGGGATTTAAAATAGCGCGGTGTTCGTTATTGCATTGGTGATCGGTGGGCGCGGCCATCTTCCTTTGGCCGCGCGTGCGCAGAAGCGGCGCTCTGCTGGCCGCGGCTTCAGGAAAATGGCCGCCGCGATATCCATCTGCGCACGCGCGGCATCCCGCGGCCATTTTCCTGAAGCCGCGGCCAGCAGAGCGCCGCTTCTGCGCACGCGCGGCCAAAGGAAGATGGCCGCGCCCACCGATCACCAATGCAATAACGAACACCGCGCTATTTTAAATCCCCTGGAAGAGGATTCCGGACTTTGGGCATGCGCACACCACTACGCCACCAACGGAAAACTACGCCAAATCTGGGTGAAGACACCACGCCCATGTGACCTGACCAGCCTGATTGACAGGCGAAAACGGAGACTTTGCAAAGTTATTTCGGCAACTTAGGTGGGTAATAAACGCATAACACACACACTAATGTAACGCCCACCTCTGCCCCTATTTAACGCTATTTTTATCCCATCTTCCAAAAACGTGGTGACAGGTTCCCTTTAAGGAATGCTTTGACACGTTGAATGCAGTTGGGAAAATCAAGATCTGCTGCTGGTAGCTTATTTTTCAATTGAGTACCAAGGGTGTCCCTGATATGCTTCATGTGAGACAAGTGCAGAGATGCTGCAGGCCTTGGTATCACGTTTAATCCATACACGTTTAATTCATGAACATTCAGTAGCATGAGCAACATGCCGCCTGCCATCACCATGTTGAAAACGGTCGTACCACTGGTTCCACCATCAAATCAATGTAATGTTTAGTTGTTACTATTCCTGGAATGAAAACAAGAGGAATGCAACTACCATATATTATGCCACCATCATCAGTGTGATATTCTCTTGTGAAGGCTTCTTTATGGCATTGCCCACTAATAATCTAATCTAACCTGCACTAATTATTACAAATAATGCAGTGAAAACCCTTGTTTTAAATTAAAATTTAGGAAAAACATTTCTTTTATAACTCCTGGCAGCTTTTATTTTTAATTTTGCAAAGTCTTTGCATTTAAAAATGAGATATGAAATTATTTTCTTTTATAGCAGTGATCACAGAGAGAAAAACACAAGAAAGGGATAGTAGACTAATATCAATTTAATGTTGCTGTATTGTAATCTAGCTTTCTCATTGTCAGCAGTTGCAGTTTTCCGATTGTCAGCCTGTTTTCAAAGTTATCATTCACTCTAAACCTATTCAAATCTGCTGTAAAATAAGTCTGCACTGAGGGATTTGAAGGGGTATTCCCAACTCCAAGATGCTATCCCAAGTAGTAGGTGTAATAACAATAATATTAGCATATACCTCCAATTGGAAATGTAGTATAGTTTTTCTGATTCACTATGTCTCTGTTATGCCCAACAGTGGCGCATGTGGGTTTGTGGGCCCACTGTGCCACAAGACCAGGCCTGCCTAGGAAGGGGCATAGCTAAGTGGCTACCAGTTGTTCACTGAAGCTCCTGATGGTGGAGACAGACTGGGATGCAGGTACCGCTCCTAGGCAGATCTTGGAACTACAGCCTCTGACCGGAGGGGTCAGGTTCACAGACACTGATTAGGGCTATGTTCAGACACACCAGTCTAGGAAAGGACATACTGGGCCCCTGGCCCTCAAGGGAGGCCAGCATGACGGGGTCATGGGGAATGGCAGAGCCTCAGGGTGGGCAAGGGCAAGTCGGGGTTAAATAGTTTGCTTGGGCTGTGTACTTTTGAATTTGGACAGGGGGGGGCGGGGTTTGGATGAGTCAGAGAGGCGCAAGCAGGGGGAGCTTACTGAGGGGGTGATTTGGATAAGAAACTGACAATTTCACCTCAGCAACTGCCACGCTCACCTGCTGGTCCGGTGGTGGCTGAAATCAATCCCCAGTGATGGATGTGGAGGCCTTATTGCAGAGACTGCGTGAACAGGCCAGCACACAGGGCACCGAATGGCTGCAGCAGTCAATCAGCAGCTTTCTGGACGGAGCGGTGACGGGACCAGCCCAGGTACCTGCAGAGGGACGCCGGCCGCGGAGGTCCAGGCCTCCGGCATGCTTGAGCCCCGACGTCACCCCTTGGGCCTGGCGCCATATCAGGAGCCCCTCTAGGGACCCTCTGGCAGGAGACGCGAGCGGCGGTGCAGCAGCGGCCCACGGCAGAGGCGGGAGGAATCTGGCAGTGCGGCGGGGCCTGCAGCAGAGGGAAGTGTCGGCCTCCTCCTCGGCGCATGTGACTCACCAGGTGTCGGGACCAGGAGCGACGGGCTGTGCAAGGTCAGGTGAGCCTGCTCGGCGCGGAGGAGCGGGCGCTTCCAGGAGACGGGGACCTTATTCCCAGGCCTCTCGGCGTGTGGCATCTAACAGGCGGCGTTCTGCCGGCCCTGTCAGCAGCGCTCTGCCTGGGACGGGGCAGGGAGCTGGAGGGCTGACTTCCTCTAGCCAGCGCAGTCCGGGGCTGAGTCCATCCAGGGGGTCTGGCCATGTCACAGCTGCAGATAGGAGCACTTCCCAGCATGGGCAGCGTTACACTGGCTCAGGCATCTTCACAGCGGCGGCGTCAGCAGCAAGGGACCCTTCACCTTCGGATTGGGTGTCTGTTGTGAATTTGCTTTTTGCTCCCTCTAGTGGTTACTAGTTTTTTAACTCTGGTTTTTCTGTCATTCCTTTTATCCGCACCTGGGTCGTTAGTTAGGGGTGTTGCTATATAAGCTCCCTGGACCTTCAGTTCAATGCCTGGCAACGTAGTTATCAGAGCTAGTCTGCTGTGCTCTTGTCTACTGATCCTGGTTCCAGTTATATCAGCTAAGTCTGCCTTTTGCTTTTTGCTATTTGTTTTGGTTTTGTATTTTTGTCCAGCTTGTTCCTAATCTGTATCCTGACCTTTGCTGGAAGCTCTAGGGGGCTGGTGTTCTCCCCCCGGACCGTTAGACGGTTCGGGGGTTCTTGAATTTCCAGTGTGGATTTTGATAGGGTTTTTGTTGACCATATAAGTTACCTTTCTTTATTCTGCTATCAGTAAGCGGGCCTCTCTGTGCTAAACCTGGTTCATTTCTGTGTTCGTCATTTCCTCTTACCTCACCGTCATTATTTGTGGGGGGCTTCTATCCAGCTTTGGGGTCCCCTTCTCTGGAGGCAAGAAAGGTCTTTGTTTTCCTCTACTAGGGGTAGCTAGATTCTCCGGCTGGCGCGTGTCATCTAGAATCAACGTAGGAATGATCCCCGGCTACTTCTAGTGTTGGCGTTAGGAGTAGATATATGGTCAACCCAGTTACCACTGCCCTATGAGCTGGATTTTTGTATTCTGCAGACTTCCACGTTCCTCTGAGACCCTCGCCATTGGGGTCATAACAGTTTGCCAGGCCCATATTAAATGTTTAATGCATTGCAGAAGAGGGATTATAAGAAAGAAGATTCTGAGTTTTTTTTTTCTTCTTCCCCTTTACCTCAGAGTGGCTATGCTTGCTGCAGACATGAATGTCCAGACCTTGATTGCAAGTGTGGACCAGCTGGCTACTCGTGTGCAGGGCATACAAGACTATGTTATCAGAAATCCTAGGTCAGAACCTAAAATACCGATTCCTGAACTGTTTTCCGGAGACAGGTTTAAGTTTAGGTATTTCATGAATAATTGTAAATTGTTTTTGTCCCTGAGACCCTGTTCATCTGGAGATTCTGCTCAGCAAGTAAAAATTGTGATTTCGTTCTTACGGGGCGACCCTCAGGATTGGGCTTTTTCGCTGGCGCCAGGAGATCCGGCATTGGCTGATCTTGATGCGTTTTTTCTGGCACTCGGTTTACTTTATGAGGAACCCAATCTTGAGATTCAGGCAGAAAAGGCCTTGCTGGCTATGTCTCAGGGGCAGGACGAGGCTGAAGTGTATTGCCAAAAATTTCGGAAATGGTCCGTGCTGACACATTGGAACGAGTGTGCACTGGCCGCTAATTTTAGAAATGGCCTTTCTGAAGCCATTAAGAATGTTATGGTGGGTTTTCCCATTCCCACAGGTCTGAATGATACTATGGCACTGGCTATTCAAATTGACCGGCGGTTGCGGGAGCGCAAAACCGCAAATTCCCTCATGGTGTTGTCTGAACAGACACCTAATTTGGTGCAATGTGATAGAAAAACCGCAAATTCCCTCATGGTGTTGTCTGAACAGACACCTGATTTAATGCAATGTGATAGAATCCTGACTAGAAATGAGCGGAAAATTCATAGACGCCGGAATGGCTTGTGCTACTACTGTGGTGATTCTACACATGTTATCTCAGCATGCTCTAAACGTATAGCTAAGGTTGTTAGTCCTGTCACCGTTGGTAATTTGCAACCTAAATTTATTCTGTCTGTAACTTTGATTTGCTCACTGTCATCTTATCCTGTCATGGCGTTTGTAGATTCAGGTGCTGCCCTGAGTCTCATGGATCTCTCATTTGCTAAGCGCTGTGGTTTTACTCTTGAACCATTAGAAAATCCTATTCCTCTTAGGGGTATTGATGCTACACCATTGGCAGCAAATAAACCGCAGTATTGGACACAGGTTACCATGTGCATGACTCCTGAACACCGCGAGGTGATACGTTTCCTGGTTTTACATAAAATGCATGATTTGGTTGTTTTAGGGCTGCCATGGTTACAGACCCATAATCCAGTCCTGGACTGGAAGGCTATGTCAGTCTCAAGTTGGGGCTGTCGTGGTATTCATGGGGATTCCCTGCCTGTGTCTATTGCTTCTTCTACGCCTTCGGAAGTTCCGGAGTATTTGTCTGATTATCAGGATGTCTTCAGTGAGTCTGAGTCCAGTGCACTGCCTCCTCATAGGGACTGTGACTGTGCTATAGATTTGATCCCAGGCAGTAAATTTCCTAAGGGAAGACTGTTTAATCTGTCGGTACCTGAACATACCGCTATGCGTTCATATATCAAGGAGTCTCTGGAGAAAGGACATATTCGTCCGTCTTCTTCCCCTCTTGGTGCGGGATTCTTTTTTGTGGCAAAAAAGGACGGATCTTTGAGACCTTGTATTGATTATCGGCTTTTAAATAAGATCACTGTCAAATTTCAGTATCCTTTACCGCTGTTGTCTGACTTGTTTGCCCGGATTAAGGGTGCCAAGTGGTTCACCAAGATAGACCTTCGTGGTGCGTACAACCTTGTGCGCATTAAGCAAGGTGATGAATGGAAAACCGCATTCAATACGCCCGAAGGTCATTTTGAGTACTTGGTGATGCCTTTTGGGCTCTCCAATGCGCCTTCAGTTTTTCAGTCCTTTATGCATGACATTTTCCGGAAGTATCTGGATAAATTTTTGATTGTTTATCTGGATGATATTTTGGTTTTTTCTGATAATTGGGATTCGCATGTGGAGCAGGTCAGGTTGGTCTTTAAAATTTTGCGTGAAAATTCTTTGTTTGTCAAGGGCTCAAAGTGTCTCTTTGGTGTACAGAAGGTTCCCTTTTTGGGGTTCATTTTTTCCCCTTCTGCTGTGGAGATGGACCCAGTCAAGGTCCGAGATATTCTTGATTGGACTCAGCCCTCGTCAGTTAAGAGTCTTCAGAAGTTCTTGGGCTTCGCTAACTTCTACCGTCGTTTTATCGCTAATTTTTCTAGCATTGTGAAACCTTTGACGGATATGACCAAGAAGGGCTCCGATGTAGCTAACTGGGCTCCTGCTGCCGTGGAGGCTTTCCAGGAGTTGAAACGCCGGTTTACTTCGGCGCCTGTTTTGTGCCAGCCTGACGTCTCACTTCCCTTTCAGGTTGAGGTGGATGCTTCGGAGATTGGGGCAGGGGCCGTTTTGTCGCAGAGAGGCCCTGGTTGCTCTGTTATGAAACCTTGTGCCTTTTTCTCTAGGAAGTTTTCGCCTGCCGAGCGAAATTATGATGTGGGCAATCGGGAGTTGTTGGCCATGAAATGGGCATTTGAGGAGTGGCGTCATTGGCTCGAGGGTGCTAAGCATCGTGTGGTGGTCTTGACTGATCACAAAAATCTGATGTATCTCGAGTCTGCTAAACGCCTTAATCCGAGACAGGCCCGCTGGTCATTGTTTTTCTCCCGCTTTGATTTTGTTGTCTCGTATTTACCAGGTTCAAAGAATGTGAAGGCCGATGTTCTTTCTAGGAGCTTTGTGCCTGATGCTTCTGGAGTCGCTGATCCTGTTGGTATTCTTAAAGATGGAGTTATCTTGTCAGCTATTTCTCTGGATCTGCGACGTGTGTTGCAGAGATTTCAGGCTGATAGGCCTGAGTCTTGTCCACCTGACAGACTGTTTGTCCCGGATAAGTGGACCAGCAGAGTCATTTCCGAGGTTCATTCCTCGGTGTTGGCAGGTCACCCGGGAATTTTTGGCACCAGAGATCTGGTGGCCAGGTCCTTTTGGTGGCCTTCCTTGTCAAGGGATGTGCGGTCATTTGTGCAGTCCTGTGGGACTTGTGCTCGAGCTAAGCCTTGCTGTTCTCGTGCCAGCGGTTTGCTCTTGCCCTTGCCTGTCCCGAAGAGACCTTGGACACATATCTCCATGGATTTCATTTCTGATCTTCCGCTATCTCAGGGCATGTCCGTTATCTGGGTGATATGTGATCGCTTCTCCAAGATGGTCCATTTGGTTCCTTTGCCTAAGCTGCCTTCCTCTTCCGATCTGGTTCCTGTGTTTTTCCAGAACGTGGTTCGTTTGCACGGCATCCCTGAGAATATTGTGTCAGACAGAGGATCCCAGTTCGTTTCCAGGTTCTGGCGATCCTTTTGTAGTAGGATGGGCATTGATTTGTCGTTTTCGTCTGCTTTCCATCCTCAGACTAATGGACAGACGGAGCGAACCAATCAGACTTTGGAGGCTTATTTGAGGTGTTTTGTCTCTGCTGATCAGGACGATTGGGTGACATTCTTGCCGTTGGCTGAGTTTGCCCTTAATAATCGGGCTAGTTCCGCCACCTTGGTTTCGCCTTTTTTCTGCAACTCTGGTTTCCATCCTCGCTTTTCTTCGGGTCATGTGGAGCCTTCTGACTGTCCTGGGGTGGATTCTGTGGTGGATAGGTTGCAGCAGATCTGGAATCATGTGGTGGACAACTTGAAGTTGTCACAGGAGAAGGCTCAGCGCTTTGCCAACCGCCGCCGCGGTGTGGGTCCCCGACTACGCGTTGGGGATTTGGTATGGCTTTCTTCCCGCTTTGTTCCTATGAAGGTCTCCTCTCCCAAATTTAAACCTCGTTTTATTGGGCCTTACAAGATATTGGAAATCCTTAATCCTGTATCTTTCCGTCTGGATCTTCCTGTGTCGTTTGCTATTCACAATGTATTTCATAGGTCCTTGTTGCGGCGGTACATTGTGCCTGTAGTTCCTTCTGCTGAGCCTCCTGCTCCGGTGTTGGTTGAGGGCGAGTTGGAGTACGTGGTGGAGAAGATCTTGGATTCTCGCCTCTCCAGGCGGAGGCTTCAGTACCTGGTCAAGTGGAAGGGCTATGGTCAGGAGGATAATTCCTGGGTGGTCGCCTCTGATGTTCATGCGGCCGATTTAGTTCGTGCCTTTCATGCCGCTCATCCTGATCGCCCTGGTGGTCATGGTGAGGGTTCGGTGACCCCTCACTAAGGGGGGGGTACTGTTGTGAATTTGCTTTTTGCTCCCTCTAGTGGTTACTAGTTTTTTAACTCTGGTTTTTCTGTCATTCCTTTTATCCGCACCTGGGTCGTTAGTTAGGGGTGTTGCTATATAAGCTCCCTGGACCTTCAGTTCAATGCCTGGCAACGTAGTTATCAGAGCTAGTCTGCTGTGCTCTTGTCTACTTATCCTGGTTCCAGTTATATCAGCTAAGTCTGCCTTTTGCTTTTTGCTATTTGTTTTGGTTTTGTATTTTTGTCCAGCTTGTTCCTAATCTGTATCCTGACCTTTGCTGGAAGCTCTAGGGGGCTGGTGTTCTCCCCCCGGACCGTTAGACGGTTCGGGGGTTCTTGAATTTCCAGTGTGGATTTTGATAGGGTTTTTGTTGACCATATAAGTTACCTTTCTTTATTCTGCTATCAGTAAGCGGGCCTCTCTGTGCTAAACCTGGTTCATTTCTGTGTTCGTCATTTCCTCTTACCTCACCGTCATTATTTGTGGGGGGCTTCTATCCAGCTTTGGGGTCCCCTTCTCTGGAGGCAAGAAAGGTCTTTGTTTTCCTCTACTAGGGGTAGCTAGATTCTCCGGCTGGCGCGTGTCATCTAGAATCAACGTAGGAATGATCCCCGGCTACTTCTAGTGTTGGCGTTAGGAGTAGATATATGGTCAACCCAGTTACCACTGCCCTATGAGCTGGATTTTTGTATTCTGCAGACTTCCACGTTCCTCTGAGACCCTCGCCATTGGGGTCATAACAGGTGTCACAGGACGGCAGTCGGCCGTCTGACTTACCCGGGGACTAACGGATGGAGAGCTCAGGAGAGGAGCACGTATGTCTGGCTTCAGGATCTTCAGCTGCCGGGTCCACAGCGCTTGGGCAGCTAGGTGAGAACAATCCTTTTCTTTCATGTACCCCTGTGTTAGCTCCCTCTGTCAGTGTTAATAGGGATGTATATATGGGGGGAGTCGGGGGGGGGGGGTTAGGGCTTATCATGCACGGGCTTAGAGATCTGGCGGTGCTATGGGGATCGGGGGGTTCAAACCTGGGGTCTTCTCCTTCTGCGGCATGGCTTGGGAATCCAGGGGAAGTTTCGGGTTTGAGGGGTTCTCTGGGGGGGTTCACTGATTTGAGTTCTAGGAGTATGTCGTCAGATAATGTGGGCAATGATGCTGCGGCGACAAGTGCCATCGTACCTTCAGTTAGCGTGTCTGTTGCCAGTCAGGCACACTTAAAAAGTGAAACTAGGGATAAAATTTGGAAAGGGGAATACGTGGAAATATTCTCCTTATTACCACTAGAGCATTTTCAATTGGACAGGCTGTGCAAAGATGATTTAAAAAAAGAGGAGAAAGAAAAGAGGTGCTTAAGGCCGATTCCTAGGACGTTTTCTAATTGGTTACAGGCATTCGCCATTTTGGCGAGTGTGATTGGTGAGAGGTCCCCCGAGAACTGCTCGGGGCTTTTTTGTTACATGGATGCGATTGGGGAAGCTTATCGGACTTACGGGGGCCAAGGTTGGCTCAGATACGATGAGCAATTCCGGCAACAGAAGGCCATTAGGCCCAGTATTTGGTGGGATCACAAAGATATAGCTTTGTGGATGAAGGTTATGGTCCCGTCACGCTAAGGGTCAGGCAGCCAGTCGTTTCTTGGAAGCGCTGGGGGTTCAGGGCAGTCGGGACACTCAGTGGCAATGCAGAGAGGACTGTGCTTTGCATTCAATGAAGGGTCATGTAAATTTGGGGGAAAATGCAAATTCAAGCATGAATGTACAACTTACGGTGGACCGCACGGGTCATCCAAATGTTTTAAGGGTGGCAGACAGAGAAGCGGAGACGGTTCTGAAAAAAGGAATGACGCCAATTCGTCTGGACGTGATGGTGCCATTTTTAAATAGGTACCCTGATTCACCAGCTGCAGTTTTGTTAGAAGGAGGTTTTCGGGATGGTTTCCGTATTCCATTCGTGGATGCGGAACATACATTTTCCACAAAAAATTTGAAATCGGCTTTGCAATTTCCTGACGTGGTTGCTATTAATAGCTGGAAAGCGAAGTTAAATTGGGTAGGATGGCCGGCCCTTTTCCAGTGGCGCCTATAGGCAATCTGAGGGTTTCCCCGTTGGGCGTGGTACCAAAAAAGGAACCCAATAAATTCAGATTGATTTATCATTAGTGTTGAGCGATACCGTCCGATACTTGAAAGTATCGGTATCGGAAAGTATCGGCCGATACCGTCAAAGTATCGGATCTAATCCGATCCCGATACCAATACAAGTCAATGGGACTCAAGTATCGGACGGTATCCCTGATGGTTCCCAGGGTCTGAAGGAGAGGAAACTCTCCTTCAGGCCCTGGGATCCATATTAATGTGTAAAATAAAGAATTAAAATAAAAAATATTGCTATACTCACCTCTCCGACGCAGCCTGGACCTCACCGAGGGAACCGGCAGCGTTCTTTGCTTAAAATGCGCGCGTTTACTTCCTTCCGTGACGTCACGGCTTGTGATTGGTCGCGTGCCGCCCATGTGGCCGCGACGCGACCAATCACAGCAAGCCGTGACGTAATTTTCAGGTCCTCAATGCCTAATTCTAGGCATTCAGGATTTTAAAATTACGTTCCGGCTTGTGATTGGTTGCGTCGCGGTCACATGGGCGACGCGACCAATCACAAGCCGTGACGTCACGGGAGGCAGGAAACGCGCGCATTTTAAAATTACGTCACGGCTTGTGATTGGTTGTGTGCCGCCCATGTGACCACGACGCGACCAATCACAGCAAGCCGTGACGTAATTTCAGGTCCTGAATGCAGAATTAGGCATACAGGACCTGAAATACGTCACGGCTTGCTGTGATTGGTTGCGTCGCGGTCACATGGGCGGCACGCAACCAATCACAAGCCGTGACGTAATTTTAAAATGCGCGCGTTTCCTGCCTCCCGTGACGTCACGGCTTGTGATTGGTCGCGTCGCCCATGTGACCGCGACGCGACCAATCACAAGCCGGAACGTAATTTTAAAATCCTGAATGCCTAGAATTAGGCATTGAGGACCTGAAAATTACATCACGGCTTGCTGTGATTGGTCGCGTCGCGGCCACATGGGCGGCACGCGACCAATCACAAGCCGTGACGTCACGGAAGGAAGTAAACGCGCGCATTTTAAGCAAAGAACGCTGCCGGTTCCCTCGGTGAGGTCCAGGCTGCGTCGGAGAGGTGAGTATAGCAATATTTTTTATTTTAATTCTTTCTTTTACACATTAATGTTGTTTCGATACCGATACCCGATACCACAAAAGTATCGGATCTCGGTATCGGAATTCCGATACCCGCAAGTATCGGCCGATACCCGATACTTGCGGTATCGGAATGCTCAACACTATTTATCATCTGTCCTTTCCGAAAGGGTCCTCAGTAAATGACGGAATTGACCCTCAGTTATGTTCGGTGATTTACACTTCATTTGATGCGGCTATGGATTGGGTGCAGGTATGTGGGGGTGGCGCACTGTTGGCGAAAATGGATATCAAAGGGCTTTCAGGCTACTACCGGTTCACCCGGAGAGTATGCATCTCCTGGGTTGCTATTGGGATGGAGGTTTTTACGTCAATCTCTGTCTCCCCATGGGTTGTTCCCTTTCCTGCGCGTACTTTGAAACTTTTAGCACCTTCTTGGAGTGGGTGGTGAAAGACATGTCGGGCTTGAAATCCTGCATTCACTATCTGGATGACTTCCTGTTTATAGGCGCGGCCAAAGTACCGATTGCTCGGTGCTATTGCACACTATGGAGAGAGTGTGCAAGATTTTCGGGGTTCCTTTAGCTCTGGACAAAACTGTGGGTCCAGTCACTGTTCTGAGTTTTCTGGGTATAGAAATCGATACCTTAGAAATGGTGTGCTGGCTGCCTGGGGATAAGGTCAGCGCTCTGAGCGAAGAGGTGTCTAGGGCATGTAGTGATAAAAAATTGAAGCTGATGGAGGTACAATCTTTGATGGCAAATTGAACTTTGCTTGCCGTATTATGCCGATGGAAAGGACATTCTTCCGCAGGTTGTCTTTGGCGACCAGGGGCGTTCCATCTCCGGTTCATTTTATCAGACTAAAGAAGGAATTGCGTGAAGATTTGGCAGTATGGGCAAATTTTTTTGAGAATTACAACGGAAAGTCTATCTGGATAAAACCAGTTGTGAATTCAGATGATTTGGGTTCATCATTGCCGTGGTGGATGATCGTGGTTTGTTTTTTCAAGGCAGTTGGTTGTTGGCTGAATGGCCTGGTTTCTGGTGGGAGCAAGGTTGGCTACAAAATCGAATCGGGTTCTTCCTCATTTGTTCCTTATCGTTGTTGCGTTGTTGTTACGGGGTAACAGTGTGCGAGACAGGAAGATTAGTTTTCCATGTGGGTCCGATGCGGTTGCCGTGGCGATAAATTCACTGTCGGCTGATTCACCGGCGGTAGTAAAAATTTTGTAGAATTGGTGTTTTTGGGCTTATCTTTGAATTTGTGGATTGTGGCGGAGGTCAGGTCGATGGCTTCTAACCCTGTCTCTGTTGCTCTTTCTCACTTGCAGGGAGATTGTTTTCGACAATTGGTACCTCAGGCGGAGTCAGCAGGCCGGGAGTGCCCAGCAGAGTTATGGAAGCTTCCTGGCGGGCAGTAGATTATCTGTTTCAGAATTCTTTATTGGCTCGGTCTTGGAGTCAGTATCAGCAGGCATGGGGTATTTGGGAAGAGTGGGGTGTTTCTTTAGGGGCGGGACTACAGGATGAGAGCAGATTATCGTTGTTGATCGGGCATTTTAAAGACTCGGGTTGGTCCGTGTCTAGACTGAACAAGTTGTTGGCAGGCATTGCATTTGGTTTCAAGGCTTGGGGCCTTAAGGATGTCACAAAGTCTTTTTTGGTAGTTCAGACATTACAGGGATGGAGGGTTGGGCGGTGAGTGATAAAAGATGCCCGGTATCATGCGAGGTATTGTTAATTTTGGGCAATCAGTTAGCTTCGGTCTGTTCATTGCAATGGGAAATAATTCTTTTTAAGGCGGCCTTCGCATTAGTGTTCTTTGCAGCCTTTCGGTTAGGGGAGTTGGTCAGCCGGGCCCCTCTAAAAGAACCAAAGGGGGTTTGTTGTGGGAAGATGTGGACGTGTATAATGATAGGGTAGTTATTCGGCTTCAATTTTCTAAGACAGACAGTCAAGGTAAAGGCTGTAAAGTGGTGTTATTTAAGGTGGCCGGTTCCCCGTTATGCCCGGTCCTGTGTGTCAATGCTTTCATGGGGATGGGCGGAGGATTGTCCAACCCCCTTTTGGTCCATGAGGACGGTTCCTTTTTATGTCGATTTCAGTTCATAGCGGTTTTTAAGAAATGTTTGATCGCAGGGGAAATTTCACCGGGGGATTACAGTGGGCACTCATTTAGGATCGGCGCAGCGACGGAAGCTGCCAGGAGGGGCCTGGGCGAGGAGGTGGTAAAAAAGATCGGTCGGTGGGAGTCGAGGAGATTCATTTCCTATATCCGCCCGAACTTGGTCTAATGGTTTAATAGTTGAGTTGTTTTTTTCTTATTGTTGTGTTATCTATTTCAGGCCGCGAGCACCGGCTGGTGTGGATCATGGGCCACTCTTTCGTTTTTTGGGCGGCTTTGCGGGCTGCAATTCAGCCAGACGGGCAGCAACTGGGGTTCTCAAGAGAGACAGCGATTCTGTGGTGGATAGGGAAACGCGGAATGATATGGAGCCAGCTTTTGCCGGAGTTCCACCAGTTTGTTCGTTTGGATCGAGCTCCGGATGTGGTAGTAATTCATTTGGGCGGCAATGACTTGGGCAAATGGCCCTGTAGGGAATTGATAAAGGACATAAAGTTCGACATTTTGAGACTTTGGGCGCCGTTTCCGAAGTTGTTAGTTGTCTGGTCGGATATTATCCCGAGGAAGGTGTGGCGAGCTGCTCGCTCAATTGAGGGGATAAATAAGGCCAGAATAAAAGTAAATAGGGCGGTATCTCAGTTCATGGCATGGAATGGGGCATTGGTAGTGCGTCATGTAAATTTGGAATCCGGAAAGGGCGAATATTGGTGGGCAGATGGCGTGCATTTAAATGCAATCAGGGTTGACATGTGGTGTCTTGCTGTTCAGGAAGGAATTGACACGGGTTTGAAGGTTTGGAGGGACACAAATGTTTGAGGTGTCAAAACATTTATGTTGGTGGCGGGGGAGGGAGGTCCTCGAAGTTGGTGGAAAGAGGGGAATGGCGGATTCTAAGGGGGGGACCTCTAGTGGTCCTGGACTCCCCCGGAGTGGATTGCGAGTGGATGTGGTAGATCAGCCCGTGGAGGGGCTGATTAAAGGATTTGGTAATCGGTTGGTTTGGCCAGGTTGGTCATTATCAGCCTCCAAGCTGGTGCTTAGCGGCTGGAGGCAAGACTAAGCCTGGAGGCCAAGGTACACAATTTGAATTTCTGCAAGGTTATTTTTGAGGCTTTGAGGACCACCACTCCCTGGGGGGATATTGTTTACATGTTGTGTTTATGTTTAATAAAAGGCTGCTGTGGCCATTTAATCCAAATCTGGTGTAATGTCGTTATTCAGGAGGGGATCTTATGATAAGGCAGTTTACGAGAGATCCAATACAGTAAGTAATTAAGGTTAGGCATTTAAGTCAGTAAAGATGGTCATGAGTCAAGTGTACCCCTTACGTCAAGGATACTGGATCAGGGACTGGCCGCACACTAACCAGGGGACAATGTTCAGGCCCTGGCAACATAGGGATTAGGGAACAAGTTTCAGGCCCTAGCAGGACCAGGGGACTTTCAAGAACAGGACTGGCTACTCCAGGATTAGGGGACTTCAGATATGGGATTGGCCACTCCAGGACCAGAGGACTTCAGATACAGTACTGGCTACTCCAGGATCAGGGGACTACACACTCATGACTGGCCACTCCAGGACCAGGGGATAATGATCAGGCACTGGGACCAGGGGACAAGGTTCAGAGCTGTGGACACATTGGGACCAGGGATTCTGGTGCAGCACACTGGCCGCACTGGGATCATGGATTCGGATTCAGGATACTTGCCGCAGCGGGACTAGGGGACCTCACAACTACAAAAGTAGAACACCAACTACCTAATAATGACTCAACTCGTTGCTTAGTGACTCCCTAAGGGAGAAGGAGTCTTTTATACAAGATGCCCCCCAGCTATTGTCTGGGAGCCATCTTGCAGGTGTACTAAATTATACTAAATGCTTCTCAGCCACAAACTGAGGGCATTTACTATATGTGTGTGCTGCCCCTGCAAGAGCAGGGGAGACTACGCATGTGCGCATGTGCGCCCATTATCTGCAGCAAAAAAACCCACAAAGTAGAAAGAGCACGCTGGAGAACCATGCCGTGGGGCCAGGGTGGTGAGTAAGCTGGCATCCCTGCATGGAGGGAGAAGGGGACATCATGAAGGTTCGCCAACAATAACGCAGGCAGTGCAGGATCTTAGGTATCCATGGTTATGACCACTTGCAACTAGATAACTAACTGTCACTATATCAGTGGTCATAACCATGGATACCTAAGGTCCCGCAATGCTTGCACATGAGGAAAGAGACATAGCAAATCAGAAAAACTATACTCCATTTCTAATTGGAGGTATATGTTAATACTATTATTATTACTACACCTACTACATATTGTGATAAGATATTGAAGAAGAGACTACCTCTTTAACTACACTTCTTGCTTATAAGCAAACTCTATAGAGAGGGGAAGGGAGGAGGAGCTAGATGGATATAAAAGCAGGAGTCACAGGAAGAAAATGCTGAAGCTTCTGGTGCAGAGAGAATAAATTCTAAAAATTCCAGATTCAAGGCATATAATGGCCTGAAATATCTTCATATCCATCCACAATTACACTTTAAATTCTTCATTTACTGCATAAACTTTTTGTGGGGTGGCTGACAGAAAGAATAGAATGGCCACATCTAAGGTAGTTGCCATATTATACAACTTAAGATGGATTCAAAAGACATCCTACAATTCTAAATTGTATGTAGAAGAAAACAGATGACCCATGGGACCTGGCAGCTTTACTACACACCCCTGTATTAAAATTATCCTGTTGCTTTAAATGCTCTGCCTTAGTGTTGGATACATGATAGCTGAAGGAATGGAAGGGGTTAATCCTGTGCTGACGAATGGATATGTGGAGACAGAACACCCAATGACTAGATAAGTATTTAATTGTCCTGCAATTTGAATTTACAATAAACTACTATAATTGATAATAAATCACTTACCTATTCATCAACTGTTCTGTCTCCACACATCCATTCGGCAGCACAGGACTAACCCCTTCCATTCCTTAAGCTATCATCTCTCCTTCCGTGGGTCTATGTCAGCCGGTTATTTAGTGTCATCTGTGGTTGTCACACAACCTCTGCCAGGTGACCAAGTTCTCATCTCTCATCATTATTTTTTTTCTGGATAAGACCCTATTGCACTTTTTGTGCTTCCAAATTTTACAACGTCTGATGTTGGATACAGCAATTTCATGTGAAGGGGGCTCAGGGTCGGTGCCGTGGGCCAGTTCTGTCTTCTCTTCACCCTGAAACCTGCCTTGTAAATGGATATTTTTCCCATGTTTGCTGTGCTATTGCACATGTGGAGCACCCGCTAGGACGGTGGGTTACTCGGTACCGGGTCGGCACAGTTCTTAAAGAGGATGTGTCATGGCAGCGGTGACCCGGTCCGTGGACCTGGGCATCCAATAAAACAGGATAAGATGTAGTGGGGAAATAAAGTCTAATGTTCGTGTTGCCATCTGTGGTACTCGGCCAGAGGTGGCCGACACTGTTTAAAGGGGTCCACTGGGGCTGATGATATTGCAGAAGAGATGGTACAGCTCCCCACAGGTAGAGCTTGGTCCCCAGGGCTCCCGGAGGATTTGGTAAGGAATGATAGATGGTGAGGTGCAGGAAAGAATTGGAGGACACAGGTGTTGTGAATTCCGTTCTCGGACTCCCTCCTGTGGTCATTAATGGTACTTTGGTTAGTTCTGCTCTTGGACTCCCTCTGGTGGCTTTGAGCGGAACTGTGTTGTGATTTTGCTTTTTGCTCCCTCTAGTGGTCATTAGTGATTTGACTCTGGAGCGTCTGTCTTTTCCTTTATCCTCACCTGGGCCGTTAGTTCAGGGGCGTTGCTATATAAGCTCCCTGGACCTTCAGTTCAATGCCTGGCATCGTTGAAATCAGAGCTAATCTGTTGTGCTCTTGTCCTCTGATCCTGGTTCCTGTTTTTCAAGCTAAGTCTGCTTCTTTGCTTTTGCTTTTGTTTTGTTTGGTATTTTTGTCCAGCTTGTTCCTATCTGTATCCTGACCTTTGCTGGAAGCTCTAGGGGGCTGGTGTTCTCCCCTCGGACCGTTAGACGGTTCGGGGGTTCTTGAATCTCCAGCGTGGATTTTTATAGGGTTTTTGTTGACCAGATAAGTTATCTTGCTATATTCTGCTATTAGTAAGCTGGCCTCTCTTTGCTGAACCTGGTTCATTTCTGTGTTTGTCATTTCCTCTTACCTCACCGTTATTATTTGTGGGGGGCTTGTATCTTGCTTTGGGGTCCCTTTCTCTGGAGGCAAGAGAGGTCTTTGTTTTCTTCTCCTAGGGGTAGTTAGATTCTCCGGCTGGCGCGAGTCATCTAGCGATCACCGTAGGCATGATCCCCGGCTACTTCTAGTGTTGGCGTTAGGAGTAGCTATTTGGTCAACCCAGTTACCACAGCCCTATGAGCTGGATTTTTGTATCTTGCAGACTTACACGTTCCTCTGAGACCCTGTCCTCTGGGGTCATAACAGTATGCCAGGCCAGTATTAAATGTTTAATGCATTGCAGAAGTGGGATTATAAGAAAGAAAATTTTGAGGTTTTTTTTCCCTCTCTCATTTTTTTTTTTTTTTTTTTTTCTTTTCCCCTTTACCTCAGAGTGGCTTAAGCTTGCTGCAGACATGAATGTCCAGACCTTGATTACAAGTGTGGACCAGCTTGCCGCTCGTGTGCAGGGTATACAAGATTATGTTACCAGAAATCCTAGGTCTGAACCCAAGATTCCGATTCCTGAACTGTTTTCAGGAGACCGATTTAAGTTTAGGAATTTCAGGAATAATTGTAAATTATTTTTGTCCCTGAAACCTTGTTCGTCTGGAGACTCTGCTCAACAAGTAAAAATTGTTATTTCATTCTTACGGGGTGACCCTCAGGATTGGGCTTTTTCGTTGGCGCCAGGAGATCCGGCATTGGCTGATATTGATGCGTTTTTTCTGGCGCTCGGTTTACTTTATGAGGAACCCAATCTTGAGATTCAGGCAGAGAAAGCCTTGCTGGCTATGTCTCAGGGCCAGGACGAGGCTGAGGTGTATTGCCAAAAATTTCGGAAATGGTCCGTGCTGACACATTGGAACGAGTGTGCACTGGCCGCTAATTTTAGAAATGGCCTTTCTGAGGCCATTAAGAATGTTATGGTGGGTTTTCCCATTCCCACAGGTCTGAATGATACCATGTCCCTGGCTATTCAAATTGACCGGCGGTTACGGGAGCGCAAAACCGCAAATTCCCTCATGTTGTTGTCTGAACAGACACCTGATGTGATGCAATGTGATAGAAAAACCGCAAATTCCCTCATGGTGTTGTCTGAACGGACACCTGATTTGATGCAATGTGATAGAATCCTGACTAGAAATGAGAGGAAAATTCATAGACGCCGGAATGGCTTGTGCTACTACTGTGGTGATTCTACACATGTTATCTCAGCATGCTCTAAACGTATATCTAAGGTTGTTAGTCCTGTCACCGTTGGTAATTTGCATCCTAAGTTTATTCTGTCTGTAACTTTGATTTGCTCACTGTCATCTTATCCTGTCATGGCGTTTGTAGATTCAGGTGCTGCCCTGAGTCTTATGGATCTCTCATTTGCTAAGCGCTGTGGTTTTATTCTTGAACCATTAGAAAATCCTATCCCTCTTAGGGGTATTGATGCTACGCCATTGGCAGAAAATAAGCCGCAGTATTGGACACAGGTTACCATGTGCATGACTCCTGAACACCGCGAGGTGATACGTTTTCTCGTTCTACATAAAATGCATGATTTGGTTGTTTTGGGGCTGCCATGGTTACAGACCCATAATCCAGTCCTTGACTGGAAGGCTATGTCAGTGTCTAGTTGGGGCTGTCGTGGTATTCATGAGGATTCCCTGCCTGTGTCTATTGCTTCTTCTACGCCTTCGGAAGTTCCGGAGTACTTGTCTGATTATCAGGATGTCTTTAGCGAGTCCAGGTCCAGTGCATTGCCTCCTCATAGGGAATGTGACTGTGCAATAGATTTGATTCCAGGCAGTAAATTTCCTAAGGGAAGACTGTTTAATCTGTCGATACCTGAACATACCGCTATGCGTTCATATATCAAGGAGTCTCTGGAGAAAGGACACATCCGTCCGTCTTCTTCCCCTCTTGGTGCGGGATTCTTTTTTGTGGCTAAAAAGGACGGATCTTTGAGGCCTTGTATTGACTATCAGCTTTTAAATAAGATCACTGTCAAATTTCAGTATCCTTTGCCGCTGTTGTCTGACTTGTTTGCCCGGATTAAAGGTGCCAAGTGGTTTACCAAGATAGACCTTCGTGGTGCGTACAACCTTGTGCGCATTAAGCAAGGGGATGAATGGAAAACCGCATTCAATACGCCCGAAGGTCATTTTGAGTACTTGGTGATGCCTTTTGGGCTCTCTAATGCCCCTTCAGTTTTTCAGTCCTTTATGCATGACATTTTCCGGAACTATCTGGATAAATTTCTGATAGTTTATCTGGATGATATTCTGGTTTTTTCTGATAATTGGGACTCGCATGTGGAGCAGATCAGGATGGTCTTTAAAATTTTGCGTGAAAATTCTTTGTTTGTCAAGGGCTCAAAGTGTCTTTTTGGTGTACAGAAGGTTCCCTTTTTGGGGTTCATTTTTTCCCCTTCTGCTGTGGAGATGGACCCAGTCAAGGTCCGAGCTATTCTTGATTGGACTCAGCCCTCGTCAGTTAAGAGTCTTCAGAAGTTCTTGGGTTTCGCTAACTTCTACCGTCGTTTTATCGCTAACTTTTCTAGCATTGTGAAACCTTTGACGGATATGACCAAGAAGGGCTCCGATGTGGTTAATTGGGCTCCTGCTGCCGTGGAGGCTTTCCAGGAGTTGAAACGTCGGTTTACTTCGGCGCCTGTTTTGTGCCAGCCTGATGTCTCGCTTCCCTTTCAAGTTGAGGTGGATGCTTCAGAGATTGGAGCAGGGGCCGTTTTGTCGCAGAGAGGCCCTGGTTGCTCTGTTATGAGACCTTGCGCCTTTTTCTCTAGGAAGTTTTCGCCTGCGGAGCGAAATTATGATGTGGGCAATCGGGAGTTGTTGGCCATGAAATGGGCATTTGAGGAGTGGCGTCATTGGCTCGAGGGTGCTAAGCATCGTGTGGTGGTCTTGACTGATCACAAAAATCTGATGTATCTCGAGTCTGCTAAACGCCTGAATCCTAGACAGGCCCGCTGGTCATTGTTTTTCTCCCGTTTTGACTTTGTTCTCTCGTATTTACCAGGTTCAAAGAATGTGAAGGCCGATGCTCTTTCCAGGAGCTTTGTGCCTGATGCTCCTGGAGTCGCTGAACCTGTTGGTATTCTTAAGGATGGTATTATCTTGTCAGCTATTTCTCCAGATCTGCGACGTGTGTTGCAGAGATTTCAGGCTGATAGGCCTGATTCTTGTCCACCTGACAGACTGTTTGTGCCTGATAAGTGGACCAGCAGAGTCATTTCCGAGGTTCATTCCTCGGTGTTGGCAGGTCACCCAGGAATTTTTGGCACCAGAGATCTGGTGGCCAGATCCTTTTGGTGGCCTTCCTTGTCTAGGGATGTGCGGTCATTTGTACAGTCCTGTGGGACTTGTGCTCGAGCTAAGCCTTGCTGTTCTCGTGCCAGCGGGTTGCTCTTGCCCTTGCCTGTCCCTAAGAGACCTTGGACACATATCTCCATGGATTTCATTTCTGATCTTCCGGTGTCTCAGGGCATGTCTGTTATCTGGGTGATATGTGATCGCTTCTCCAAGATGGTCCATTTGGTTCCTTTGCCTAAGCTGCCTTCCTCTTCCGATCTGGTTCCTGTGTTTTTCCAGAACGTGGTTCGTTTGCACGGCATCCCTGAGAATATTGTGTCAGACAGAGGATCCCAGTTCGTTTCCAGATTCTGGCGATCCTTTTGTAGTAGGATGGGCATTGACTTGTCGTTTTCGTCTGCTTTCCATCCTCAGACTAATGGACAGACGGAGCGAACTAATCAGACTTTGGAGGCTTATTTGAGGTGTTTTGTCTCTGCTGATCAGGACGATTGGGTGACCTTCTTGCCGTTAGCTGAGTTTGCCCTTAATAATCGGGTTAGTTCCGCCACCTTGGTTTCGCCGTTTTTCTGCAACTCTGGTTTCCACCCTCGTTTTTCTTCGGGTCATGTGGAACCTTCTGACTGCCCTGGGGTGGATTCTGTGGTGGATAGGTTGCAGCGGATCTGGAATCTTGTGGTGGACAACTTGAAGTTGTCACAGGAGAGGGCTCAGCGCTTTGCCAACCGCCGCCGCGGTGTGGGTCCCCGACTACGTGTTGGGGATTTGGTGTGGCTTTCTTCCCACTTTGTTCCTATGAAGGTTTCCTCTCCCAAATTTAAACCTCGTTTTATTGGTCCTTACAAGATATTGGAAATTCTTAATCCTGTATCCTTTCGCCTGGATCTTCCTGTGTCGTTTGCTATCCACAACGTGTTTCATAGGTCCTTGTTGTGGCGGTACGTTGTGCCTGTGGTTCCTTCTGCTGAGCCTCCTGCTCCGGTGTTGGTTGAGGGCGAGTTGGAGTACGTGGTGGAGAAGATCTTGGATTCTCGTCTCTCCAGGCGGAGGCTTCAGTACCTGGTCAAGTGGAAGGGCTATGGTCAGGAAGATAATTCCTGGGTGGTCGCCTCTGATGTTCATGCGGCCGATTTAGTTCGTGCCTTTCATGCCGCTCATCCTGATCGCCCTGGTGGTCGTGGTGAGGGTTCGGTGACCCCTCACTAAGGGGGGGGTACTGTTGTGATTTTGCTTTTTGCTCCCTCTAGTGGTCATTAGTGATTTGACTCTGGAGCGTCTGTCTTTTCCTTTATCCTCACCTGGGCCGTTAGTTCAGGGGCGTTGCTATATAAGCTCCCTGGACCTTCAGTTCAATGCCTGGCATCGTTGAAATCAGAGCTAATCTGTTGTGCTCTTGTCCTCTGATCCTGGTTCCTGTTTTTTAAGCTAAGTCTGCTTCTTTGCTTTTGCTTTTGTTTTGTTTGGTATTTTTGTCCAGCTTGTTCCTATCTGTATCCTGACCTTTGCTGGAAGCTCTAGGGGGCTGGTGTTCTCCCCCCGGACCGTTAGACGGTTCGGGGGTTCTTGAATCTCCAGCGTGGATTTTTATAGGGTTTTTGTTGACCAGATAAGTTATCTTGCTATATTCTGCTATTAGTAAGCTGGCCTCTCTTTGCTGAACCTGGTTCATTTCTGTGTTTGTCATTTCCTCTTACCTCACCGTTATTATTTGTGGGGGGCTTGTATCTTGCTTTGGGGTCCCTTTCTCTGGAGGCAAGAGAGGTCTTTGTTTTCTTCTCCTAGGGGTAGTTAGATTCTCCGGCTGGCGCGAGTCATCTAGCGATCACCGTAGGCATGATCCCCGGCTACTTCTAGTGTTGGCGTTAGGAGTAGCTATTTGGTCAACCCAGTTACCACAGCCCTATGAGCTGGATTTTTGTATCTTGCAGACTTACACGTTCCTCTGAGACCCTGTCCACTGGGGTCATAACAGAACTGCTGGTCTTTGAGGTTTGCTTTCTCAGCTGACCTCGTTTACTGTTAGGCTGGCTTCCCTATTTAACTCTACTCAGATCGTTACTTCATGCCAGCTGTCAATGTATCATGTCATGATTCTCAATGGCGAGAGAACATAGCCCAGCATATATAAGAACTAGCACTTGGAAGATGGAATCTAAACTGACCATGAACTAAACCTGCCGCACAATTAACAGTGGCCGGGTAGCGTGCCTACGTTTTATCCCTAGACGCCCAGCGCCAGCCGGAGGACTAACTAATCCTAGCAGAGGAAAATACAGTCCTGGCTCACCTCTAGAGAAATTTCCCCAAAAGGCAGACAGAGGCCCCCACATATATTGGCGGTGATTTTAGATGAAATGACAAACGTAGTATGAAAATAGGTTTAGCAAAATCGAGGTCCGCTTACTAGATAGCAGGAAGACAGAAAGGGCACTTTCATGGTCAGCTGAAAACCCTATCAAAACACCATCCAGAAATTACTTTAAGACTCTAGTATTAACTCATAACACCAGAGTGGCAATTTCAGATCACAAGAGCTTTCCAGACACAGTAACGAAACAGCAGCTGTGAACTGGAACAAAATGCAAAAACAAACAAGGACGAAAGTCCAACTTAGCTGGGAGTTGTCTAGTAGCAGGAACATGCAAAGAAAGGCTTCTGATTACATTGTTGACCGGCATGAAACTGACAGAGGAGCAAGGTTATATAGAGACTCCCACATCCTGATGGGAACAGGTGAACAGAGAGGATAATGCACACAAGTTCAATTCCACCAGTGGCCACCGGGGGAGCCCAGAATCCAATTTCACAACAGTACCCCCCCCCTCAAGGAGGGGGCACCGAACCCTCACCAGAACCACCAGGGCGATCAGGATGAGCCCTATGAAAGGCACGGACAAGATCGGAGGCATGAACATCAGAGGCAGTCACCCAAGAATTATCCTCCTGACCGTATCCCTTCCATTTGACCAGATACTGGAGTTTCCGTCTGGAAACACGGGAGTCTAAGATCTTTTCCACAACGTACTCCAACTCACCCTCAACCAACACCGGAGCAGGAGGCTCAACGGAAGGCACAACCGGTACCTCATACCTGCGCAATAATGACCGATGAAAAACATTATGAATAGAAAAAGATGCAGGGAGGTCCAAACGGAAGGACACAGGGTTAAGAATCTCCAATATCTTGTACGGGCCGATGAACCGAGGCTTAAACTTAGGAGAAGAAACCCTCATAGGGACAAAACGAGAAGACAACCACACCAAGTCCCCAACACAAAGCCGAGGACCAACACGACGACGGCGGTTGGCAAAAAGCTGAGTCTTCTCCTGGGACAACTTCAAATTGTCCACTACCTGCCCCCAAATCTGATGCAACCTCTCCACCACAGCATCCACTCCAGGACAATCCGAAGATTCCACCTGACCGGAGGAAAATCGAGGATGAAACCTCGAATTACAGAAAAACGGGGACACCAAGGTGGCAGAGCTGGCCCGATTATTGAGGGCGAACTCCGCCAATGGCAAAAAAGCAACCCAATCATCCTGATCCGCAGACACAAAACACCTCAAATATGTCTCCAAGGTCTGATTAGTCCGCTCGGTCTGGCCATTAGTCTGAGGATGGAAAGCAGACGAAAAAGACAAATCTATGCCCATCCTAGCACAGAATGCCCGCCAAAATCTAGACACGAATTGGGTCCCTCTGTCAGAAACGATATTCTCCGGAATACCATGCAAACGAACAACATTTTGAAAAAACAGAGGAACCAACTCGGAAGAAGAAGGCAACTTAGGCAAGGGAACCAAATGGACCATCTTAGAGAAACGGTCACACACCACCCAGATGACAGACATCTTCTGAGAAACAGGCAGATCCGAAATAAAATCCATCGAGATGTGCGTCCAAGGCCTCTTCGGAATAGGCAAGGGCAACAACAATCCACTAGCCTGAGAACAACAAGGCTTGGCCCGAGCACAAACGTCACAAGACTGCACAAAGCCTCGCACATCTCGTGACAGGGAAGGCCACCAGAAGGACCTTGCCACCAAATCCCTGGTACCAAAGATTCCAGGATGACCTGCCAACGCAGAAGAATGAACCTCAGAGATGACTCTACTGGTCCAATCATCAGGAACAAACAGTCTACCAGGTGGGCAACGATCCGGTCTATCCGCCTGAAACTCCTGCAAGGCCCGCCGCAGGTCTGGAGAAACGGCAGACAATATCACTCCATCCTTAAGGATACCTGTGGGCTCAGAATTACCAGGGGAGTCAGGCTCAAAACTCCTAGAAAGGGCATCCGCCTTAACATTCTTAGAACCCGGTAGGTATGACACCACAAAATTAAACCGAGAGAAAAACAACGACCAGCGCGCCTGTCTAGGATTCAGGCGCCTGGCAGACTCAAGGTAAATTAAATTTTTGTGGTCAGTCAATACCACCACCTGATGTCTGGCCCCCTCAAGCCAGTGACGCCACTCCTCAAAAGCCCACTTCATGGCCAAAAGCTCCCGATTCCCAATATCATAATTCCGCTCGGCGGGCGAAAATTTACGGGAAAAAAAAGCACAAGGTCTCATCACGGGGCAGTCGGAACTTCTCTGCGACAACACCGCCCCAGCTCCGATTTCAGAAGCGTCGACCTCAACCTGAAAAGGAAGAGCAACATCAGGCTGACGCAACACAGGGGCGGAAGAAAAGCGGCGCTTAAGCTCCCGAAAGGCCTCCACAGCATCAGGGGACCGATCAGCAACATCAGCACCCTTCTTAGTCAAATCACTCAATGGTTTAACAACATCAGAAAAACCAGCAATAAATCGACGATAAAAGTTAGCAAAGCCCAAAAATTTCTGAAGACTCTTAAGAGAAGAGGGTTGCGTCCAATCACAAATAGCCTGAACCTTGACAGGATCCATCTCGATGGAAGAGGGGGAAAAAATGTATCCCAAGAAGGAAATCTTTTGAACCCCAAAAACGCACTTAGAATCCTTCACACACAAGGAATTAGACCGCAAAACCTGAAAAACCCTCCTGACCTGCTGGACATGAGAGTCCCAGTCATCCGAAAAAATCAGAATATCATCCAGATACACAATCATAAATTTATCCAAATAATCGCGGAAAATGTCATGCATAAAGGACTGGAAGACTGAAGGGGCATTTGAAAGACCAAAAGGCATCACCAAATACTCAAAGTGGCCCTCGGGCGTATTAAATGCGGTTTTCCACTCATCCCCCTGCTTGATTCGCACCAAATTATACGCCCCACGGAGATCAATCTTAGAGAACCATTTGGCCCCCTTTATACGAGCAAACAAATCAGTCAGCAGTGGTAACGGATATTGATATTTAACCGTGATTTTATTCAAAAGCCGATAATCAATACACGGCCTCAAAGAGCCATCTTTCTTAGACACAAAGAAAAAACCGGCTCCTAAGGGAGATGACGAAGGACGAATATGTCCCTTTTCCAAGGACTCCTTTATATATTCTCGCATAGCAGCGTGTTCAGGCACAGACAGATTAAATAAACGACCCTTAGGGTATTTACTACCCGGGATCAAATCTATGGCACAATCGCACTCCCGGTGCGGAGGTAGTGAACCAAGCTTGGGTTCTTCAAAAACGTCACGATAGTCAGACAAGAATTCAGGAATCTCAGAGGGAATAGATGATGAAATGGAAGCCAAAGGTACGTCCCCATGAGTCCCTTTACATCCCCAGCTTAACACAGACATAGCTTTCCAGTCGAGGACTGGGTTATGAGATTGCAGCCATGGCAATCCTAGCACCAAAACATCATGTAAATTATACAGCACCAGAAAGCGAATAATCTCCTGGTGATCCGGATTAATACGCATAGTTACTTGTGTCCAGTATTGTGGTTTATTACTAGCCAATGGGGTGGAGTCAATCCCCTTCAGAGGTATAGGAGCTTCCAAAGGCTCCAAATCATACCCACAGCGTTTGGCAAAGGACCAATCCATAAGACTCAAAGCGGCGCCAGAGTCGACATAGGCGTCCGCGGTAATAGATGATAAAGAACAAATCAGGGTCACAGATAGAATAAACTTAGACTGTAATGTGCTAATTGAAACAGACTTGTCAAGCTTCTTAGTACGCTTAGAGCATGCTGATATAACATGAGTTGAATCACCACAATAGAAGCACAACCCATTTTTTCGTCTAAAATTCTGCCGCTCGCTTCTGGACAGAATTCTATCACATTGCATATTTTCTGGCGTCTTCTCAGTAGACACCGCCAAATGGTGCACAGGTTTGCGCTCCCGCAGACGCCTATCGATCTGAATAGCCATTGTCATGGACTCATTCAGACCCGCAGGCACAGGGAACCCCACCATAACATCCTTAATGGCATCAGAGAGACCTTCTCTGAAAATCGCCGCCAGGGCGCACTCATTCCACTGAGTAAGCACAGACCATTTACGGAATTTTTGGCAGTATATTTCAGCTTCATCTTGCCCCTGAGATAGGGACATCAAAGCTTTTTCCGCCTGAAGCTCTAAATGAGGTTCCTCATAAAGCAACCCCAAGGCCAGAAAAAACGCATCCACATTGAGCAACGCAGGATCCCCTGGTGTCAATGCAAAAGCCCAATCTTGAGGGTCGCCCCGGAGCAAGGAAATTACAATCCTGACCTGCTGTGCAGGATCTCCGGCAGAGCGAGACTTCAGGGACAAAAACAATTTGCAATTATTTTTAAAATTTTGAAAGCAAGATCTATTCCCTGAAAAAAATTCAGGCAAAGGAATTCTAGGTTCAGACATAGGTGCATGAACAACAAAATCTTGCAAATTTTGTACCTTCGTGGCGAGATTATTCAAACCTGTAGCTACACTCTGAAGATCCATTTCAAACAGGTGAACACAGAGCCATTCAAGGATTAGAAGGAGAGAAAGAGAGGAAGGCTGCAGTATAGGCAGACTAGCAAGTGATTCAATTATGAGCACACTCAGAACTAGAGAAAAAAAAAAAAAAATTTTCAGCAGACTTCTTTTTTCTCTCCTTTCTCAGCCAATAATTTAACCCTTTTGTGGCCGGTCAAACTGTCATGATTCTCAATGGCGAGAGAACATAGCCCAGCATATATAAGAACTAGCACTTGGAAGATGGAATCTAAACTGACCATGAACTAAACCTGCCGCACAATTAACAGTGGCCGGGTAGCCTGCCTACGTTTTATCCCTAGACGCCCAGCGCCAGCCGGAGGACTAACTAATCCTAGCAGAGGAAAATACAGTCCTGGCTCACCTCTAGAGAAATTTCCCCAAAAGGCAGACAGAGGCCCCCACATATATTGGCGGTGATTTTAGATGAAATGACAAACGTAGTATGAAAATAGGTTTAGCAAAATCGAGGTCCGCTTACTAGATAGCAGGAAGACAGAAAGGGCACTTTCATGGTCAGCTGAAAACCCTATCAAAACACCATCCAGAAATTACTTTAAGACTCTAGTATTAACTCATAACACCAGAGTGGCAATTTCAGATCACAAGAGCTTTCCAGACACAGTAACGAAACAGCAGCCGTGAACTGGAACAAAATGCAAAAACAAACAAGGACGAAAGTCCAACTTAGCTGGGAGTTGTCTAGTAGCAGGAACATGCAAAGAAAGGCTTCTGATTACATTGTTGACCGGCATGAAACTGACAGAGGAGCAAGGTTATATAGAGACTCCCACATCCTGATGGGAACAGGTGAACAGAGAGGATAATGCACACAAGTTCAATTCCACCAGTGGCCACCGGGGGAGCCCAGAATCCAATTTCACAACAGTATCAGTATTGGTTCAGATCTCTCTTGGACTTCTCTAAGGACCTGTCTACTCCAGCAGAAGCTAAGTCTTTGCTAGTTCATTTGTTGTTACTGCTTCCTGAATATATTTCTTTGTACTGCTAATTTCTAGTCCAGCTTGCTATCATGATATTCCCTTGCTAGCTGGAAGCTCTGGGGTGCAGAGTGGCACCTCCACACCGTGAGTCGGTGTGGGGAGTCTTTTTGCTTACTCTGCGTGGTTTTTTGTAGTCTTTTGTGCTGACCGCATAGTTCCCTTTTCTAACCTCTGACTATTTAGTAAGTCTGGCCTCTTTTGCTTAAACCTGTTTCATTCCTGTGTTTGTGACTTTCCTCTTAACTCACGGTCAATATATGTAGGGGGCTGCCTTTGCCTTTGGGGAATTTCTCTGAGGCAAGGTTAGGCTTCTATTTCTATCTTTAGGGGTAGTTAGCTCTTAGGCTGTGAAGAGGCATCTAGGGAGAGTTAGGTACGCTCCACGGCTATTTCTAGTGTGTGTGATAGGAGTAGAGGTTGCGGTCAGCAGAGTTCCCACTTTCCCAGAGCTTGTTCCGATTCCTAGTTTACTCATCAGGTCATTCCGGGTGCTCCTAACCACCAGGTCCATAACACACAGGGTTGCAGTCTCTTTACCTTTTACTGGCGAATTTTCAGTCCAAGGAACAGGTTACAAGTGATCTTGAAATACTGGCAGCCTGGCAGCGATTCGGAATCCCCCCTAGCCAGGTGGGGTTGGCAGCCTTCCTTTCTGCGCTGAATTCTAGGTTCTTGGTATTTTAGCTGTCCTCAAATCCCTCTCTCAATCTGTCCCTCAGATGGAACACTACCAGCATGGCAGGCAACTCGAGCCTTTTTACAGGTGTCGCCCTCTCTCGTGGTGACTCTGGGCTCTAATCTGTTGCTGTACCTTTGGGTGTAGTTGTGGCCAGGAGACCTGCAATCTCCTGCCCTCCAGTTTCTGCTGTGGGGCATACAGTTCCCACACATCTTCGGACCCCAGTGTCCGGTTTCTTGCGCTTTCTTCTGGGGTGAGCCCAATCGCAGCTCCAGGCCCCAGTTTCCTCTCACCTCTAGTGCTACCTCTCCCTTCACTGTCTCACTTGACTACTTCTAACTCCTCCTCCAAACCAGAACTTTCAGGGAAGCTACCCTTAAACCGGGTCTAAAGCTCCCTCTTCTGGCCTGGAGTCAGAAATGTGTTGTATATAAGTGTTACTTGTTAAAAAGATTCTTCCTCACTTCCAGGCATGGTATCACCCTCCCCGGGAGGCATGCAATACCACTGTGACAACTGGATTCCTGGGGTGTCACATCACCCCCCTGTTAAATCCAGTACTCTTGAACTGGAAAAACATAACAGTAAACAGGTAAAGACATGCAAAAAAATTTGAAATACAGTTCAACTGATAACAAATAAATAGAAACTTTTCTTCCCTTTATGGGAGGTTCTTTTGCTTGAACGTTGCAGAAATACAAAAATTCAAAATGTGCAAACATGTTAAAGGTGCAAAACATCAATTTAGTGCAAAACATAGCATTGTAAACTGGTCTACGTAGCAGGTTGTGAGATCCCGTACCAGGGTGTCCTTCTCACCCACCAACTATAGTGATATGGGAAACCCGTTCCAAACCCCCAACGTAAGGATTGGGCGTGCTGCAAGGCACAATCCTCAGACCATTCTTTGGCTATACCAAAGGGTTTTGGTTCTTGGTTACTTTAAGTCAAATAAACTTTTAGTGCAAGCAACAAATGATATCGTCACCGGTTACATGTAAAACCTGAAAGAAGCACCTAAAGAAGTACTAACTATGTACATGAAAAGTTTTGATCATGCATTGTTCATGATTCTTCAGTCTTTTCAACTTGCAAAACCTAATCAGATAGCAGTAGCTTTCAACTATTCACATATTCCTTTGATGACAATGTCAGTTTACTTTTTCTTCTCCTAGGGCAGGACCTGTGTACCCTCTGGATGCGCAAGCACCGGGTCATATCTGGCCATGGGCACACTGTAATAAGCCAAGACAGTTGATTCCACCTCAGGTGTCTGGGTGGACTGATGACGCTGAGTAACTGGCCTGGCCGGGCCTGTTGCTGCACCTGTAGGGACTGATGCTGGAGCCAGAGTACCCTCGGTGTCCGGTGACAATTCACAGAGGAACCCAAAGCCCTTGTCCGGAGTGTACAGTGGTGGGAGTGACTCGGGCCTAGCTGCTGGTTCTTCCACCGCCGGGGTCAGAACTGCACCCCTTACCTTCTCTTCCAGGGCGCTGTATCTTCTCCCGTGCTCCAGGACGGATGATGTCGCTGGCGTTCACCCGGTAAGCTTTCCCAGGAAGGCCTCCTTCCATCCTATCGCTGCCACCAGCTGCGTCCTCATGAGCTGACGGGTGAGCGCCTCCACTTCTACACCTAGGAGGTCCGACTCCAATGCCGGTGGCTGGGAAGAATCATAAGATAGTCGGCTGGGGGAGTCCTCCTGCTCCACCCCATGCATTGGTGCCTGTCCTCCGTTCCCCGCCATGTTGCTTCCTGGATCTCCTGCATCAGTCTCATCTCCTGTGGTTTTGCTGTACTACGCCTGTCTTCGTGGGCGGTTCCTTGGTCTGGGTGGGCAGTTTCTCTTTCTCTTCTTCCCGCCATCCCAGACCAGGAGGCAGGTCTCTCTAGTCGACGGACATATTTCCTTCACATAGTAGTATTGGTGAGGGGCGGTCATGACTTTCGCGCCATTCTTCCAAGCTCCACTCACAACAGCACACCCTTCTCCTCCTGCACGCTAAATGCTGCTGCAATGGCGGCAATTTTTCAGTTCAACTATTTTTCAGTTAAACACAGTCTTTTAAGCGCACAAGACCCAGTCTAATGGGTCGGTCCATCCTGTTCATGATGTCAAAATGAAGCGCTCGCTAGGACCATGGGTTACTCAGTACCAGGTCGTCACAGTTCTTAAAGGGGATGTGTCAAAGCAGCAGTGACCCAGTCTGTGACCCTGGGCATCCAATGAAAGGGGATAAGGTGTAGTGGGGAAATAAAGTCTAATGTTCATGATGTCACCTGTGGTACTCGGCAAGAGGAGCAGATGCTGCTTAAAGGGGTCCACTGGGGCTGATGGTATTGCAGCAGAGTTGGTATAGCTCCCCACAGAGTAGAGCTTGGTTCCCAGTGCTCCTGTTGTGTTTGGTAAGGGATGATACATGGTGAGGTGCAAGAAAGAATTGGAGGACATATTGTTGCAGTCTCTTTACCTTTTACTGGTGAAATTGCAGTCCAAGGCACAGGTTACAAGTGATCTTGAAATCAGGGCAGCCTGGAAGCGATTCGGAATCCCTCCTAGCCAGGTGGCATTGGAAGCCTTCCTTTCTGCGCTGAATTCTAGGTTCTTAGTGTTTTAGCTTTCCTCAAGTCCCTCTCTCAATCTGTCCCTCAGACGGAACACTACCAGCATGGCAGGCAACTCGAGCCTTTTACAGGTGTCCCTCTCTTGTGGTGACTCTGGGCTCTAATCTGTTGCTGTACCTTTGGGTGTAGTTGTGGCCAGGAGACCTGCAATCTCCTGCCCTCCAGTTTCTGCTGTGGGGCATACAGTTCCCACACAACCTCGGACCCTAGTGTCTGGTTTATTGCCCTTTCTTCTGGGGTGAGCCCAATCGCTTCCTCTCTCCTCTAGTGCTACATCTCCCTTCACTGTCTCACACAGACTACTTCTAACTCCTCCTCCAGACCAGAACTTATAGGGAAGCTACCCTGAAACTGGGTCTAAATCTCCCCCTTCTGGCCTGGAGTCAGAAAAGTGTTGTATGTAAGTGTTACCTGTTAAGGGGATTCTTCCTCACTTCCAGGCATGGTATCACCCTCCCCCGGAGGCAGGCAATACCACTGTGACAACCTCTCCTTTTACTTGTAGGCCAGAAGCCTCTGATACATCTCTGTCCCCGGGACCTGGATTAGTAACACACCAGGAGACCCTGAGTCTGGTTCAACAGGGTTGGTTTTACTATACAGTTCAGATACTTTTGGTTGCGGCATACAGTATGGAGCAGAGCCCCTCTTGGTTGATATTCCTGTAAAACAGTACACTTCAAGGTCCTGCCTCCAATCTGCACAAACTATCCCCACCTCAACAACTAATCAGCAGTATTGTACTATTAGGACCCATTGCAGCTTGAAAGTGAACTTGAACCTTGCACTAACACTGTCTGAGGCTCTTTATTCAGAAAGGGCTTCCCTTTTTGTTTGCTATAACTCCTCCCAGTGTGTGGGCTATTCCCAAACCTTTAACTGTATTTTACCCAGTGTGTACTAACCATATTCCTCCAGCCATCAAATAATTCCTTTATTTGTTAGCTTTCCCCAATCCCTGGGGACAGCTTTGAGGCTAGACCTCTAGGAAACCGAACACAAGCCATAAGGATAGAATACATTTTTATATTTAAATAGCATATGCTAAACAAAGAACACTTTTATCAAATTCAACTCATGTGTTCTTGAGCACTGCTCACCCTCTTCCAAGGAAACACTTTAAATTAGCCTGTCAAATTTCTATACACTAGCCCTTTCGGGGTAACCAAAGCTTTTGCACAGGAACTCCCACAGTGCAGAAGTACAGGCATTAGAATTCTAGATAGCTTTTTACCTACAAAGGTAGAGATGGCTGACACTTCAAAAAGTTGAACATAAATCAGTCTTTGTGAGACTGAGAGGTGTCTCCAGTGATGTGGAGCACAGCTACTTTACTTGCTAGAATTAGAAACAAGTATATTTGTAGGGATATAATTGATTTTAGGAAAGTGTTGTCAGTGCAAAGTGGAAAGAAACCCGCTCAGGATAACACAGACACGCATGGTTATAGCTTCCTCCTAATAGAAATTTTGAAGGTTAAGAGAATGCCCCAAACCCTTGCATTGGAAACTGAACTTATCAAGGTTCATGGTTGTGCTCACATTGAACATAAATATAATTATTGTAAGCACTTGTTTGTTCTTCACTTGAATGAATGCAGGTATAATGCTGATAAATAGGCTTAGCAGCTTACATTAGTCAGACACATGCAACTACTGTTGTGAGCTCAGGATAATATATATGTAGCCTACCCGACAGTGCTGCCCCTCGCCATGATGTCTACCCAACTGTAGTTTTCACATTGAAGAGACTATGGAATAGAGAAACAAGCAGCATGTAAACACTGATCTTGTGTCAGGATGCAGAAAAGATTAAGTCACTAAACCCTTCATCTCCCCAGCTGATCTCTTTGAGAATCTCTCCTACGAAACATTTCAGTGCCGTTTTCATTAAGTAGTCTGCATGCTGCAGAAAGTAAGTTCATTATCCACATACATCTGTAAATGAAAACAGAGCCTTGATGATAAATTATTGAAAGGGGTGATACATGGCTAATGTAAATGTATTTATGGTGTTTACATTACAATATTGACAAAAGTTCTAATATATTTATGACAGAGGTATTTTGACCCCTTAGTGACAGAGCCAATTTGGTACTTAATGACCGAGCCAATTTTTACAATTCTGACCACTGTCACTTTATGAGGTTATAACTCTGGAACGCTTCAACGGATCCTGCTGATTCTGAGATTGTTTTTTCGTGACATATTGTACTTCATGATAGTGGTAACATTTCTTCGATATTACTGGCGATTATTTGAGAAAAAAATGGAAATATTGCGAAAATTTTTAAAATTTTGCAATTTTCAAACTTTGTATTTTTATGCCCTTAAATCAGAGAGATATGTCATAAAAAATAGTTAATAAATAACATTTCCCACATGTCTACTTTACATCATCACAATTTTGGAAACAAATTTTTTTTTTGTTAGGGAGTAGTGTTGAGCGATACCTTCCGATATCGGAAAGTATCGGTATCGGAAAGTATCGGCCGATACCGTCAAAGTATCGGATCTAATCCGATACCGATACCCGATCCCAATGCAAGTCAATGGGACGAAAATATCGGAATTAAAATAAACCCTTTATAAACTTGTAGGTTCATTCTACATGAAGGAAAACAACTAAGAATAATGTAGGATGTATTGGGGGACGTGGCGGAGACATTAAAGGCACAGAGGTTTAGCCCAATCTAATAGAATAGCAGGATTTTGTTTTGTTTTTTATGACGTTCGGCGTTAGAAAGATTTTGACTATGTTAATTTTTTTTTTATTTTGTCAGATATTGATGTTTCACTACTTCCACGCCCTTCACCTTCTTTTTTACTTCTCCCACACTTTCTTCTTCATTATCCTCATCATCAGCTTCTTTGACATCAACTTCTTCACCTTATTCATCTTCTTCTTCATCTTCTACCTATTATTTTTTTTGTTACATTGTTCATATTCTTTTTATTTTACTATTATCTTCTTCATTGTCTACTTCTTCATCATATTCTTATTTGTGACAGGCATTCCCGTAGTTGTTATCTATAAAAGTTTGAAGATTACACCTTCCGTTCTGCCTGTCACAAAACAGTTACATTTGTCCGCGTTCAGTTTGGCCTGCAGCATCAGGCTTTATCCAGGGGCACCACGAGGAGGAACGGACTCACCCCCATACACTGCTTAGTCTTCTTCTGCTTATAATTTAGATAATATCTTTTGCTCTGATATTTAGTGTTATGCTTAATGTTCTTCTGCTCTTTGTTCTGCAGCCTCTTGTTCTTCTGCTTCTCGGTCTTCCAGGTCGTCGTCGTCTCCAGGGTCGTCGTCTCCGGGGTCGTCATCATCGGGGTGGTCTTCAGGGTCATCGTCTCCAGGGTCGTCGTCATCACGGTGGTTGTCATCTCCGGGGTCGTCGTCATCGGGGTGGTCTTCAGGGTCATCGTCTCCAGGGTCGTCGTCATCACGGTGGTTGTCATCTCTGGTGTCGTCGTCATCTTAGGGGTGGTCTTCCGGGTCATCGTGTTTAGTCTCTTGAACTTGGAAATGTAGCAGAAGGTACAAGAAGGCTGAGAAAATGCCGAGAAACAGCTGATGGAACTGGAACTCGGATGGCTACCTGAAGGTCCAAGAGCCAATGGAACTACCGAGGACCAGCTGACGTTACTGGAACCCGGTTACTAAGCAGGAGGTACCCGTGCCTGAAAGCACTACCAAGGACCACCTGACGTTGGTGGAACTCGGATACCCAGAGGGAGGCACCTAAGCCAAAGGCTCTGCCTGGAACCAGCTGACGGTACTGGAACCAGGATGGGGAGCAGAAGGTACAAGAGCAAAAGACACTGCCGAGAACCAGCTGACGGTACTGGAACCCGGATGGGTAGCCGAAGGTCCAAGAGCCAATGGAACGACCGAGGACCAGCTGACGTTACTGGAACCCGGTTACTAAGCAGGAGGTACCCATGCCTGAAAGCACCACCAAGGACCACCTGACGTTGGTGGAACTCGGATACCCAGAGGGAGGCACCTAAGCCAAAGGCTCTGCCCGGAACCAGATGACGGTGCTGGAACCAGGATGGGGACCTATTCAAGCTTGTCTTCCTAGAGCCCCAACTAGCAGTGTTGGAGCAAAGGGTCAGCAGGAGGAGGAGAGGGAGCAGAGTGTAGGCCGAAGCCTGCACTGGCGGCAGCTTTGGGTCTGTTGTGTCTGCGTGGCAGTTGCAGGACACGTTGCCGGCTGCACAGCAGGGGAACAGCTGGCGGTGCTGAACCCCACTGACACATTGGCTGGTGTTTTTCTCTGTGCAGCTAGCAGTACCGGGCCCCAACTGGCAGTGTTAGAGCCCAGGGTCAGCAGGAGGAGGAGAGGGAGCAGAGTGTAGGCCGAAGCCTGCACTGGCGGCAGCTTTGGGTCTGTTGTGTCTGCGTGGCAGTTGCAGGACACGTTGCCGGCTGCACAGCAGGGGAACAGCTGGCGGTGCTGAACCCCACTGACACATTGGCTGGTGTTTTTCTCTGTGCAGCTAGCAGTACCAGGCCCCAACTGGCGGTGTTGGAGCCCGGGCTCTGCAGGGGGAGCAGAGTGTAGGCCGAAGCCTAATTGAACCAATTTCAAAGGTAACCTTTAACCCCCCCTCAGGGGTTACAAAGTAGAAGAGCCACAGCTTATGCAGCAGTAGTGCTGCACAAGTCAAAGGTTGCTCTTTTAATTTTTCTCCTTGCACACGCTGAATGAAACACGTATAACATTTAGCCCTTTACACAGTCAAACTGTGTTGGAGGCGCGAGTTCCCTTCGTAATGAGACGCAGCACAGATGTCAAGAATCCCACCTTGGTGCTGGGTGCAGCCTCCTGAGCGTTGTTATTTGCTGTACAGGAGTCTGCGCTGTCGTGTTATCCCCTGGCCTAGCGCTGTTAGCGCTGCCCATCTTCTGACATCATTTAATGTCGGCCGGTGCGGTTCGCGATGACCATGAATCCCAGCCCCGCAGTGTCTTAACATTGTTAAAACACTGCGGGGCTGGGATTCATGGCCTGGCGCAGCACATATGTTCGCCTCTCACACTCGGGTCCTTACACCCGCTTCAGACTGTGCGGCGTCAGCTGATCCCTTATTGCATGCCGCGGCCATGAAGCCGCACAGTCTGAGGAAGGCGGAAGGAGATGAGGGACAGGCGAACATATGCACTGCTCATGCCCATCAATCACACCCTCGCAGTCAAAATAAATAAGACACCGAGGGGCGTTGTGTCGGGCAGGGCTGCCGCAGAGGCGCAGCCAGCCAAACAATGATGCCAGAAGACGGGCAGCGCTACCAAGGGGGTTGCAGCGTGTCATTACAAAGGAAAGTCACACCTCCGGGATGGTTAAATGGTCACACAGAGGACACATGTTAGACGTGTTTTCAGTTCCACATGTGCGAGGAGAATACGTTTATGAGCCACCTTGCACACATGCAGCATTACTGCTGTACAAGGTGGCTGTAAAACATACAAACGCCTGGGGGAGGGGGGACAGGTTCCCTTCAATTTCAGTTCTTGTGTCTGCGTGGCTTTTGCAGGACACGATGCCGGCTACACAGCAGGGGAACAGCTGGCGGTGCTGAACCCCACTGACACATTGGCTGGTGTTTTTCTCTGTGCAGCTAGCAGTACCGGGCCCCAACTGGCGGTGTTAGAGCCCAGGGTCAGCAGGAGGAGGAGAGGGAGCAGAGTGTAGGCCGAAGCCTGCACTGGCGGCAGCTTTGGGTCTGTTGTGTCTGCGTGGCAGTTGCAGGACACGTTGCCGGCTGCACAGCAGGGGAACAGCTGGCGGTGCTGAACCCCACTGACACATTGGCTGGTGTTTTTCTCTGTGCAGCTAGCAGTACCGGGCCCCAACTGGCAGTGTTAGAGCCCAGGGTCAGCAGGAGGAGGAGAGGGAGCAGAGTGTAGGCCGAAGCCTGCACTGGCGGCAGCTTTGGGTCTGTTGTGTCTGCGTGGCAGTTGCAGGACACGTTGCCGGCTGCACAGCAGGGGAACAGCTGGCGGTGCTGAACCCCACTGACACATTGGCTGGTGTTTTTCTCTGTGCAGCTAGCAGTACCAGGCCCCAACTGGCGGTGTTGGAGCCCGGGCTCTGCAGGGGGAGCAGAGTGTAGGCCGAAGCCTAATTGAACCAATTTCAAAGGTAACCTTTAACCCCCCCTCAGGGGTTACAAAGTAGAAGAGCCACAGCTTATGCAGCAGTAGTGCTGCACAAGTCAAAGGTTGCTCTTTTAATTTTTCTCCTTGCACACGCTGAATGAAACACGTATAACATTTAGCCCTTTACACAGTCAAACTGTGTTGGAGGCGCGAGTTCCCTTCGTAATGAGACGCAGCACAGATGTCAAGAATCCCACCTTGGTGCTGGGTGCAGCCTCCTGAGCGTTGTTATTTGCTGTACAGGAGTCTGCGCTGTCGTGTTATCCCCTGGCCTAGCGCTGTTAGCGCTGCCCATCTTCTGACATCATTTAATGTCGGCCGGTGCGGTTCGCGATGACCATGAATCCCAGCCCCGCAGTGTCTTAACATTGTTAAAACACTGCGGGGCTGGGATTCATGGCCTGGCGCAGCACATATGTTCGCCTCTCACACTCGGGTCCTTACACCCGCTTCAGACTGTGCGGCGTCAGCTGATCCCTTATTGCATGCCGCGGCCATGAAGCCGCACAGTCTGAGGAAGGCGGAAGGAGATGAGGGACAGGCGAACATATGCACTGCTCATGCCCATCAATCACACCCTCGCAGTCAAAATAAATAAGACACCGAGGGGCGTTGTGTCGGGCAGGGCTGCCGCAGAGGCGCAGCCAGCCAAACAATGATGCCAGAAGACGGGCAGCGCTACCAAGGGGGTTGCAGCGTGTCATTACAAAGGAAAGTCACACCTCCGGGATGGTTAAATGGTCACACAGAGGACACATGTTAGACGTGTTTTCAGTTCCACATGTGCGAGGAGAATACGTTTATGAGCCACCTTGCACACATGCAGCATTACTGCTGTACAAGGTGGCTGTAAAACATACAAACGCCTGGGGGAGGGGGGACAGGTTCCCTTCAATTTCAGTTCTTGTGTCTGCGTGGCTTTTGCAGGACACGATGCCGGCTACACAGCAGGGGAACAGCTGGCGGTGCTGAACCCCACTGACACATTGGCTGGTGTTTTTCTCTGTGCAGCTAGCAGTACCGGGCCCCAACTGGCGGTGTTAGAGCCCAGGGTCAGCAGGAGGAGGAGAGGGAGCAGAGTGTAGGCCGAAGCCTGCACTGGCGGCAGCTTTGGGTCTGTTGTGTCTGCGTGGCAGTTGCAGGACACGTTGCCGGCTGCACAGCAGGGGAACAGCTGGCGGTGCTGAACCCCACTGACACATTGGCTGGTGTTTTTCTCTGTGCAGCTAGCAGTACCGGGCCCCAACTGGCAGTGTTAGAGCCCAGGGTCAGCAGGAGGAGGAGAGGGAGCAGAGTGTAGGCCGAAGCCTGCACTGGCGGCAGCTTTGGGTCTGTTGTGTCTGCGTGGCAGTTGCAGGACACGTTGCCGGCTGCACAGCAGGGGAACAGCTGGTGGTGCTGAACCCCACTGACACATTGGCTGGTGTTTTTCTCTGTGCAGCTAGCAGTACCGGGCCCCAACTGGCGGTGTTGGAGCCCGGGCTCTGCAGGGGGAGCTGAGTGTAGGCCGAAGCCTAATTGAACCAATTTCAAAGGTAACCTTTAACCCCCCCTCAGGGGTTACAAAGTAGAAGAGCCACAGCTTATGCAGCAGTAGTGCTGCACAAGTCAAAGGTTGCTCTTTTAATTTTTCTCCTTGCACACGCTGAATGAAACACGTACAACATTTTGGCCCTTATAGAGTCAATCTGTCTTTGAGGCGGGAGTTCCCTTCGTAATGAGACGCAGCACAGCTGGCAAAAATACCACCTTGGTGCTTGGCGCGGCCTCCTGAGCATCGCATTTTGATGTACAGGAGTCTGCGTTGTTGCGTTATCCCTTGGCCATGCGCTGCCCATCTTCTGACATCATTTCATGTCGGCTGGTGCGGTTTGCGATGCCCATGAATCCCAGCCCCGCAGTGTCTTTACAGTGTTTCACACTGCGGGGCTGGGATTGATGGCCTGGCGCAGTACATAGGTTCGCCTCTCGCTCGTGTCCTTACACCTGCTACAGACTGTGCGGCGTCAGCTGATCCCTTATCGCATGCCGCGGCCATGAAGCCGCACAGTCTGAAGAAGGCGGAAGGAGCTGAGTGACAGCCTGGCGAAGATATGCACTGCTCATGCCCGTCAATCACACCCTTGCAGTCAAAATAAATAAGACACCGAGGGGCGTTGTGTCGGGCAGGGTGGCCGCAGAGGCGCAGCCAGCCAAACAATGATGTCAGAAGAAGGGCTGTGCTACCAAGGGGGTCGTTGCGTGTCATTACAAAGGAAAGTCACACCTCAGGGACGTTTTAATTGTCTCAGGGGACACATTGTAGACGTGTTCTGTTCCACGGGTGCAAGGAGAATAAGTTTCTGAGCCACCTTGCACACATGCAGCATTACTGCTGTACAAGGTGGCTGTAAAACATAGAAACACCTGGGGGAGGGGGGACAGGTTCCCTTCAATTTCAGTTCTTGTGTCTGCGTGGCTTTTGCAGGACATGCTGCCGGCTACACAGCAGGGGAACAGCTGGCGGTGCTGAACCCCACTGACACATTGGCGAGGTGTTTTTCTCTGTGCAGCTAGCACATCTGGGCCCCAACTGGCGGTGTTAGAGCACAGGGTCAGCAGGAGGAGGAGAGGGAGCAGAGTGTAGGCCGAAGCCTGCACTGGCTGCAGCTTTGGGTCTGTTGTGTCTGCGTGGCAGTTGCAGGACACGTTGCCGGCTACACAGCAGGGGAACAGCTGGCGGTGCTGAACCCCACTGACACATTGGCGAGGTGTTTTTCTCTGTGCAGCCAGCACTTCCGGACAGCAACTAGCGGTGTTGGAGCCCGGGCTCTGCAGGTGGAGCAGAGTGTAGGCCGCAGCCTGCACTGGAGCAAGTTGAAAGGGAACCTTTAACCCCCCCCCAGGCGTTTGTAGCTGAAAGAGCCATCTTGTACAGCACTAATGCTGGAAAAGGTAAACTTAGCTCTTTTAATTATGGTCCTTGCACATGCTGAACCTAACACTTTTGAAATGTGTCCCCTCGGACGGTTAAACCGTCCGGTCGGTGGAACTTTCTGTAACGATTCCTGATACCTACCTGTCCGGCCGGCGCGCTCCCAGTGTCCCTGCTCCTTCTTCTGCCTCCAGTTTCTCTGCCTCTCTGCGCGTCGCCGGTCCGCGCATGCGCCGTAGGGTCTCCTCTGCCGCTCTGCCTTCTGGGAGGTCGTGACCCGGTGGCCCCGCCTCCAATATGGCGGCGCCCATCAGGTATTTCAGCTCGGCGCTTTCCCAGGTAAAGCGCCTGCGTATCTTCGTTGTTTCTGCCCTGTAGTTCAGCGTTGTGCTCTGGCCCCTTTCTAGGCATAGCCTCAGAGTTTCCTACCCTGCCTTGTGCTCTGTTTCTTCAGTTTCTTCCCTCGTCCTCCGTTCCCTTATTCCTCCTGCTCCGTCTGTCTGTTTATTATTTGTATTTTTTTTCCCTTTCAGTACTCCTCATCGTTTACCCTCATCATCCTCAGCGTACCTGTTCTTCTGCTCCACCCAGTCGTCCCTTTGGCTCCGGCAGTTGCGGTTCCATCCTCCCTGGGCCTGCTCCTAACACTCCCTGTATAGGGGGTGCATCCATCAGGTTTGCTCGCCCTAGGGGGCTCTGGGATCGTGACCCAGAGGGTCCACTTCGGGGTTCACCTCTCTCATTCAGGCTCACCCCCGTGTAGCGTGATAGTATACGCAGGCCATGGATCCCGCTGGAGCCGCTGCCGCTCAAAAAGAGTTGCTCTTTCTCCGCGAAAATCAGTCCCGTATGATGGCCTTTATGAAGTCGATGGACTCTCGTTTGTCCTCACTTCAATCTTCCGATCCAGGGAATGCTTCCTTATTGCTAAATCTGCAACAGGAGCTGGCGCAGCAACGCGACACCCAAACGCAAATTCTGACTTATCTGGCTGCTATAGATTCTCGCCTTCTCTCTCTACAGACCCCTTCATCTGTAGTCGCGCCTGTTCACGCCTCTCACGCACCTCCCCGTTTGGCCAAACCCCCACGCTACAATGGAGACCCCAAAGTGTGTCGGGGATTCCTAAATCAGTGTCGCCTCCATTTTGAGCTCTTGCCCTTGCAATACCCCACCGATCGAGCTAAAATTGCCTTCATAATTTCCCATCTCGAGGGGAGTGCATTAGCGTGGGTAAATCCTCTCTGGGAACGTGATGATCCACTAATGTCTCGCCTAGATAACTTCCTTGAAACGTTCCGTCGAGTGTTCGACGAACCAGGTCGCCTGGCCTCAACTACTGAGTCCCTGTTCAGTTTACAACAGGGAACCCTATCTGTTGGTCAGTACGCCATTCAGTTCCGCACTTTATCCTCTGACCTTGGGTGGAACAATGAGGCCCTGGTAGGGGCATTCTGGCGTGGACTTTCCGGGCGCATAAAAGATGAATTGGCGGGTCGAGATACTCCTACCAATTTGGAGGATCTAATTTCTTTGGCTACTCGTATTGATCTCCGATTCCAGGAACGAGCACGAGAGAGAAGGACTCCACGTCTTTCCCTGCCTCTTCGAACGTCACCTAGTCCAAGACCCAGAGTGTCTACCTCTGAACCGGCGCCGGAACCCATGCAAGTAGACCGGCTCAAGATGTCTGAGCAACGGCGCCAGGAAAGACGCACTCAGGGTCTGTGTTTCTACTGTGGCAGTTCTTCCCATCTCCTTCGTGCCTGTCCTGATCGTCCGGAAAACTCCTCCGCCTAGGTCAGGTAAGAGAGGCCTCCCTAGGTACATGTGATTCCTCTCTACCCCTTACGCTCTCTGTTCTACTTCTAGTTTCTGGTAAGCGCTATTCCCTGCAAGCTTACATTGACTCGGGTGCTGCAGGGAATTTTATCAGATTGGAGGAGGTAGTAAGATTTTCTGTTCCCGTCAAGACTCTTGAAAGCCCTCTTTTTCTTGCTTCAGTGGATGGCAAGCCTTTGCAAGAGACTATAACCCAGGTCACCCAAGTAGTAGAACTTCAAGTAGGGGTTTTACACAAGGAAAAAATTGCGTTTTACGTTTTAGCCAATATTGCCCATCCGGTACTTTTAGGCTTACCATGGTTACGTACCCATGAACCCATGTTAGATTGGCATAATGGCAATATTCTCTCGTGGGGGGATTCCTGTCGGGCTCGGTGTCTGTTGTCGGTACGTCCTGTGGGTGACTCTTGTTCTTCCCTTGCCCTTCCTGGCCTGCCTTTTGCTTATTCTTCCTTTTCTGATGTTTTCAATAAAAGGGAAGCAGAGAACCTTCCTCCACATCGGTCCTACGACTGTCCGATAGATCTGGTTCCTGGGGCCGTGCCTCCACGAGGAAGAATCTACCCTCTCTCACCTGCGGAGACTCAAGCCATGTCGGAGTACGTTCGGGAGAACCTTGCGAGAGGATTCATTCGGAAGTCCACCTCTCCTGCTGGAGCCGGTTTCTTTTTTGTCAAGAAAAAAGACGGCTCGCTTCGTCCCTGCATAGACTATAGAGGATTGAACAACATAACTGTGAAAAATAAATATCCATTACCTTTAATCTCTGAACTCTTTGACCGCTTAAGAGGGGCACGAGTCTTCACCAAGTTAGATCTTCGAGGTGCTTACAACCTTGTTCGAATCCGTGCCGGGGATGAATGGAAGACTGCCTTCAATACCCGTGACGGCCACTATGAGTACTTAGTGATGCCTTTTGGTCTCTGCAACGCTCCCGCTGTATTCCAAGAATTCGTAAATGACATCTTCAGAGACTGCCTTTATATCTGTGTCGTAGTCTATCTTGACGACATACTAATCTTCTCTCCGAATCTCTCCGCCCATCGACGAGATGTTCGTCTTGTTCTTCAACGCCTCCGAGAGAACCATCTTTTTGCCAAGATCGAGAAATGTGTATTTGAACAATCAAGTTTACCCTTCTTGGGATATATTGTTTCTGATGCCGGTCTGAAGATGGATCCAGCCAAGGTGTCCGCAGTTCTGGATTGGCCACAGCCTGTTGGTATTAAAGCCATTCAACGCTTCCTCGGCTTCGCCAATTACTATAGGCAATTCATTCCACATTTTTCTTCTTTGACCAAACCCATCTCGGCTCTCACTCGCAAAGGAAGTGCTTCCAACAACTGGTCTTCGGAGGCCCAAAATGCATTTCTTACTTTGAAACAAAGATTTGCTGTAGCTCCGGTGCTTCATCGTCCTGATGCCAACAGACCCTTCGTCCTTGAAGTGGATGCATCTTCCGTAGGAGTCGGAGCAGTCCTCTTACAAAAGTCTGCTTCTGGACGTGTCGTCACTTGTGGTTTCTTCTCCAAATCATTTTCTTCTTCAGAACGCAATTACTCTATCGGAGATAAGGAACTGTTAGCCATTAAGTTGGCCTTAGAAGAGTGGCGATATCTTCTCGAAGGGGCCGTTCATCCCTTCACCATATTTACGGATCACAAGAATCTAGCCTATGTACAGACTGCTCAAAGACTTAACCCTCGACAGGCTAGATGGTCCCTGTTCTTTGGACGTTTTGATTTTGAACTCCATTTCCGTCCTGGAGACAAAAATGTCAGAGCTGATGCTCTCTCACGGTCCTCTCAACCTTTGGATGTGGTGGAGAATCCTGCACATATTATTGATCCAACTAAGATTATACCCGTTGCTCCTCTGGAAGTAGTCTCCTCTCCTCCTGGGAAGACCTTCGTGGCAAGCAAAGACAGAAGACGAGTTTTGCTTTGGGGTCATTCCTCTAAATTTGCCGGGCACGCAGGAGTCAAGAAGACACTTTCTCTTATTGCTCGTCACTACTGGTGGCCATCCGTTCGTCAAGACATCCTGGATTTCATTGCCTCGTGTCCTTCTTGTGCTAAGAATAAGGTTCCTCGGCAATTACCTACCGGACTCTTACATCCGCTTCCTGTACCTTCTTGTCCTTGGAGTGATATTGCCATGGACTTTATTACGGATCTCCCTCGCTCCTCTAATTGCTCTGTTATCCTAGTGGTAGTGGACCGATTTTCAAAAATGGCTCACTTCATACCCTTGTCTGGATTGCCATCTGCTCCCGAATTGGCGAAGATCTTCATCCTTCATGTCTTCCGGCTTCACGGCTTTCCTCGTCATATCGTTTCTGATCGTGGAGTTCAGTTCACCGCTCGCTTCTGGAGGGCTCTGTGTAGCTTGATGAAGGTGACCTTGGATTTCTCCTCCGCCTACCATCCTCAGTCCAATGGCCAAGTGGAGCGTGTCAATCAGGTTCTCACGTCCTATTTACGACATTTTTCCAATGCCCACCAGGATGATTGGGTCTCTTTGCTTCCATGGGCTGAATTTGCCTATAATAATCATCCCTGTGAATCTTCTTCTAAATCTCCATTCTTGGTGGTTTTCGGGCAGCACCCTGGCATTCCTTTTCCCATTTCCTGCACTTCAGGCGTACCGGCAGCTGATTCTTTGTCCCAGGAGTTCTCCAAAATTTGGCAAGAGACTAAGGAGTCACTTCTTAAGGCCAGTAACCGTATGAAAAGGTTTGCGGATAAGAGACGGCTTGATGCTCCCCCTTATCAACCGGGGGATAAGGTGTGGCTCTCATCTCGGTATATCAGGTTGAAAATTCCGTCTCATAAACTTGGTCCTCGCTACATTGGTCCCTTTGAAATTTCCAACCGAATTAATGATGTGGCTTACAAGTTAAAGTTACCCGCATCTTTGCGTGTTCCTAATGCCTTTCATGTCTCACTTTTAAAACCTGCTGTATTTAATCATTTTCACTCTTCTTCTCCTGTAGTCCCATCCTTCTCTTCCTCCGATGAACAATTCGAGGTGAGAGACATTCTGGCCCAGAAAACGGTTAAGGGTCGGACATGGTTTCTGATTGATTGGAAGGGGTTTGGTCCTGAGGAGAGATCTTGGGAACCTCGAGAAAACATCAATGCACCCCATATTTTGAAGAGGTTTCTTTCCAGGAGGGAGGGGAGTAAGAAAGGGGGTACTGTAACGATTCCTGATACCTACCTGTCCGGCCGGCGCGCTCCCAGTGTCCCTGCTCCTTCTTCTGCCTCCAGTTTCTCTGCCTCTCTGCGCGTCGCCGGTCCGCGCATGCGCCGTAGGGTCTCCTCTGCCGCTCTGCCTTCTGGGAGGTCGTGACCCGGTGGCCCCGCCTCCAATATGGCGGCGCCCATCAGGTATTTCAGCTCGGCGCTTTCCCAGGTAAAGCGCCTGCGTATCTTCGTTGTTTCTGCCCTGTAGTTCAGCGTTGTGCTCTGGCCCCTTTCTAGGCATAGCCTCAGAGTTTCCTACCCTGCCTTGTGCTCTGTTTCTTCAGTTTCTTCCCTCGTCCTCCGTTCCCTTATTCCTCCTGCTCCGTCTGTCTGTTTATTATTTGTATTTTTTTTCCCTTTCAGTACTCCTCATCGTTTACCCTCATCATCCTCAGCGTACCTGTTCTTCTGCTCCACCCAGTCGTCCCTTTGGCTCCGGCAGTTGCGGTTCCATCCTCCCTGGGCCTGCTCCTAACACTCCCTGTATAGGGGGTGCATCCATCAGGTTTGCTCGCCCTAGGGGGCTCTGGGATCGTGACCCAGAGGGTCCACTTCGGGGTTCACCTCTCTCATTCAGGCTCACCCCCGTGTAGCGTGATAGTATACGCAGGCCATGGATCCCGCTGGAGCCGCTGCCGCTCAAAAAGAGTTGCTCTTTCTCCGCGAAAATCAGTCCCGTATGATGGCCTTTATGAAGTCGATGGACTCTCGTTTGTCCTCACTTCAATCTTCCGATCCAGGGAATGCTTCCTTATTGCTAAATCTGCAACAGGAGCTGGCGCAGCAACGCGACACCCAAACGCAAATTCTGACTTATCTGGCTGCTATAGATTCTCGCCTTCTCTCTCTACAGACCCCTTCATCTGTAGTCGCGCCTGTTCACGCCTCTCACGCACCTCCCCGTTTGGCCAAACCCCCACGCTACAATGGAGACCCCAAAGTGTGTCGGGGATTCCTAAATCAGTGTCGCCTCCATTTTGAGCTCTTGCCCTTGCAATACCCCACCGATCGAGCTAAAATTGCCTTCATAATTTCCCATCTCGAGGGGAGTGCATTAGCGTGGGTAAATCCTCTCTGGGAACGTGATGATCCACTAATGTCTCGCCTAGATAACTTCCTTGAAACGTTCCGTCGAGTGTTCGACGAACCAGGTCGCCTGGCCTCAACTACTGAGTCCCTGTTCAGTTTACAACAGGGAACCCTATCTGTTGGTCAGTACGCCATTCAGTTCCGCACTTTATCCTCTGACCTTGGGTGGAACAATGAGGCCCTGGTAGGGGCATTCTGGCGTGGACTTTCCGGGCGCATAAAAGATGAATTGGCGGGTCGAGATACTCCTACCAATTTGGAGGATCTAATTTCTTTGGCTACTCGTATTGATCTCCGATTCCAGGAACGAGCACGAGAGAGAAGGACTCCACGTCTTTCCCTGCCTCTTCGAACGTCACCTAGTCCAAGACCCAGAGTGTCTACCTCTGAACCGGCGCCGGAACCCATGCAAGTAGACCGGCTCAAGATGTCTGAGCAACGGCGCCAGGAAAGACGCACTCAGGGTCTGTGTTTCTACTGTGGCAGTTCTTCCCATCTCCTTCGTGCCTGTCCTGATCGTCCGGAAAACTCCTCCGCCTAGGTCAGGTAAGAGAGGCCTCCCTAGGTACATGTGATTCCTCTCTACCCCTTACGCTCTCTGTTCTACTTCTAGTTTCTGGTAAGCGCTATTCCCTGCAAGCTTACATTGACTCGGGTGCTGCAGGGAATTTTATCAGATTGGAGGAGGTAGTAAGATTTTCTGTTCCCGTCAAGACTCTTGAAAGCCCTCTTTTTCTTGCTTCAGTGGATGGCAAGCCTTTGCAAGAGACTATAACCCAGGTCACCCAAGTAGTAGAACTTCAAGTAGGGGTTTTACACAAGGAAAAAATTGCGTTTTACGTTTTAGCCAATATTGCCCATCCGGTACTTTTAGGCTTACCATGGTTACGTACCCATGAACCCATGTTAGATTGGCATAATGGCAATATTCTCTCGTGGGGGGATTCCTGTCGGGCTCGGTGTCTGTTGTCGGTACGTCCTGTGGGTGACTCTTGTTCTTCCCTTGCCCTTCCTGGCCTGCCTTTTGCTTATTCTTCCTTTTCTGATGTTTTCAATAAAAGGGAAGCAGAGAACCTTCCTCCACATCGGTCCTACGACTGTCCGATAGATCTGGTTCCTGGGGCCGTGCCTCCACGAGGAAGAATCTACCCTCTCTCACCTGCGGAGACTCAAGCCATGTCGGAGTACGTTCGGGAGAACCTTGCGAGAGGATTCATTCGGAAGTCCACCTCTCCTGCTGGAGCCGGTTTCTTTTTTGTCAAGAAAAAAGACGGCTCGCTTCGTCCCTGCATAGACTATAGAGGATTGAACAACATAACTGTGAAAAATAAATATCCATTACCTTTAATCTCTGAACTCTTTGACCGCTTAAGAGGGGCACGAGTCTTCACCAAGTTAGATCTTCGAGGTGCTTACAACCTTGTTCGAATCCGTGCCGGGGATGAATGGAAGACTGCCTTCAATACCCGTGACGGCCACTATGAGTACTTAGTGATGCCTTTTGGTCTCTGCAACGCTCCCGCTGTATTCCAAGAATTCGTAAATGACATCTTCAGAGACTGCCTTTATATCTGTGTCGTAGTCTATCTTGACGACATACTAATCTTCTCTCCGAATCTCTCCGCCCATCGACGAGATGTTCGTCTTGTTCTTCAACGCCTCCGAGAGAACCATCTTTTTGCCAAGATCGAGAAATGTGTATTTGAACAATCAAGTTTACCCTTCTTGGGATATATTGTTTCTGATGCCGGTCTGAAGATGGATCCAGCCAAGGTGTCCGCAGTTCTGGATTGGCCACAGCCTGTTGGTATTAAAGCCATTCAACGCTTCCTCGGCTTCGCCAATTACTATAGGCAATTCATTCCACATTTTTCTTCTTTGACCAAACCCATCTCGGCTCTCACTCGCAAAGGAAGTGCTTCCAACAACTGGTCTTCGGAGGCCCAAAATGCATTTCTTACTTTGAAACAAAGATTTGCTGTAGCTCCGGTGCTTCATCGTCCTGATGCCAACAGACCCTTCGTCCTTGAAGTGGATGCATCTTCCGTAGGAGTCGGAGCAGTCCTCTTACAAAAGTCTGCTTCTGGACGTGTCGTCACTTGTGGTTTCTTCTCCAAATCATTTTCTTCTTCAGAACGCAATTACTCTATCGGAGATAAGGAACTGTTAGCCATTAAGTTGGCCTTAGAAGAGTGGCGATATCTTCTCGAAGGGGCCGTTCATCCCTTCACCATATTTACGGATCACAAGAATCTAGCCTATGTACAGACTGCTCAAAGACTTAACCCTCGACAGGCTAGATGGTCCCTGTTCTTTGGACGTTTTGATTTTGAACTCCATTTCCGTCCTGGAGACAAAAATGTCAGAGCTGATGCTCTCTCACGGTCCTCTCAACCTTTGGATGTGGTGGAGAATCCTGCACATATTATTGATCCAACTAAGATTATACCCGTTGCTCCTCTGGAAGTAGTCTCCTCTCCTCCTGGGAAGACCTTCGTGGCAAGCAAAGACAGAAGACGAGTTTTGCTTTGGGGTCATTCCTCTAAATTTGCCGGGCACGCAGGAGTCAAGAAGACACTTTCTCTTATTGCTCGTCACTACTGGTGGCCATCCGTTCGTCAAGACATCCTGGATTTCATTGCCTCGTGTCCTTCTTGTGCTAAGAATAAGGTTCCTCGGCAATTACCTACCGGACTCTTACATCCGCTTCCTGTACCTTCTTGTCCTTGGAGTGATATTGCCATGGACTTTATTACGGATCTCCCTCGCTCCTCTAATTGCTCTGTTATCCTAGTGGTAGTGGACCGATTTTCAAAAATGGCTCACTTCATACCCTTGTCTGGATTGCCATCTGCTCCCGAATTTAGCGAAGATCTTCATCCTTCATGTCTTCCGGCTTCACGGCTTTCCTCGTCATATCGTTTCTGATCGTGGAGTTCAGTTCACCGCTCGCTTCTGGAGGGCTCTGTGTAGCTTGATGAAGGTGACCTTGGATTTCTCCTCCGCCTACCATCCTCAGTCCAATGGCCAAGTGGAGCGTGTCAATCAGGTTCTCACGTCCTATTTACGACATTTTTCCAATGCCCACCAGGATGATTGGGTCTCTTTGCTTCCATGGGCTGAATTTGCCTATAATAATCATCCCTGTGAATCTTCTTCTAAATCTCCATTCTTGGTGGTTTTCGGGCAGCACCCTGGCATTCCTTTTCCCATTTCCTGCACTTCAGGCGTACCGGCAGCTGATTCTTTGTCCCAGGAGTTCTCCAAAATTTGGCAAGAGACTAAGGAGTCACTTCTTAAGGCCAGTAACCGTATGAAAAGGTTTGCGGATAAGAGACGGCTTGATGCTCCCCCTTATCAACCGGGGGATAAGGTGTGGCTCTCATCTCGGTATATCAGGTTGAAAATTCCGTCTCATAAACTTGGTCCTCGCTACATTGGTCCCTTTGAAATTTCCAACCGAATTAATGATGTGGCTTACAAGTTAAAGTTACCCGCATCTTTGCGTGTTCCTAATGCCTTTCATGTCTCACTTTTAAAACCTGCTGTATTTAATCATTTTCACTCTTCTTCTCCTGTAGTCCCATCCTTCTCTTCCTCCGATGAACAATTCGAGGTGAGAGACATTCTGGCCCAGAAAACGGTTAAGGGTCGGACATGGTTTCTGATTGATTGGAAGGGGTTTGGTCCTGAGGAGAGATCTTGGGAACCTCGAGAAAACATCAATGCACCCCATATTTTGAAGAGGTTTCTTTCCAGGAGGGAGGGGAGTAAGAAAGGGGGTACTGTAACGATTCCTGATACCTACCTGTCCGGCCGGCGCGCTCCCAGTGTCCCTGCTCCTTCTTCTGCCTCCAGTTTCTCTGCCTCTCTGCGCGTCGCCGGTCCGCGCATGCGCCGTAGGGTCTCCTCTGCCGCTCTGCCTTCTGGGAGGTCGTGACCCGGTGGCCCCGCCTCCAATATGGCGGCGCCCATCAGGTATTTCAGCTCGGCGCTTTCCCAGGTAAAGCGCCTGCGTATCTTCGTTGTTTCTGCCCTGTAGTTCAGCGTTGTGCTCTGGCCCCTTTCTAGGCATAGCCTCAGAGTTTCCTACCCTGCCTTGTGCTCTGTTTCTTCAGTTTCTTCCCTCGTCCTCCGTTCCCTTATTCCTCCTGCTCCGTCTGTCTGTTTATTATTTGTATTTTTTTTCCCTTTCAGTACTCCTCATCGTTTACCCTCATCATCCTCAGCGTACCTGTTCTTCTGCTCCACCCAGTCGTCCCTTTGGCTCCGGCAGTTGCGGTTCCATCCTCCCTGGGCCTGCTCCTAACACTCCCTGTATAGGGGGTGCATCCATCAGGTTTGCTCGCCCTAGGGGGCTCTGGGATCGTGACCCAGAGGGTCCACTTCGGGGTTCACCTCTCTCATTCAGGCTCACCCCCGTGTAGCGTGATAGTATACGCAGGCCATGGATCCCGCTGGAGCCGCTGCCGCTCAAAAAGAGTTGCTCTTTCTCCGCGAAAATCAGTCCCGTATGATGGCCTTTATGAAGTCGATGGACTCTCGTTTGTCCTCACTTCAATCTTCCGATCCAGGGAATGCTTCCTTATTGCTAAATCTGCAACAGGAGCTGGCGCAGCAACGCGACACCCAAACGCAAATTCTGACTTATCTGGCTGCTATAGATTCTCGCCTTCTCTCTCTACAGACCCCTTCATCTGTAGTCGCGCCTGTTCACGCCTCTCACGCACCTCCCCGTTTGGCCAAACCCCCACGCTACAATGGAGACCCCAAAGTGTGTCGGGGATTCCTAAATCAGTGTCGCCTCCATTTTGAGCTCTTGCCCTTGCAATACCCCACCGATCGAGCTAAAATTGCCTTCATAATTTCCCATCTCGAGGGGAGTGCATTAGCGTGGGTAAATCCTCTCTGGGAACGTGATGATCCACTAATGTCTCGCCTAGATAACTTCCTTGAAACGTTCCGTCGAGTGTTCGACGAACCAGGTCGCCTGGCCTCAACTACTGAGTCCCTGTTCAGTTTACAACAGGGAACCCTATCTGTTGGTCAGTACGCCATTCAGTTCCGCACTTTATCCTCTGACCTTGGGTGGAACAATGAGGCCCTGGTAGGGGCATTCTGGCGTGGACTTTCCGGGCGCATAAAAGATGAATTGGTGGGTCGAGATACTCCTACCAATTTGGAGGATCTAATTTCTTTGGCTACTCGTATTGATCTCCGATTCCAGGAACGAGCACGAGAGAGAAGGACTCCACGTCTTTCCCTGCCTCTTCGAACGTCACCTAGTCCAAGACCCAGAGTGTCTACCTCTGAACCGGCGCCGGAACCCATGCAAGTAGACCGGCTCAAGATGTCTGAGCAACGGCGCCAGGAAAGACGCACTCAGGGTCTGTGTTTCTACTGTGGCAGTTCTTCCCATCTCCTTCGTGCCTGTCCTGATCGTCCGGAAAACTCCTCCGCCTAGGTCAGGTAAGAGAGGCCTCCCTAGGTACATGTGATTCCTCTCTACCCCTTACGCTCTCTGTTCTACTTCTAGTTTCTGGTAAGCGCTATTCCCTGCAAGCTTACATTGACTCGGGTGCTGCAGGGAATTTTATCAGATTGGAGGAGGTAGTAAGATTTTCTGTTCCCGTCAAGACTCTTGAAAGCCCTCTTTTTCTTGCTTCAGTGGATGGCAAGCCTTTGCAAGAGACTATAACCCAGGTCACCCAAGTAGTAGAACTTCAAGTAGGGGTTTTACACAAGGAAAAAATTGCGTTTTACGTTTTAGCCAATATTGCCCATCCGGTACTTTTAGGCTTACCATGGTTACGTACCCATGAACCCATGTTAGATTGGCATAATGGCAATATTCTCTCGTGGGGGGATTCCTGTCGGGCTCGGTGTCTGTTGTCGGTACGTCCTGTGGGTGACTCTTGTTCTTCCCTTGCCCTTCCTGGCCTGCCTTTTGCTTATTCTTCCTTTTCTGATGTTTTCAATAAAAGGGAAGCAGAGAACCTTCCTCCACATCGGTCCTACGACTGTCCGATAGATCTGGTTCCTGGGGCCGTGCCTCCACGAGGAAGAATCTACCCTCTCTCACCTGCGGAGACTCAAGCCATGTCGGAGTACGTTCGGGAGAACCTTGCGAGAGGATTCATTCGGAAGTCCACCTCTCCTGCTGGAGCCGGTTTCTTTTTTGTCAAGAAAAAAGACGGCTCGCTTCGTCCCTGCATAGACTATAGAGGATTGAACAACATAACTGTGAAAAATAAATATCCATTACCTTTAATCTCTGAACTCTTTGACCGCTTAAGAGGGGCACGAGTCTTCACCAAGTTAGATCTTCGAGGTGCTTACAACCTTGTTCGAATCCGTGCCGGGGATGAATGGAAGACTGCCTTCAATACCCGTGACGGCCACTATGAGTACTTAGTGATGCCTTTTGGTCTCTGCAACGCTCCCGCTGTATTCCAAGAATTCGTAAATGACATCTTCAGAGACTGCCTTTATATCTGTGTCGTAGTCTATCTTGACGACATACTAATCTTCTCTCCGAATCTCTCCGCCCATCGACGAGATGTTCGTCTTGTTCTTCAACGCCTCCGAGAGAACCATCTTTTTGCCAAGATCGAGAAATGTGTATTTGAACAATCAAGTTTACCCTTCTTGGGATATATTGTTTCTGATGCCGGTCTGAAGATGGATCCAGCCAAGGTGTCCGCAGTTCTGGATTGGCCACAGCCTGTTGGTATTAAAGCCATTCAACGCTTCCTCGGCTTCGCCAATTACTATAGGCAATTCATTCCACATTTTTCTTCTTTGACCAAACCCATCTCGGCTCTCACTCGCAAAGGAAGTGCTTCCAACAACTGGTCTTCGGAGGCCCAAAATGCATTTCTTACTTTGAAACAAAGATTTGCTGTAGCTCCGGTGCTTCATCGTCCTGATGCCAACAGACCCTTCGTCCTTGAAGTGGATGCATCTTCCGTAGGAGTCGGAGCAGTCCTCTTACAAAAGTCTGCTTCTGGACGTGTCGTCACTTGTGGTTTCTTCTCCAAATCATTTTCTTCTTCAGAACGCAATTACTCTATCGGAGATAAGGAACTGTTAGCCATTAAGTTGGCCTTAGAAGAGTGGCGATATCTTCTCGAAGGGGCCGTTCATCCCTTCACCATATTTACGGATCACAAGAATCTAGCCTATGTACAGACTGCTCAAAGACTTAACCCTCGACAGGCTAGATGGTCCCTGTTCTTTGGACGTTTTGATTTTGAACTCCATTTCCGTCCTGGAGACAAAAATGTCAGAGCTGATGCTCTCTCACGGTCCTCTCAACCTTTGGATGTGGTGGAGAATCCTGCACATATTATTGATCCAACTAAGATTATACCCGTTGCTCCTCTGGAAGTAGTCTCCTCTCCTCCTGGGAAGACCTTCGTGGCAAGCAAAGACAGAAGACGAGTTTTGCTTTGGGGTCATTCCTCTAAATTTGCCGGGCACGCAGGAGTCAAGAAGACACTTTCTCTTATTGCTCGTCACTACTGGTGGCCATCCGTTCGTCAAGACATCCTGGATTTCATTGCCTCGTGTCCTTCTTGTGCTAAGAATAAGGTTCCTCGGCAATTACCTACCGGACTCTTACATCCGCTTCCTGTACCTTCTTGTCCTTGGAGTGATATTGCCATGGACTTTATTACGGATCTCCCTCGCTCCTCTAATTGCTCTGTTATCCTAGTGGTAGTGGACCGATTTTCAAAAATGGCTCACTTCATACCCTTGTCTGGATTGCCATCTGCTCCCGAATTTAGCGAAGATCTTCATCCTTCATGTCTTCCGGCTTCACGGCTTTCCTCGTCATATCGTTTCTGATCGTGGAGTTCAGTTCACCGCTCGCTTCTGGAGGGCTCTGTGTAGCTTGATGAAGGTGACCTTGGATTTCTCCTCCGCCTACCATCCTCAGTCCAATGGCCAAGTGGAGCGTGTCAATCAGGTTCTCACGTCCTATTTACGACATTTTTCCAATGCCCACCAGGATGATTGGGTCTCTTTGCTTCCATGGGCTGAATTTGCCTATAATAATCATCCCTGTGAATCTTCTTCTAAATCTCCATTCTTGGTGGTTTTCGGGCAGCACCCTGGCATTCCTTTTCCCATTTCCTGCACTTCAGGCGTACCGGCAGCTGATTCTTTGTCCCAGGAGTTCTCCAAAATTTGGCAAGAGACTAAGGAGTCACTTCTTAAGGCCAGTAACCGTATGAAAAGGTTTGCGGATAAGAGACGGCTTGATGCTCCCCCTTATCAACCGGGGGATAAGGTGTGGCTCTCATCTCGGTATATCAGGTTGAAAATTCCGTCTCATAAACTTGGTCCTCGCTACATTGGTCCCTTTGAAATTTCCAACCGAATTAATGATGTGGCTTACAAGTTAAAGTTACCCGCATCTTTGCGTGTTCCTAATGCCTTTCATGTCTCACTTTTAAAACCTGCTGTATTTAATCATTTTCACTCTTCTTCTCCTGTAGTCCCATCCTTCTCTTCCTCCGATGAACAATTCGAGGTGAGAGACATTCTGGCCCAGAAAACGGTTAAGGGTCGGACATGGTTTCTGATTGATTGGAAGGGGTTTGGTCCTGAGGAGAGATCTTGGGAACCTCGAGAAAACATCAATGCACTAGGGTTGAGCGACTTTCATTTTTTTAAGATCGAGTAGGGTTTTGGGAAACCCGATTTTGTCCAGAGTCGAGTCGAGTGCAGTCGGCCGATTATCGCTAAAAGTCGGGGATCGACCGAAACACGAAACCCAATGCAAGTCAATGGGGAAGCATAGTCGGCAGTGAGTGGAGGCCAGGAAAACACCTACAGTGCCCATTTTAATGCCAAAAACATCCATTCTTGTTTCTGAAGCTTGTCAATCTTAATTAACTTTATAATAATAGTTGGGCATAGGGAATTGGGGGTCATTTGGCAAAAGTTGTGGGGGGAGTAGGGCCGGCTCAAGTTTTTCGTGGGCCCAGGAAATGCGGACTACGTCACGGCGGTGTTGCAGGGAAAGGTAATTATTTAAAAGTTGCAAGTGCTGTGATCCTGAGCAAGCAGGGGGGGGGCCCACTCGTTCGCATTGCCACTGGCACAGGGCCCCTCAAAGTACGGCGGTGTGTTTGCATGGCGGGGGCGCCTCCCACCAGCAGCGACACTTTTGCGTACTCTGAGGGGCCCTGTGCCAGTGACGTCGCCAACGAGTATGCCCCCCCACCTGATGAAGGAACCTGCACTTTCATCTGCACCTTCCTCTTTGTCCCTGTGTAAGGTGGTATAACATGCGGGAAGGGGAACCTTACTTTCAGCAGGGACAGATTCTGGCTGTGTAGAGTACAAGGGGAATGTAGTGGTCTCGGTCAATGTACCAGCAGACTCATTTAGCAGTGGCTGGGCAATGGGCAGGATGAGGAGGAAACAGATATAGGGCCAAAGAATAAAGTAGGCTACATGCAGTTCAAAATTGGTAACAGGACTAAACAGGCGGCATTGCTTTGTTCAGTGGAGTAGCAAACCCAAGAGCAGCAGACACTGTTTCAAGGGCCTAACCACACTAGTAGGCCAAATGCAGTTTAATATCTGATAGTATAGGGCGAAAGCCAGAATGTGGAAGCTCAGCTTTGTTCAGTTGAGGACAACACCAGGGAGGGGCAGACACCTTTAGTAGGCCGGAAAAGCCTATTGCATTTTTTAAAATGGTAATTTGGAGCAGAAGGTTGAAGCTCAGCTTTATTTAGTTGAGGGCAACACCAGGGAGGGGCAGAAGCCGTTAGTAGGCCCTAACCACCATTTTTTTTTTAAAACCACTTAATGAGAGCCGGAAGGTTGAAGCTCAGCTTTATTTAGTTGAGGACAACACCAGGGAGGGGCAGAAGCCGTTAGTAGGCCCTAACCACCTTTTTTTTTTTTAAAACCACATAATGAGAGCCGGAAGGTTGAAGCTCAGCTTTATTTAGTTGAGGACAACACCAGGGAGGGGCAGAAGCCGTTAGTAGGCCCTAACCACCTTTTTTTTTTTTAAAACCACATAATGAGAGCCAGAAGGTTGAAGCTCAGCTTTATTTAGTTGAGGACAACACCAGGGAGGGGCAGAAGCCGTTAGTAGGCCCTAACCACCATTTTTTTTTTTAAAACCACATAATGAGAGCCGGAAGGTTGAAGCTCAGCTTTATTTAGTTGAGGACAACACCAGGGAGGGGCAGAAGCCGTTAGTAGGCCCTAACCACCTTTTTTTTTTTTAAAACCACATAATGAGAGCCGGAAGGTTGAAGCTCAGCTTTATTTAGTTGAGGACAACACCAGGGAGGGGCAGAAGCCGTTAGTAGGCCCTAACCACCTTTTTTTTTTTTAAAACCACATAATGAGAGCCGGAAGGTTGAAGCTCAGCTTTATTTAGTTGAGGACAACACCAGGGAGGGGCAGAAGCCGTTAGTAGGCCCTAACCACCATTTTTTTTTTTAAAACCACATAATGAGAGCCGGAAGGTTGAAGCTCAGCTTTATTTAGTTGAGGACAACACCAGGGAGGGGCAGAAGCCGTTAGTAGGCCCTAACCACCTTTTTTTTTTTTAAAACCACATAATGAGAGCCGGAAGGTTGAAGCTCAGCTTTATTTAGTTGAGGACAACACCAGGGAGGGGCAGAAGCCGTTAGTAGGCCCTAACCACCATTTTTTTTTTTAAAACCACATAATGAGAGCCGGAAGGTTGAAGCTCAGCTTTATTTAGTTGAGGACAACACCAGGGAGGGGCAGAAGCCGTTAGTAGGCCCTAACCACCATTTTTTTTTTTAAAACCACATAATGAGAGCCGGAAGGTTGAAGCTCAGCTTTATTTAGTTGAGGACAACACCAGGGAGGGGCAGAAGCCGTTAGTAGGCCCTAACCACCTTTTTTTTTTTTAAAACCACATAATGAGAGCCGGAAGGTTGAAGCTCAGCTTTATTTAGTTGAGGACAACACCAGGGAGGGGCAGAAGCCGTTAGTAGGCCCTAACCACCATTTTTTTTTTTAAAACCACATAATGAGAGCCGGAAGGTTGAAGCTCAGCTTTATTTAGTTGAGGACAACACCAGGGAGGGGCAGAAGCCGTTAGTAGGCCCTAACCACCTTTTTTTTTTTTAAAACCACATAATGAGAGCCGGAAGGTTGAAGCTCAGCTTTATTTAGTTGAGGACAACACCAGGGAGGGGCAGAAGCCGTTAGTAGGCCCTAACCACCTTTTTTTTTTTTAAAACCACATAATGAGAGCCGGAAGGTTGAAGCTCAGCTTTATTTAGTTGAGGACAACACCAGGGAGGGGCAGAAGCCGTTAGTAGGCCCTAACCACCTTTTTTTTTTTTAAAACCACATAATGAGAGCCGGAAGGTTGAAGCTCAGCTTTATTTAGTTGAGGACAACACCAGGGAGGGGCAGAAGCCGTTAGTAGGCCCTAACCACCTTTTTTTTTTTTAAAACCACATAATGAGAGCCGGAAGGTTGAAGCTCAGCTTTATTTAGTTGAGGACAACACCAGGGAGGGGCAGAAGCCGTTAGTAGGCCCTAACCACCTTTTTTTTTTTTAAAACCACATAATGAGAGCCGGAAGGTTGAAGCTCAGCTTTATTTAGTTGAGGACAACACCAGGGAGGGGCAGAAGCCGTTAGTAGGCCCTAACCACCTTTTTTTTTTTTAAAACCACATAATGAGAGCCGGAAGGTTGAAGCTCAGCTTTATTTAGTTGAGGACAACACCAGGGAGGGGCAGAAGCCGTTAGTAGGCCCTAACCACCATTTTTTTTTTTAAAACCACATAATGAGAGCCGGAAGGTTGAAGCTCAGCTTTATTTAGTTGAGGACAACACCAGGGAGGGGCAGAAGCCGTTAGTAGGCCCTAACCACCTTTTTTTTTTTTAAAACCACATAATGAGAGCCGGAAGGTTGAAGCTCAGCTTTATTTAGTTGAGGACAACACCAGGGAGGGGCAGAAGCCGTTAGTAGGCCCTAACCACCATTTTTTTTTTTAAAACCACATAATGAGAGCCGGAAGGTTGAAGCTCAGCTTTATTTAGTTGAGGACAACACCAGGGAGGGGCAGAAGCCGTTAGTAGGCCCTAACCACCTTTTTTTTTTTTAAAACCACATAATGAGAGCCGGAAGGTTGAAGCTCAGCTTTATTTAGTTGAGGACAACACCAGGGAGGGGCAGAAGCCGTTAGTAGGCCCTAACCACCTTTTTTTTTTTTAAAACCACATAATGAGAGCCGGAAGGTTGAAGCTCAGCTTTATTTAGTTGAGGACAACACCAGGGAGGGGCAGAAGCCGTTAGTAGGCCCTAACCACCTTTTTTTTTTTTAAAACCACATAATGAGAGCCGGAAGGTTGAAGCTCAGCTTTATTTAGTTGAGGACAACACCAGGGAGGGGCAGAAGCCGTTAGTAGGCCCTAACCACCATTTTTTTTTTTAAAACCACATAATGAGAGCCGGAAGGTTGAAGCTCAGCTTTATTTAGTTGAGGACAACACCAGGGAGGGGCAGAAGCCGTTAGTAGGCCCTAACCACCTTTTTTTTTTTTAAAACCACATAATGAGAGCCGGAAGGTTGAAGCTCAGCTTTATTTAGTTGAGGACAACACCAGGGAGGGGCACACAGACAGACTCCTTTAGTAGGCCTGAAAAGCCTATTGCATTTTTCAAAATGGTAATTTGGAGCAGAAGGTTGAAGCTCAGCTTTATTTAGTTGAGGGCAACACCAGGGAGGGGCAGAAGCCGTTAGTAGGCCCTAACCAAAGTTGAAGGCCAAATGCAGTTTAATTTCTGATACTATAGGCCGAAAGCCAGAAGGTGGAAGTTCCGATTTAGACAGTGGAGCACAATTTGAATTAGGGACTGCAGACAGACTTAGTAGGCTGTCCCCTGTGGACCATGCATCCACCACATTAACCCATTGCGCCGTAATGGACACGTAATCTTCCGTGGCCATGCCTACAGGTCCATGCGTCTGTTGTCAGGTGCACCTTTGTACTCACAGATTGCCAGAGTGCATGGACAATGCGGTCTTCTACATGCTGGTGGAGGGTTGGGATGGCTTTTCTCGCAAAAGAAGTGTCGACTGGTTAGCTTGTAGCGTGGTACAGCGTAGTCCATCATGGCCTTATTAATAGTAAATAAAATATATAACTAGGCTCTATGAACTTTTAAATAGGTTCCAGGGGTACACGGGCAGCATTGGTGTGGTCAGTGGAGGAGTATTGCAAGTAGGGGCTGCAGACAGGCTATCAAAGGCCTAAAATAACAAACAGTAGGCAGTCATGGCAGTTTTACATCGGTTACATGGATACACAGGCAGGCACTCCAGGCAGCATTGTGGTCAGTGGAGGAGTATTGCAAGTAGGGGCCGCAGACAGGCTATCAAAGGCCTAAAATAACAAACAATAGGCTCATTGCAGTTTTACAGCGGTTACATGGATAGACGGGCAGGCAGCTTGGTGGTGGTGAGTGGAGGAGTATTTAAAGTAGGGACCGCAGACAGGCTTCAAAGGCCTAACATAAGAAAATGGGCTGGCTGTAGGCACTTTATAATTGGTTCCAGGGGTACACGGGCAGCAGTGGTCTGGTCAGTGGAGGAGTATTTAAAGTAGGGACCGCAGACAGGCTTCAAAGGCCTAACATAAGAAAATGGGCTGGCTGTAGGCACTTTATAATTGGTTCCAGGGGTACACGGGCAGCAGTGGTCTGGTCAGTGGAGGAGTATTTAAAGTAGGGACCGCAGACAGGCTTCAAAGGCCTAACATAAGAAAATGGGCTGGCTGTAGGCACTTTATAATTGGTTCCAGGGGTACACGGGCAGCAGTGGTCTGGTCAGTGGAGGAGTATTTAAAGTAGGGACCGCACACAGGCTATCAAAGGCCTAAAATAACAAACAATAGGCTCATGGCAGTTTCACAGCGGTTACATGGATACACGGGCAGGCAGCTTGGTGGTGAGTGGAGGAGTATTTAAAGTAGGGACCGCAGACAGGCTATCAAAGGCCTAAAATAACAAACAATAGGCTCATGATGGCAGTTTCACAGCGGTTACATGGATACACGGGCAGGCAGCTTGGTGGTGAGTGGAGGAGTATTTAAAGTAGGGACCGCAGACAGGCTATCAAAGGCCTAACATAAGAAAATGGGCTGGCTGTAGGCACTTTATAATTGGTTCCAGGGGTACACGGGCAGCAGTGGTCTGGTCAGTGGAGGAGTATTTAAAGTAGGGACCGCAGACAGGCTATCAAAGGCCTAACATAACAAACAATAGGCTCATGATGGCAGTTTCACAGCGGTTACATGGATACACGGGCAGGCAGCTTGGTGGTGAGTGGAGGAGTATTTAAAGTAGGGACCGCAGACAGGCTATCAAAGGCCTAAAATAACAAACAATAGGCTCATGGCAGTTTCACAGCGGTTACATGGATACACGGGCAGGCAGCTTGGTGGTGGTGAGTGGAGGAGTATTTAAAGTAGGGACCGCAGACAGGCTATCAAAGGCCTAAAATAACAAACAATAGGCTCATGGCAGTTTTACAGCGGTTACATGGATACACAGGCAGCTTGGTGGTGAGTGGAGGAGTAGTGCAAGGAGTGTCTGTCCCAGTACTCCCAAAATATAAATAGATGTTAATGTCTCGCAAAACAACCAAAACAAAAAAAAAAGGTGGCATACTTAGGTACAGGGGTGGGCTCATCTACTGAGTTTCTGACATTGTAATTTGGCAGTAACTATTTAATGGTGCCAATATAGGACACAGACACAGACTACTTTAAGTTGCATCATAGATGTCTACAAATTTGTATTGTCAGTGCCAGACATTGAATGATGTCAGCGAATAGACTAAAGATTGGTGGAGCTGTGCGACATAATTTTGCACGTGGTAGAGCACATTTTGAGCTGGGGTAGGGGGGAACTCTCTTGAGGCCGGCGGGACCGCCCCAGGGCCCCTCATGTTACAACGGTGTGTCTGACGTTGGGTGCGCACCACCACCGCCAGAGACACTACATTGTACTATGAGGGACCCAGTAGCAATGCCGTCAACCAAAAGCGAGCACACCCACCTCTTCAGACAAACAGCAGTCTCACGGGTGCTTGCGCCAAGTCGCGATACCACGGCCCCGTGTGGGGAGTTTTGCCATTTAGGGAGGTGTAAACATGTCGTATGCTGTACAATCAGCTGCAGCAAATTAGACATTAGAAAAGTAATTCACAGGCAAGAGCTTTTCATAGGAAAGCTAGGTGTCGGCCGGGCAAGGTGGGGCAAAAGATTTCGAAATCCAGTTGTGGTTCATTTTAATGAATGTTAGATCGTCAACATTTTGGGTAGCCAGACGAGTCCTTTTTTCGGTTAATATTGAACCTGCAGCACTGAATACTCTTTCTGATAGGACACTTGCTGCCGGGCAAGCAAGCTCCTGCAATGCATATTCTGCCAATTCTGGCCAGGTGTCTAATTTGGAGGCCCAGTAATCAAATGGGAATGACGGTTGAGGGAGAACATCGATAAGGGATGAAAAATAGTTAGTAACCATACTGGACAAATGTTGTCTCCTGTCACTTTCAATTGATGCAGCAGTACCTGTCCTGTCTGCGGTCATAGCAAAATCACTCCACAACCTGGTCAGAAAACCCCTCTGTCCAACGCCACTTCTGATGTGTGCACCCCTAACACTCCTAGTCTGCTGCCCCCTGGAGCTTGTGTGAGAACGATCACGTGCGCTGTGTGCTGGGAATGCCTGAAGCAAACGGTCAACAAGAGTTGATTGTTTGGTTGCTAATATTAGTTCCAAGTTCTCATGTGGCATAATATTTTGCAATTTGCCTTTATAGCGTGGATCAAGGAGGCAGGCCAACCAGTAATCGTCATCGTTCATCATTTTCGTAATGCGTGTGTCCCTTTTTAGGATACGTAAGGCATAATCCGCCATGTGGGCCAAAGTTCCAGTTGTCAAATCTCCGGTTGTGATTGGTTGAGGGGCAGTTGCAGGCAAATCTACGTCACTTGTGTCCCTCAAAAAACCAGAACCCGGCCGTGACACGCAACCAATTTCCTGTGCCCCCGTGAAAGTTTCCGCATTAAAAATATACTCATCCCCATCATCCTCCTCGTCCTCCACCTCCTCTTCGCCCGCTACCTCGTCCTGTACACTGCCCTGACCAGACAATGGCTGACTGTCATCAAGGCTTCCCTCTTCCTCTGGTGCAGACGCCTGCTCCTTTATGTGCGTCAAACTTTGCATCAGCAGACGCATTAGGGGGATGCTCATGCTTATTACGGCGTTGTCTGCACTAACCAGCCGTGTGCATTCCTCAAAACACTGAAGGACTTGACACATGTCTTGTATCTTCGACCACTGCACACCTGACAACTCCATGTCTGCCATCCTACTGCCTGCCCGTGTATCCTCCCACAAATAAATAACAGCACGCCTCTGTTCGCACAGTCTCTGAAGCATGTGCAGTGTTGAGTTCCACCTTGTTGCAACGTCTATGATTAGGCGATGCTGGGGAAGGTTCAAAGACCGCTGATAGGTCTGCATACGGCTGGCGTGTACAGGCGAACGTCGGATATGTGAGCAAAGTGCACGCACTTTGAGGAGCAGGTCGGAGAACCCAGGATAAGTTTTCAATAAGCACTGCACCACCAGGTTTAAGGTGTGAGCCAGGCAAGGAATGTGTTTCAGTTGGGAAAGGGAGATGGCAGCCATGAAATTCCTTCCGTTATCACTCACTACCTTGCCTGCCTCAAGATCTACTGTGCCCAGCCACGACTGCGTTTCTTGTTGCAAGAACTCGGACAGAACTTCCGCGGTGTGTCTGTTGTCGCCCAAACACTTCATAGCCAATACAGCCTGCTGACGCTTGGCAGTAGCTGGCCCATAATGGGACAACTGGTGTGCAACAGTGTCATCTGCCGATGGAGTGGTTGGCCGACTGCGTTCTGTGGAAGAGCTGTAGCTTCTGCAGGAGGACGAGGAGGAGGAGGAGGGGGTGCGAACGCCTACAGCCAACTGTTTCCTAGACCGTGGGCTAGGCACAACTGTCCCTAAATTGATGTCGCCTGTGGACCCTGCATCCACCACATTCACCCAGTGTGCCGTGATGGACACATAACGTCCCTGGCCATGCCTACTGGTCCATGCATCTGTAGTCAGGTGCACCTTTGTACTCACAGATTGCCTAAGTGCATGGACGATGCGCTGTTTAACATGCTGGTGCAGGGCTGGGATGGCTTTTCTGGAAAAAAAGTGTCGACTAGGTAGCTCGTATCGTGGTTCAGCGTACTCCATCAGGGCTTTAAAAGCTTCGCTTTCAACTAAACGGTAGGGCATCATCTCTAACGAGATTAGTCTAGCTATGTGGGCGTTAAAACCCTGTGTACGCGGATGCGAGGATAAGTACTTCCTTTTTCTAACCAGAGTCTCATGTAGGGTGAGCTGGACTGGAGAGCAGGAGATCGTGGAACTTTCGGGTGTGCCGGTGTACATGGCAGACTGAGAGACGGTTGGAGACGGTATTGTTTCCGCCGGTGCCCTAGATGCAATATTTCCTCCTACTAAACTGGTGATTCCCTGACCCTGACTGCTTTTGGCTGGCAAAGAAACCTGCACAGATACTGCCGGTGGTGCGGAAAATGGTGGCCTTACAGTGACGGAAGGGATGTTGCGTTGCTGACTAGCTTCATTGGCCGAGGGTGCTACAACCTTAAGGGACGTTTGGTAGTTAGTCCAGGCTTGAAAATGCATGGTGGTTAAGTGTCTATGCATGCAACTAGTATTTAGACTTTTCAGATTCTGACCTCTGCTTAAGCTAGTTGAACATTTTTGACAGATGACTTTGCGCTGATCAGTTGGATGTTGTTTAAAAAAATGCCAGACTGCACTCTTCCTAGACTCGGATCCCTTTTCAGGGATTGCAGACTGAGCTTTAACCGGATGGCCACGCTGTCCTCCAACAGGTTTTGGCTTTGACACGCGTTTTGGGCCAGATACGGGCCCGGCAGATGGAACCTGTTGCGATGTTGATGCCTGCTGCGGCCCCTCCTCCACCTCCGCTTCTGAACTACTGCCGCCTGCACCCTGTTCCCCCAATGGCTGCCAATCGGGGTCAATAACTGGGTCATCTATTACCTCCTCTTCGAGCTCGTGTGCAACTTCGTCTGTGTCACTGTGTCGGTCGGTGGTATAGCGTTCGTGGCGGGGCAACATAGTCTCATCAGGGTCTGATTGTGGATCTGTACCCTGAGAGGGCAATGTGGTGGTCTGAGTCAAAGGAGCAGCATAGTACTCTGGCTGTGGCTGTGCATCAGTGCACTCCATGTCAGAATCTACTTGTAATGGGCATGGCCTGTTAAATGTTTCACTTTCTAAGCCAGGGACGGTATGTGTAAAGAGCTCCATGGAGTGACCCGTTGTGTCGCCTGCTGCATCCTTCTCTCTTGTTGTAGTTTTTGCTGAGGAGGACAAGGAAGCGACTTGTCCCTGACCGTGAACATCCACAAGCGACGCGCTGCTTTTACATTTACCAGTTTCGGAAGAGGAGGCAAAAGAGCTAGAGGCTGAGTCTGCAATGTAAGCCAAAACTTGCTGTTGCTGCTCAGCCTTTAAAAGCGGTTTTCCTACTCCCAGAAAAGAGAGCGTTCGAGGCCTTGTGTAGCCTGACGACGAAACTGGCTCCACAGCTCCAGACTTAGGTGGAATATTTTTATCCCCACGACCACCTGATGCTCCACTACCACTACCATCATTACCAGCTGACAATGAACGCCCACGACGACCTCTTGCACCAGACTTCCTCATTGTTTAAAAATCGTAACCAAACTAACTTTATTTGTTGCTGTCAAACAACTTACACGGTGAGCTATAACTTCAGTATGATTTCAATATCCCTTAACAGGTTGGTGAGACCACAAGGAAAATCAGGCACAATGTTACACACTCTGTTTTCTGTGACACCAAATCACAGAGATGACACACACGCAGGACTGTCACTCAAGCACTAATGTCAATATTAATCTCCCACCTAATTTATTTTTTTTTTTTTCTCTGTGAGACTTTAGAAACCAAATAATATTTAAAAAAAAAACAAAAAAACAAGGCTTTCTATGGCCCACTGAATGAGAGATGGCACGCACAGGAGTGGCACACAAGCCCTGACTGAGGCCAATATTTTTCTCCCACTGATTGATGTAGTGTTTTTGTGTTGAGGTTGATTTTAAAACACAAATGAAGGAAAAAAATAAAAAGGCTTTCTATGGCCCACAATTAGAGAGAGAGGTGGCACACCCAGGAGTCAAGACTGGCACACAAGCTGAAATGGCAATATTACTCTCCCACTGTTTTTTTATGTATTTTTTTTTTATTTTCAGGGAGACTTTAGAAACCAAATAATATTTAAAAAAAAAAAAAAAAACAAGGCTTTCTATGGCCCACTGAATGAGAGGGACAGAGGTGGCACACCCAGGAGTCAAGACTGGCACACAAGCTGAAATGGCAATATTACTCTCCCACTGTTTTTTTATGTATTTTTTTTTTTTATTTTCAGGGAGACTTTAGAAACCAAATAATATTAAAAAAACCAAAAAATAAATAGGCTTTCTATGGCCCACTGAATGAAAGGGAGAGAGGTGGCACACCCAGGAGTCAAGACTGGCACACAAGCTGAAAGGGCAATATTACTCTCCCACTGTTTTTTTATGTATTTTTTTTTTTTATTTTCAGGGAGACTTTAGAAACCAAATAATATTAAAAAAACCAAAAAATAAATAGGCTTTCTATGGCCCACAATTAGAGAGAGAGGTGGCACACCCAGGAGTCAAGACTGGCACACAAGCTGAAATGGCAATATTACTCTCCCACTGTTTTTTTATGTTTTTTTTTTTTATTTTCAGGGAGACTTTAGAAACCAAATAATATTAAAAAAAAACAAAAAATAAATAGGCTTTCTATGGCCCACAATTAGAGAGAGAGGTGGCACACCCAGGAGTCAAGACTGGCACACAAGCTGAAATGGCAATATTACTCTCCCACTGTTTTTTTATGTTTTTTTTTTTTATTTTCAGGGAGACTTTAGAAACCAAATAATATTAAAAAAAAACAAAAAAACAAGGCTTTCTATGGCCCACTGAATAAGAGGGAGAGAGGTGGCACACCCAGGAGTCAAGACTGGCACACAAGCTGAAATGGCAATATTACTCTCCCACTGTTTTTTTATGTTTTTTTTTTTTATTTTCAGGGAGACTTTAGAAACCAAATAATATTAAAAAAAAACAAAAAAACAAGGCTTTCTATGGCCCACTGAATGAGAGGGAGAGAGGTGGCACACCCAGGAGTCAAGACTGGCACACAAGCTGAAATGGCAATATTACTCTCCCACTGTTTTTTTATGTATTTTTTTTTTTTATTTTCAGGGAGACTTTAGAAACCAAATAATATTAAAAAAACCAAAAAATAAATAGGCTTTCTATGGCCCACTGAATGAAAGGGAGAGAGGTGGCACACCCAGGAGTCAAGACTGGCACACAAGCTGAAAGGGCAATATTACTCTCCCACTGTTTTTTTATGTATTTTTTTTTTTTATTTTCAGGGAGACTTTAGAAACCAAATAATATTAAAAAAACCAAAAAATAAATAGGCTTTCTATGGCCCACAATTAGAGAGAGAGGTGGCACACCCAGGAGTCAAGACTGGCACACAAGCTGAAATGGCAATATTACTCTCCCACTGTTTTTTTATGTTTTTTTTTTTTATTTTCAGGGAGACTTTAGAAACCAAATAATATTAAAAAAAAACAAAAAAACAAGGCTTTCTATGGCCCACTGAATGAGAGGGAGAGAGGTGGCACACCCAGGAGTCAAGACTGGCACACAAGCTGAAATGGCAATATTACTCTCCCACTGTTTTTTTATGTATTTTTTTTTTTTATTTTCAGGGAGACTTTAGAAACCAAATAATATTAAAAAAACCAAAAAATAAATAGGCTTTCTATGGCCCACTGAATGAAAGGGAGAGAGGTGGCACACCCAGGAGTCAAGACTGGCACACAAGCTGAAAGGGCAATATTACTCTCCCACTGTTTTTTTATGTATTTTTTTTTTTTATTTTCAGGGAGACTTTAGAAACCAAATAATATTAAAAAAACCAAAAAATAAATAGGCTTTCTATGGCCCACAATTAGAGAGAGAGGTGGCACACCCAGGAGTCAAGACTGGCACACAAGCTGAAATGGCAATATTACTCTCCCACTGTTTTTTTATGTTTTTTTTTTTTATTTTCAGGGAGACTTTAGAAACCAAATAATATTAAAAAAAAAAAAAAAAAAAAAAAAATAGGCTTGCTATAGCCCACTGAATGAGAGATAGCACACACAGCAGTGGCACACAAGCCCTGACTGAGGCCAATATTTTTCTCCCACTGATTGATGTAGTGTTTTTGTGTTGAGGTAGATTTTAGAACACAAATCACGGAAAAAATAAATAGGCTTTCTATGGCCCACTGAATGAAAGGGAGAGAGGTGGCACACCCAGGAGTCAAGACTGGCACACAAGCTGAAAGGGCAATATTACTCTCCCACTGTTTTTTTATGTATTTTTTGTTTTTTCAGGGAGACTTTAGAAACCCAATAATATTTAAAAAAATAAATAAATAGGCTTTCTATGGCCCACTGAATGAGAGGGAGAGAGGTGGCACACCCAGGAGTCAAGACTGGCACACAAGCTGAAAGGGCAATATTATTCTCCCACTGTTTTTTTAGGTTTTTTTTTTTTTTTTCAGGGAGAATTAGAAACCAAATAATATTAAAAAAAAAAAAAAAAATAGGCTTGCTATAGCCCACTGAATGAGAGATAGCACACACAGCAGTGGCACACAAGCCCTGACTGAGGCCAATATTTTTCTCCCACTGATTGATGTACTGTTTTTGTGTTGAGGTAGATTTTAGAACACAAATCACGGAAAAAATAAATAGGCTTTCTATGGCCCACTCAGTGAGAGATGGCACACACAGGGATGGCACTGTAGCAGAAATGCCAATCTTAATCTCCCACAAAAAAAAAAAACAAAAAAAAAAAAAAAACTGTCCTACAATTACTATCTCCCTGCAGTAATGTAAGCCAGGTATGGCAGGCAGCAATAGGAGTGGACTGATGCACAAATTAAATAAAAAGTGTGGAAAAACAGAAAAGATAGCTGTGCAGAAAGGAAGGAACAAGAGGATATGTGCTTTGAAAAAAGCAGTTGGTTTCCACAGTGGCGTACACACAGCAATACAGCTATCACGGAGCCTTCTAGGGCAGCCCAATGAGCTACAGCGCTGAGGGGAAAAAAAAAAAAAAATAGCTTCCACAGTCCCTGCACACCGAAGGTGGTGTTGGACAGTGGAAATCGCTGCAGCACAAGCGGTTTGGTGGTTAGTGGACCCTGCCTAACGCTCTCCCTGCTTCTGATGAAGCGGCAGCAACCTGTCCCTAAGCTCAGATCAGCAGCAGTAAGATGGCGGTCGGCGGGAACGCCCCTTTATAGCCCCTGTGACGCCGCAGACAGCAAGCCAATCACTGCAATGCCCTTCTCTAAGATGGTGGGGACCAGGATCTATGTCATCACGCTGCCCACACTCTGCGTTCACCTTCATTGGCTGAGAAATGGCGCTTTTCGCGTCATTGAAACGCGACTTTGGCGCGAAAGTCGCGTACCGCATGGCCGACAAGCACAGGGGTCGGATCGGGTTTCATGAGACGCCGACTTAGCCAAAAGTCGGCGACTTTTGAAAATGATCGACCCGTTTCGCTCAACCCTACAATGCACCCCATATTTTGAAGAGGTTTCTTTCCAGGAGGGAGGGGAGTAAGAAAGGGGGTACTGTAACGATTCCTGATACCTACCTGTCCGGCCGGCGCGCTCCCAGTGTCCCTGCTCCTTCTTCTGCCTCCAGTTTCTCTGCCTCTCTGCGCGTCGCCGGTCCGCGCATGCGCCGTAGGGTCTCCTCTGCCGCTCTGCCTTCTGGGAGGTCGTGACCCGGTGGCCCCGCCTCCAATATGGCGGCGCCCATCAGGTATTTCAGCTCGGCGCTTTCCCAGGTAAAGCGCCTGCGTATCTTCGTTGTTTCTGCCCTGTAGTTCAGCGTTGTGCTCTGGCCCCTTTCTAGGCATAGCCTCAGAGTTTCCTACCCTGCCTTGTGCTCTGTTTCTTCAGTTTCTTCCCTCGTCCTCCGTTCCCTTATTCCTCCTGCTCCGTCTGTCTGTTTATTATTTGTATTTTTTTTCCCTTTCAGTACTCCTCATCGTTTACCCTCATCATCCTCAGCGTACCTGTTCTTCTGCTCCACCCAGTCGTCCCTTTGGCTCCGGCAGTTGCGGTTCCATCCTCCCTGGGCCTGCTCCTAACACTCCCTGTATAGGGGGTGCATCCATCAGGTTTGCTCGCCCTAGGGGGCTCTGGGATCGTGACCCAGAGGGTCCACTTCGGGGTTCACCTCTCTCATTCAGGCTCACCCCCGTGTAGCGTGATACTTTCCTTTGTCATGTGACGCAGCACAGCCGTCATTCTTACCCCCTTGGCGCCGTGCGCCTTCTCCTCAGCGTTGTTTGAATGTGTCCCGGAGTCTGCGCTGTTATGTTATCCCTTGGCCAGGCACACTTAGCGCTGCCCGTCTTCTGACATCATTTGGTGTCAGGATGGCTGCGCCTGTGCGGCCGCGCTGGAGGAGATCCCGCCTCGCTGTGTCATCTAATGTAATCACTCTGCGGACCTGTGATCCATGGGCATGAGCAGTGCATATCCTCGCCTCTCACTCCCCTCCCTACGGCTTCTTCAGACTGTGCGGCGTCACGGCCGTGGCATGCTATTAGGGATCAGCTGACAGCGCACAGTCTGAAGAAGGCGTAGGGAGATGAGTGAGAGGCGGAGGTTCAGATATGCACTGCTAATGTTCATGGATCACAGGTCCGCAGAGGGATTAAATCAGAAGACACTACGAGGCGGGATCTCGTCCAGCGCGGCCGCACAGGCGCAGCCATCCTGACATCAAATGATGTCAGAAGACGGGCAGCGCTAAGTGTGCCTGGCCAAGGGATAACATAACAGCGCAGACTCCGGGACACATTCAAACAACGCTGAGGAGGAGGCGCACGGCGCCAAGGGGGTAAGAATGATGGCTGTGCCGCGTCACATGACAAAGGAAAGTTCCACTGACCGGACGGTTTAACCGTCCGAGGGGACACATTTCAAAAGTGTTAGGTTCAGCATGTGCAAGGAGCACCACGAAAAGAGGCACTTTTTCCCTTTGCATCATTACTGCTGCACAAGGTGTCTCCTTCAGTAACAAACGCCTGGGGGTGGGGGGACAGGTTCCCTTAAATTTAACTTGTTGTGCCTGCGTGGCGGTCGCAGTACACATTGCCGTATACACAGCAGGGGAACAGCAGGCATTACTGAACCCCACTAACACATTGGCGAGGTGTTTGGCTCTGTGCGTACAGCACTTCTGGACGGCAACTAGCGGTGTTGGAGCCCAGGGACAGGAGGGGGAGGAGGAGGTGGAGGAGATAGGAGGGATTGCCACACACACAGCAGCGGAACAGCTGACGTTACTGAACCCCAATAACAGAGGAGGGACTGTTGGGACTGTGCGTACAGCACTACCAGGCAACAACTAGCGGTGTTGGAGCCCAGGGACAGGTGGAGGAGGAGGAGGTGGAGGAGATAGGAGGGATTGCCACACACACAGCAGGGGAACAGCTGACGTTACTGAACCCCAATAACAGAGGAGGGACTGTTGGGACTGTGCGTACAGCACTACCAGGCAACAACTAGCGGTGTTGGAGCCCAGGGACAGGTGGAGGAGGAGGAGGTGGAGGAGATAGGAGGGATTGCCACACACACAGCAGGGGAACAGCTGACGTTACTGAACCCCAATAACAGAGGAGCGACTGTTGACTGTGCGTACAGCACTACCAGGCAACAACTAGCGGTGTTGGAGCCCAGGGACAGGTGGAGGAGGAGGAGGTGGAGGAGATAGGAGGGATTGCCACACACACAGCAGGGGAACAGCTGACGTTACTGAACCCCAAGAACAGAGGAGCGACTGTTGACTGTGCGTACAGCACTACCAGGCAACAACTAGCGGTGTTGGAGCCCAGGGACAGGTGGAGGAGGAGGAGGTGGAGGAGATAGGAGGGATTGCCACACACACAGCAGGGGAACAGCTGACGTTACTGAACCCCAATAACAGAGGAGCGACTGTTGACTGTGCGTACAGCACTACCAGGCAACAACTAGCGGTGTTGGAGCCCAGGGACAGCAGGAGAAGCAGAGGAACACAATGTAGGCCGAAGCCTGATTGGAGAAAGTCGAAAGGGAACCTTTAACCACCCTCCAAGGCGTTTGTAGCTGAAAGAGCCAGCTTGTGCAGCACAAAAGATGCAAAAGGAAAAGGTGGCTCTTTTCATGATGCTCCTTGCAAACACAGAACTAAACACTTATAAAATGTGTCCCCTGAAACCGTGAGACCGTCCCGGAGGTGGGACTTTCCTTCATAATATGACGCAGCACAGCTGTCATTCCTACCTCCTTGGCGCCGTTCCCCAGCTCCTCAACGTTGTTTGATTCCGTCCAGGAGCATGCGCTGTTATGTTATCCCTTGGCCAGGCACACTTAGCGCTGCCCATCTTCTGACATCATTTGGTGTCAGGCTGGCTGCGCCTGTGCGGCCGCGCTGGCCGAGAGCCCGCCTCGCAGTGTCGTCTAATGTAATCCCACCGCGGGCCTGGAATCCGTGGCCATGCGCAGTGCATATCTTCGCCTCTCACTCCCCTCCCTACGGCTTCTTCAGACTGTGCGGCGTCACGGCCGTGGCATGCTATTAGGGATCAGCTGACGGCGCACAGTCTGAAGAAGGCGTAGGGAGATGAGTGAGAGGCAAAGGTTCAGATATGCACTGCGCATGTCCATGGATCTCAGGCCCCCAGTGGGATTAAATCAGAAGACACTGCGAGGCGGGCTCTCGGCCAGCGCGGCCGCACAGGCGCAGCCAGCCTGACACCAAATGATGTCAGAAGATGGGCAGCGCTAAGTGTGCCTGGCCAAGGGATAACATAACAGCGCAGGCTCCGGGACGGAATCAAACAACGCTGAGGAGCCGGGGCACGGCGCCAAGGGGGTAGGAATGACGGATGTGCTGCGTCATATTAAGAAGGAAAGTCCCACCTCCGGGACGGTTTTACGGTATCAGTGGACACATTTTATAAGTGTTAAGTTCTGCGTGTGCAAGGAGCTAAACCAAAATAGCTACCTTTTCCTTGTGCAGCATTACTGCTGCACAAGGTGGCTCTTTCAGTAACAAACGCCTTGGGGGGGGGGGACAGGTTCCCTTACATTTCAGTTGTTGTGTCAGCGTGGCGGTCGCAGGACACATTTGCCGGCTACACAGCTGGGGATCAGCTGACGTTACTGAAACCCAATAACACTGGGTCGTATGTTTTGACTGTGCAGATGGCACTTCTGAGCCTCAACTGGCGGTGTTGGAGCCCAGGAATTTAATTTCAGGTGGTAGAAAGATGAACACAACAGGAGACCTAGATAACATAGACAGTCACCTAATTATTTAATCAGGAAGAGGAGTGGCAAATTCCTGCGAGATCCAGGCCTTGTTCATTTTCAGGAAAGTAAGCCGGTCAACGTTATCGGAGGATAGTCGCATGCGACGGTCAGTTAGTACACCACCTGCAGCACTAAAGACACGTTCCGATAATACACTGGCCGCAGGGCAAGACAGCACCTCCAATGCATACTGGCTTAGCTCTGGCCATGTATCCAGCTTTGAGACCCAAAACTTGAAAGGTGAAGAGCCGTCTGGGAGTAGAGCAAGAGGGCAAGACATGTAGTCTGTCACCATCTGACGGAACCGTTGCCTCCTGCTGACTGGAGCCGTCTGTGATGGTGTAGACTTTTGTGGCGGGCACAGAAAACTGTGCCACAGTTGGGCCATACTGGTCTTGCCTTGGGCAGAGGCACTGCTTCTGCTCCCTCTTTGTGCAGAGCCTCCACCACTGCCTGGACGCACTGAGCTGCTTTGGAATGCACTAGCAGCACTTCTCTCAGTTGGAATGGAGAAGATGATGGAATTCACCAGTGTGTCTTGGTACTCCCGCATTTTTCGCTCCCGGTTCAACGGTGTGATGAGGCTTTCTACGTTGTCCCGGTAGCGAGGATCGAGGAGGGTGAACACCCAATAATCAGACATGTTGAGAATGTGGGCGATGCGGCGGTCGTTTCTCAGGCACTGCAGCATGTAATCCACCATGTGCTGCAGACTGCCAACTGCCCAAGAAACGCTGTCCCCTGCTGGAGGCGTGATCTCTGCCCGCTCGTCATCACCCCACCCTCGCTGTACACACTGAGTACTGGACAATTGTGTAACTCCCTCCTCTGGACGGATGTCTTCCTCCTCCATTGACTCCTCCTCATCCTCCTCACAAACTGTCCCCTGCCTACGCGTTTGTGAGGAACCACGTGGCGCTGACTGTCCAGAAGATGATGGAAATGCTGAATCCTCATTCTCCACCTCTTCCACAACATCATCCCTTAGCGCTTGCAGTGATTTTTCAAGCAGGCAGATAAGGGGGACAGTCATGCTGACTAGTGCATCATCTGCACTCGCCATCCGCGTGGAATAATCAAAGGGACGAAAAAACCTGGCAGACGTCATTCATAGTGGCCCACTCTGTGGTTGTGAAGTCTGTACGGCGCTGAGTGCGACTTCTTTGCGCCTGAAGCAGCTGGTACTCCATTACAGCTTGCTGCTGCTCACACAACCGCTCCAACATATGTAACGTGGAATTCCACCTGGTAGGTAGGTCACATATGATGCGATGTTCCGGCAGGCGGTGTCGGCGCTGCAGAGCCGCAATGCGCGCTTTTGCCGTGCTGGAACGCCGCAAGTGAGCACACTCTAGGCGGACCTTGTGCAGCAGTGCATCAAGATCCGGATAGTCCCTCAAAAAACTCTGCACGACCAAATTGAGCACATGTGCCAGACATGGGATGTGAGTGAGGTTGCCGAGGCCCAGAGCTGCCACCAGATTTCGGCCATTATCACACACTACCATGCCTGGCTGGAGATTTGCTGGCACAAACCACACATCGCTCTCCTGCTTGATGGCATTCCAGAGCTCCTGCGCTGTGTGGCTTCGATTCCCCAAATAAATTAATTTCAAGACGGCCTGTTGACGTTTGGCCACGGCTGTGCTCATGTCGGTCGTAACAGGTAAACGTTCATCACGGGTCCATGTGGAGGTGGACTGTGACGGCTCCTGCAGCGATGATTCTGAGGAACTGGTGTAAGAGGAGGAGTCAATGCGTACAGAATGGATTCCTGCAATCCTTGGAGTGGGCAGGACACGTCCTGCGCCACTCGCACGGTCTGTACCCGGCTCAACGACATTAACCCAATGGGCAGTGAGGGAAAGGTATCGCCCCTGTCCATGTTGACTGGTCCACGCATCGGTCGTGAGGTGGACCTTGCTACTGACGGCATTCAGTAGCGCGTGTTTTATGTGTCCCTCCACATGCTTGTGCAGGGCAGGGACGGCTTGCCTGCTGAAGTAAAAGCGGCTGGGCACATTGTACTGTGGGACTGCCAATGACATCAAGTCACGGAAGCTGTCAGTCTCCACCAGCCTGAATGACAGCATTTCCAGTGACAGAAGTTTGGCAATGCCTGCAGTCAGAGCCTGTGCTCGTGGGTGGTTTGACGAGAAAGGCCGCCTTTTCTCCCATGCCTGTACTACCGATGGCTGTAGACTGGGCTGGGAGTGTGTGGATGACTGGGAAAGTGGTGCTGCGGGTGGAATTACAGCGGGTCTCTGGACAACAGGGCCAGAGGTTCTTCCACGGCGATCCTGGGAGGAAGCCGAACCAGCTGCGTGTGAGCTGGAGGAAGAGGCAACACGAGCTGAAGAGGTGGTAGCTGCCGCTGTTGGTTGGCCTAGCTCTTCAGTGTGTTTTTCTAACTCCGCCGGGTGCCTGGTGCGCACATGTTTCCACATGTTGGAGGTATTGAGGTTGCTGACATTTTTCCCTCTTTTGACTTTGTGATGACACACCTTGCATTTGACATAGCAAATGTCATCTGCAACTGTGTCAAAAAAAGACCAGGCACTGCAAGTCTTGGGAGCGCCCTTTTTGGCTTTTGGAAGAGACATGCTCCTAACGGGTGCCAAAGCGGAGGCTGCAGGATCCGCAGTCTTCCTCCTCCCTCTCCCTCTTTGGGCCGTACGGGGAATCTCTTCCTCAGAGCTGCTCCCACCACCTTCCTGTCCCTCACGCCAAGATGGGTCAAGGACCTCATCATCTACACTACCCTCTGCCCCCAACTGCTCCTCCTGGGTAGTCTCAGCAGCAGAGCATGCACCAGTAAGTGGCACCTGAGTGTCATCATCAGCTGATGCGGCCTGCGATGTGGTGAACGGAGCCACTGGCCCACCCGCCTCTTCAGAGGAAGAGAGAAAAAGCTGTTGGGCATCACTGCACCCTGCCTCTTCTTCCATTTCTCCAATGCTGCTTGGCTGGCCCCCTGTTTCCAAGCCAAGAGATTCAGAGAACAGAAGTAGAGACGGCTCCTGTCCTGGGCTCTCTGTCTGCCTGGGCAATTTGGCAGGTGGTGAAGAGACAGATGGCTGCTCTCCAGTGCTCTGTGTCTGAGAGGATGTGGCACTAATTGAAGTTGATGCATTAGCTGCCATCCATCCGACAACGGCTTCAATTTGTTCTTCACGCAGCAGCGGTGTACGGCGCTCTGCGACAAAGCTGCGCATGAATGACTGTTCCCTGGTGAAAGTGGGTGCTGATGAGTCACCGATGCCCGCAGCAGGCACAGAATCCCCACGTCCCCTCCCTGCTCCGCGCCCACGCCCACGCCCACGTGCCTTACTCACTGCCTTCTTCATCTTGGTTGACTGATAAAGATAAGCAGAAAAGTACTAACGGATTTGTGTGCTTATTCCTGAACAACTCCTCCTAACAGGTATAAGAAACACTAATTTTCTAAAGTATGGTCTAGACTTTAATATGAGCTAATGTGGCCTACACAAATGTAAAGTGGTGTCACTGGTGTGTTTGGTGAACTTTATTATTTATTTATTTTTTGGGGGCTGAACTGACAACAGATAGAGCTGCAGTCACACGGAGACCGTGCAGACAGCCGTAAACGGTGCTGCAAGGCCCAAAAACCCTCCTCTACGTTATCCTATGTAGTGTTTTTCCACAAGTTAGCTGGAGACGGGTGGAAAGACACTAATAGGAATTTTTTGAAAAAATGTGCAGCAGCCTGCACTACTTAAAACAAAATGAAAATTGATTTTGCGGTATGACGCAGTGAAGAACCCTGAGCTGGAGACAACCAGGCTATGGCTGCTCACAGACTACAGGGCAAGCTGCAGTCACACGGAGACCGTGCAGACAGCCGTAAACGGCGCTGCAAGGCCCAAAAACCCTCCTCTACGTTATCCTATGTAGTGTTTTTCCACAAATTAGCTGGAGACGGGTGGAAAGACACTAATAGGAATTTTTTGAAAAAATGTGCAGCAGCCTGCACTACTTAAAACAAAATGAAAATTGATTTTGCGGTATGACGCAGTGAAGAACCCTGAGCTGGAGACAACCAGGCTATGGCTGCTCACAGACTACAGGGCGAGCTGCAGTCACACGGAGACCGTGCAGACAGCCGTAAACGGCGCTGCAAGGCCCAAAAACCCTCCTCTACGTTATCCTATGTAGTGTTTTTCCACAAATTAGCTGGAGACGGGTGGAAAGACACTAATAGGATTTTTTTGAAAAAATTAGCAGCAGACTACACTACTTGGAAAAAAAAAAAAAAAGAACAGTATGAGGCAATGAACCACCCTCCCTGAACTGAATACAACCAGCTATGGATGGCCTATGTGGCTGCACTCAGACTAGAGAGTGTGCTGCACTCACACACACACACACTCACATACCTTGCAGATCGCTGTGAAAACAGCGCTACAAGGCAAAAGCAAGGTGAATAGTAGGTGAACACAGTGGTTGCTAAATTAGCCTTTGGAAAGCACAAAGAAGCAAATCGCTATCTCTAAACTGTCCCTCAGTCAGCAAACAGCGTCCTGTCACTAACTGAATTCACAGCAGAGTGATCGCAAAATGGCACCAGCGACTTTTAAACTGCATCATGACATCATTTCAGCAGCCAATCACAGCCATGCCAGTAGTTTCATGCCCTCCATGCTGAACAGGATGTGCCCACACTTGGAATCATTCTCATTGGATGAATTTGTGCAGTTTGAATCTGTGAACTTCCGATTCCGGTATCCGATACGCGGCAAGTATCGGAATCCCGGTATCGGAATTCCGATACCGCAAGTATCGGCCGATACCCGATACTTGCGGTATCGGAATGCTCAACACTAGTCATCACAACAGAGACCCCAATCAGGACAATAAAACATTCTTTATCTAAGAACTGGCCCAACATTTATGGACATAACTGTTTATCACTCATGGTAATTCTGCTTCATGCCACCTGTCTTATCCATGTTTTTATTTATTTATTTATTTTTGTTCTGTGCTATGTTGTGCATAAATATGTGATTCTTCAGAATTTGTATTAGTCTATGCCTGATGAAGAGACCTGAGTAGTCTCGAAAGCTTGCAATTTGTTACCATCTTTTCAGTTAGCCATTAAAAGGTATCAACCACTGAGGACTAGTGTTGAGCATTCCGATACTGCAAATATCGGGTATCGGACGATATTCGCTGTATCGGAATTCCGATACCGAATTCCGATATTTTTGTGATATCGGAATCGGAAGCTTCCAGTGTGTGGTTCCCAGGGTCTGGAGGAGAGGAGACTCTCCTTCAGGCCCTGGGATCCATATTCATGTAAAAAATAAAGAATAAAAAAAAAATATGGATATACTCACCCCTCCGGCGGACCCTGGACCTTACCGGTGTAACCGGCAGCCTCCGTTCCTAAGAATGCAGTGAGTGTAGGACCTGCGATGATGTCGCGGCTTGTGATTGGTCGCATGAGCGGTCACATGATCGGTCACATGACCAATCACAAGCCGCGACGTCATCGAAGGTCCTTCACTCTGCATTTTTAGGAACGGAGGCAGATGCAGCGGTGACAGCCAGGGGCCGTCCGAGGGTGAGTATATCCATATTTTTTATTTTTATTTTTTATTTTTTACATGAATATGGATCCCAGGGCCTGAAGGAGAGTTTCCTCTCCTTCAGACCCTGGGAACCATCCAGGATACCTTCTGATATTTGTGTCCCATTGACTTGTATTGGTATCGGGTATCGGTATCGGCGAGATCCGATATTTTGCCGGTATCGGCCGATCCAATCCGATACCGATACTTTCGAATATCGGAAGGTATCGCTCAACACTACTGAGGACTCTCAATTCTAAACATTTTTCTATCTACTGGCTAACACGGTACCAAGATATATATCTTTCCTATAAGTTAACAATAGTCAAACAATTAAAGCAAAAATAATTACGACCCTGCTCTTCAGAGCTTACAATCTACAATGAGGTGGGGGTGACACAAAGTACAGATGCTTGTTTACAATGATGGTCCAGTCATCTTGAGGAAATGGGGGGTAGATACAGGCTGCATGAGGCTTTTGGATATGATTGAGTTTGATGGCAAATTATGTTCAGAAAAGTAGACAATAGGCTAAATATAAAAGGACTTTGGTTAGGGAACATAATAGACCACCTTAAAAAGATGTATTTTTAGGGAGCACCTAAAATTATTATTATTTATTATTATAGTGCCATTTATTCCATGGTGCTTTACATGTGAGGAGGGGTATACATAATAAAAACAGGTACAATAATCTTGAACAATACAAGTCACAACTGGTACAGGAGGAGAGAGGACCCTGCCCGCGAGGGCTCACAATCTACAAGGATGTGTAAGTTGTGGTTATAGTTCTGATTTCATGGGGGAGAAAGGGTAAGAGGTGAGTTATCAAGGTAGGAGATTGAACTGAGCTGGACAAAGTCCAGATCAGGGGTTTGGTATTACCATCTTTGTGTGTCTCAGAGGTTGAAAGTTGTGAGAGACCACGAGAAGTAATTAAAGATAGAAGGTGGGATGCAGTTGGGGAGGTGGGGCTGTTGAAGTCTCAAAGGATAAGGGTTAGCAATTCTGAGGACACGAAGTTGGCAACAAGACAGAGAAGTGGTCAAGGAAGAAGGTGGGTGAGCCTGGGTCATGGTGTATGATCGCTACTCTGAGGGAGAGGGGATGAAAGACCCTAATGATGTGAACCTCCAAAGAAGAATGGCATCCAAAGGGCCTGTATTTATTTGTTTTTTTAAAAAACAGGATTGTTGGTGGCAGTGAGGAGTGTGGGGTTATCGTGGAGTTAGCAATGATCGTACGGTGGTACATACACATTTTCCATGCGTTGTAATCTGGAGGTGTACATGCTGTATATTCACTCTAAAGGTACCTTCACACTAAGCGACGCTGCAGCGATACAGACAACGATGCCGATCGCTGCAGCGTCGCTGCTTAGTCGTTGTGTGGTCGCTGGAGAGCTGTCTCAAAGACGGCTCTCCAGCGACCAATGATGCCGAAGTCCCCTGGTAACCAGGGTAAACATCGGGTTACTAAGCGCAGGGCCGCGCTTAGTAACCCGATGTTTACCCGGGTTACCATTGTAAAAGTAAAAAAAAAAACACATACTCACATTCCGGTGCCCGGCGTTCGCTTCCCTGCACTCCTCCTGCATCCTGTGTCAGCGCCGAACATCTCCGGCATCTCCCACAGAGCAGAGCGGTGATGTCACTGCTCTGCTTTACGGCCGGCACTTACACAGGATGCAGGAGGAGTGCAGGGAAGCGGACGCCGGGCACCGGAATGTGAGTATGTGTTTTTTTTTTTTACTTTTACAATGGTAACCAGGGTAAACATCGGGTTACTAAGCGCGGCCCTGCGCTTAGTAACCCGATGTTTACCCTGGTTACCAGTGAAGACATCGCTGGATCGGTGTCACACACACCGATTCAGTGATGTCAGCGGGAGATCCAGTGACGAAATAAAGTTCTGGACTTTCAGCAACGACCAGCGATCTCACAGTGGGATCCTGATCGCTGCTGCGTGTCAAACACAACGATATCGCTATCCAGGACGCTGCAACGTCACGGATCGCTATCGTTATCGTTGTAAAGTCACTTAGTGTGAAGGTACCTTTAGTTTTCCAATAACTAATTATTGTGCACAGCATTTTGCCTCCTCGGTTGATTATCACCCAATCATGTAATTGCCTAGACAATAGGGGCCAGCTGAGAGCCGTTCTCTGCAAAGATCATAACAGGGGGGGGGGGGGTTCTGCACAACTCTAAGCCTGTGATCTCTGTGATAGTTGGATGGCCAATCCAATTTGTTGGCCACAGAAATGCAGCCTTTCCACCTTGTGGATACAGACTGTTTCCAAAAGCTGATGGCCGACACAGTCCCACTGTACCAGTTGCCCAGTCGCAATTACTTCTCTAAGAAAGGTATGCTTGCTTTACACCAGCATGTCGCAGACGACATAACTGGTTCCTTGGAAAAATCGATGTGTAACAGGGTGCATTTCAACAGTGACACCTGGACGAGTGTTGTGAATTAGACTTTTTTGGCTCCCTCTTGTGGTCACTAGTGATATGACTCTGGGATTGTCTTTCCTCAGTTTGGCACCCACCTGGGTCGTTAGTCCAGGGGTGTTGCTATATAAACTTCCTGGATTCTCAGTCCAGTGCCTGGCATCGTTGTAATCAGTTCCTTTCTGTTTTGCTCCTGTCTGCTGGTCCTGGATCTTGCAAAATTAAGCTAAGTCTTGCTTCCTTGTTTTTTGGTTATTTGCATTGCTATTATTTTTTGTCCAGCTTGTACTAAATGTGATTCCTGATTCCGCTGGAAGCTCTAGGGGGCTGGTGTTCTCCCCCCGGGCCGTTAGACGGTTCGGGGGTTCTTGAATATCCAGCGTGGAAATTTTGATAGGGTTTTTGCTGACCGTATAAGTCATCTTACTATATTCTGCTATTAGTCAGTGGGCCTCTCTTTGCTAAATATCTAGTTTCATTCTTACGTTTGTCTTTTCTCCTTACCTCACCGTTATTATTTGTTGGGGGCTTGTATCCAACTTTTGGGGTCTTTTCTCTGGAGGCAAGAAAGGTCTATCTTTTCCCTTCTAGGGTTAGTTAGTTCTCTGGCTGGCGCGAGACGTCTAGAACCAACGTAGGCACGTTCCCCGGCTGCTGCTATTTGTGGTGCTAGGATTAGATATATGGTCAGCCCAGTTACCACTGCCCTATGAGCTGGTTTTTTGTGTTTGCAGACTTGGTATGTATTTTTGAGACCCTCTGCCATTGGGGTCATAACAGACGAGCAAGCATGGACAGGAGGGTTTCATTTCACTGACTTGGCACTTGGTGACTCTGGTGGCTGTGAGGGCAGGCAAGGAAGGGACTGCTCCACAAGTCTTGGAATCTCTAACGCTTGCAGGGCGCTTGGGGATGGAGAACTAAACCACTACACACCATAAGAAGGAGAACTAAACTACTAGACAACTTGGCTTGTTAAATAACCTACTAAACAGCTATGGTTGGAGACCGAAACAAATACACACCAGAGCATGGATAACTAAACTAATAGACAACAGGGGTTGGAGAACTAAACTACTAAACATCTTGGGTTGGAGAACTAAACTACTACACACCAGTGGGTGGAGAACAAAAGTAATAGACACCAAGGTGTCACTAGACACCAAGTCTTGGAATCCCCATGGCTTGTGCGACAAACGCCTGTATCTGATAATAATAATCTTTATTGACATAGAGCCAACATATTCTGTATCGCTTTACAATTCAACAGTTAATATACAACAGTCATAGCAAAGTTAACGATAATACAATAATTAATGCAAAGATAATGACGACCCTGCCCGACAAAACTTATAATCTGCAATGAGGTGGGGGAGACAAAGTACAGGTGCTTATTTACAATGATCGTCCAGCCATCTTGAGAAAATGGGGGGGGGGGTAGATATAGGCTGCATGAGCTTTTCACCAGCCAATATTTGTAGCGCTTTTGGGAGCGATGGAGTTTGATGGAGGGTTATGATCAGAGACGTAGAGAATGGACTATGTATAAAAGGACTTTAATTAGGAACTGTGATAGGCCACCCTAAACAAATGTGTTTTAGGGAATGCCTAAAACTATATAATTTGTGGTTTGTCCTAATTTCTTGAGGTATAACATTCCAGATGATTGGCACAACTCATGAGAAGTCTTGGACCCAGGAGTGGTAGGTAGAGATTACTGTGGATGTTAGTCGAAAGTCACTTGCGGAGCCTAACGAGCGGGTAGGCTGATACACTGAAATGAGGGGAGGCGATGTATGGGGGTACCACACTGTGGAGAGCTTTGTAGGTGAGAACAAGCAGTTTAAATTGAATCCTATAATGTATGGGCAGCCAGTGCAATGACTGGCACAGAGCAAAGGCATCTGATTGCGATTAGCTAGATAGATGACCCTGGCTGCTGCATTAAAAGTGGACTGGAGAGGAGAAAGTCAAGTGAGGGGAGGCCCTCTAACACTTTATCCAATGCTTCTGCTTACTCCACTTCCTCTAGGGTCTCCACCTGCACCCTCAACCTAGGGCTCACCAAAATCAGGCAACATTTAAATTATTATGCCTTGGAGATCACAGTCATACAGATCAAGAATTGTGGACAGCTATCAATGTCTGAGCAATGGCTGTCTCCACTGAAACTGGAGCATGGGAAGGTGATTATGGTGTAATCCTTGTGGCAGCCCTACGCCTTGGAAACCTCACACATATGCCTTGCATGGTTCGCATTCTCAACCTGATGGTACAGCAATTCCTCCTCCACTGTCCCAGCCTGGATGCATTGCTGCAGAAACCACTGTCGTTGTGTGCTCACTTACACCATCTCACTTCAGTTGGCATATTTAACCGGTTTATAAGCGATGTGACGATTTCATGGAATTCAACCCAGGACATGTTGCAGCAACTGTGGCAGCAGCACTGAGACCTGGTGCAGTATGACATTTTTCATAGCCTGACCCAACACAGTACGGATGTGGTGCAATTCACACTTGTGACGTGGACACAGATGATGGACCTCTGTATCCTTCTGCACGTTTTCAAAATGGCTACTAAGATGGTTAGCACTGATGATGTTGGCATCAGTATCACTATTCCGGTCATCTACATGCCGGAGCACATTTTGAATAGTCTGCGAGAGGAGGAAGCAGTGAAGGATGCAGAAGGGTTAACAATATCTCTAACTTCTGTCATCTCACAGGTGGTTACCATGGATGGAACAGATAGCAAAGGACATGGAGGAAGAGGTGATGGAAACACAATAGTAAGGAGATGAAGAGGATAATGATTCCCTCTCTGTTGTCCATGGTTGCCAGGAGGGGATGGAGGAAGCAAGCCTGAGTGTTATCCCGCCACCAACACACTATGGACTTGGACCTCGCGAAAGAGACCGACCCATGAGCGCCTTCTTGCAACACTATCTATCATGATTGTTGTCCGTAATATTAGGATTAAAAATAGTACTGACTACTGGGTTGCCAATCTGTTCGATCCACGATACCAAAGTACATTTTGCCAGTTGCTTCCCCTTCTGGAAAGGTGCACAGTCATGCTGCAGTATCAAAACATGCTTGAAGGCAATCTTGACAGTGGTATTCCCAAAGACAACAGTAGGGCACACAATGTGTATTGCAGTGATGTTTCCAACCCTTGAGTCATCAACACAAAAACATTTGCTGCCTTGCAGCGCTGTAGTCCTAGGTTCCAACTCCCCCAAAGACAGCATCTACAAGGAATTTTTATGCTTAACCTGTGTTTGCAAGGGTTTCAAATGAGTATTCATTCTTCTCCCACACTCTGAAACCATACTGATAGGAAATTTAGATTGTGAGGCCCAAAGGGGACAGTGCCCCTAACGTCTGAAAATGTCCACAGATTGCTGTGGAATTATTGGTGCTATATAAGTGAGTAAAAAAATAAATAAATAGAAATTGACACGTTTTCGTGGTATCTGCCCATAATTTTTGGGAAATGTTTTGTCTTCAAGTTGGGTCTCCTTCATTTGTGTTGCCTGAATTTGGCACAGCTCTACCAGACACTGATTAAACTTTAAGCTAGAAATACTGCTCCAAACCCTGTCCAATGCTTAAATGTGGCATGGTTTGAGGACCATGCTATTAGCACAAAGAATTTATATTGTGAAATGTGGACTCCTGGCTGGAGCACAATACCAGCCTAAAATAATTAACCCCTTCATGACCCTGGGTATTTTTGTTTTTTCTTTTTAGTTTTTCGCTCCCCTCCTTCCCAGAGCCATAACTTTTTTATTTTTCTGTCAATATGGCCATGTGAGGGTTAATTTTTCTGTTACGGGTTGTACTTTTGAACGATATCATTGGTTTTGGCATGTTTTGTACTAGAAAATGGGGAAAAAAAATCCAAATGCGGTGAAATTGCAAAAAAAGTGCAATCCCACACTTATTTTTTGTTTGGCTTTTTTGCTAGGTTCACTAAATGCTAACACTGACCTGCCAGTGTTATTATCCAGGTCATTATGAGTTCATAGACACCAAACATGTCTAGGTTATTTTTTATCTAAGTGGTGAAAAAAAAAATTCCAAACTTTGCTAAAAAAGAAAAAAAATTGTGCCATTTTCCGATACCCATAGCGTCTACAATTTTTGTGATATGGGGTCAGTTGGGGGCTTATTTTTTGTGTGCTGAGCTGATGTTTTTAATGTTACCATTTTGGTGCAGATACGTTCTTTTGATCGCCTGTTATTGCATTTTAATGCAATGTCGCGGCGTCCAAAAAAATGTAATTCTGGAGTTTAAATTTTTTTTCTCGCTACACGTTTTAGCAATCAGGTTAATCCTTTTTTATTGATAGATCGGAAAATTCTGAACGCGGTGATACCAAATATGTGTATATTTTTTTTCATTGTTTTATTTTGAATGGGGCGAAAGGGGGGCGATTTAAACTTTTATTTATATATATATTTTTATATTATTTTCAACATATTTTTTACTTTTGCCATGCTTCAATAGCCTCCATGGGAGGCTAGAAGATGGCACAACTCGATTGTCTCTGCTACATAGAGGTAACATAACATAGTAACATAGATCACCTCTATGCAGCAGAATTACAGCATTGCTATGAGCGCCGACCATAGGGTGGCGCTCATAGCAATCTGGCAACAACAGCCATAGAGGTCTCCAGGAGACCTCTGGTTGTCATGTCGACGCCACGCGAGTCTCTAAGATCAAAACCTGGAACTATATTTCTATGCAGCTGCACACTCCAGTCCCAAATGCCGGCGGCAGTGCCGGGTATTGATGTGAGACTCTCGCGAGTTTCTCGCATTGCACACGCAAGTGTGACACCGGCCTAACTGTTAGCCTGTTTAACTGTATTTCAATTGTTTCCTCCCTGCGAGGACGTTATTTCTGTATAGACAAAGTGAATAATTGTTTAACCCTTGCTCTGTGCGTCTCTGTGTTACATTGCCAAGACGCACTATGGCAGTTCTTTCAGCACTTTTCCCCCATTAAAGTGAATGGGAGGAAAACACAAGTAAAACACTGCAAAAATGCATGTATTGTGCGCATCCTTTGATTTGTCACCACTATGGTTTTTGATGTAGAAATAAACGCTGCAAAAATGCAATGTGTGAACATGCTGTACGAAGGCTCCACTGTACTTCTCATTATGTATGGAGTGTCCAATTGTGTAGCTCCAATGCAGACCTCTCATAGCAAAGATGACAGAGCAGCGACATTCAATGCTGCAGATATCATTCTGAAAAAGCTGCATTGAAGCCGCACAATTCACCCATTGCATTTCAAAGTTTACATCCGTAACCTAAATTTACATGCTGCTGATTAGGGTTGAGCGAAACGGATCGTTCATTTTCATAAGTCGCCGACTTTTGGCAAAGTCGGCGTCTCATGAAACCGACCCGATCCCTGTGTGGGGTCTGCCATGCGGTACGCGACTTTCGCGCCAAAGTCGCGTTTCAATGACGCTAAAAGCACCATTTCTCAGCCAATGAAGGTGGACGCAGAGTGTGGGCAGCGTGATGACATAGATCTCAGTCCCCACCATCTTAGAGAAGGGCATTGCAGTGATTGGCTTGCTTTCTGCCGCGTCACAGGGGCTATAAAGGGGCGTTCCCGCCGACCGCCATCTTACTGCTGCTGATCTGAGCGTAGGGAGAAGTTGCTGCCGCTTCTTCAGAAGCAGGGATAGTGATAGGCAGGGTACATAAAGCCACAAACCGCTTGTGCTGTAGTGATTTCCACTGTCCAACACCACCTTTTGTTTGCAGGGACAGTGGAAGCTACATTTTTTTTTCCTCAGCGCTGTAGCTCATTGGGCTGCCCTAGAAGGCTCCCTGATAGCTGCGTTGCTTTGTGTGTACGCCGCTGTGCAAACCAACTGCTTTTTTCAAAGCACAAATCCTGTTGTTCCTTCCTTTCTGCACAGCTATCTTGTGTGTTTGTCCCCACTTTTGTGTGCAGCAGTCCTTTTTATAGCTGCCTGCCATACTTTCCTGAGATTACTGCAGGGAGATAAAGATTGGCAAGTCTGCCTCCGTGCCATTGCTGTGTGTGACATCTGTCTCTCATTGTGTGCCACCGAAAACCACTGTGCAATACTGGGCTTTTTTTTTTTCTAAATTCTCCCTTTTAAAAAAAAAATAATTAGTGGGAGATAAAGATTGGCAAGTCTGCCGCTGTGCCAGTCCTGTGTGTGGCATCAGTCTCTCATTGTGTGCCACCGAAAACCACTGTGTAATACTGGGCTTTTTTTTTTTTTTTTTTTCTAAATTCTCCCTTTTAAAAAAAAATAATTAGTGGGAGACAAAGATTGGCAAGTCTGCTGCTGTGCCAGTCCTGTGTGTGGCATCTGTCTCTCATTGTGTGCCACCGAAAACCACTGTGTAATACTGGGCTTTTTTTTTTTTTCTAAATTCTCCCTTTAAAAAAAAAATAATAATTAGTGGAAGATAAAGATTGGCAAGTCTGCCGCTGTGCCAGTCCTGTGTGTGGCATCTGTCTCTCATTGTGTGCCACCAAAAACCACTGTGTAATACTGGGCTTTTTTTTTTTTTTTTCTAAATTCTCCCTTTAAAAAAAAAAATAATTGGTGGGAGATAAAGATTGGCAAGTCTGCCGCTGTGCCAGTCCTGTGTGTGGCATCTGTCTCTCATTGTGTGCCACCGAAAACCACTGTGTAATACTGAGCTTTTTTTTTTTCTAAATTCTCCCTTTAAAAAAAATAATAATTAGTGGGAGATAAAGATTGGCAAGTCTGCCGCTGTGCCAGTCCTGTGTGTGGCATCTGTCTCTCATTGTGTGCCACCAAAAACCCCTGTGTAATACTGGGCCATTTTTTTTTTGGGGGGGGTAAATTCTCCCTGTAAAAAAAAAATAATTAGTGGGAGATAAAGATTGGCAAGTCTGCCTCTGTGCCATTGCTGTGTGTGGCATCTGTCTCTCATTGTGTGCCACCGAAAACCACTGTGTAATACTGGGCCTTTTTTTGGGGGGGGGTAAATTCTCCCTGTAAAAAAAAAATAATTAGTGGGAGATAAAGATTGGCAAGTCTGCCTCTGTGCCATTGCTGTGTGTGGCATCTGTCTCTCATTGTGTGCCACCGAAAACCACTGTGTAATACTTGGCCATTTTTTTTTCTAAATTCTCCCTTTAAAAAAAAAAAATTAGTGGGAGATAAAGATTGGCAAGTCTGCCTCTGTGCCAGTCCTGTGTGTGGCATCTGTCTCTCATTGTGTGCCACCGAAAACCTAGTGTGTAATATTGTTTTTTTTTTGGTTTTTTTTACATTCTCCCATAAAAAAAAAAATAGTGGGAGATTAAGATTGGCATTTCTGCTTGAGTGCTGGTCCTGTGTGTGCCATCTGTCTCAAATTATTGGGGAACAGAAAACCTAGTGTGTAACATTGGGCCTGATTTTCCTTTCAGTGTCAGGCACCTATAAAGGTATATATAAATCCTACAGAAGTTTGAGTTCACCTTATAAGTTGTTTTACAGTAACAAATACCGTTACTTTGGTTACGTTTTGCAAACAATGAGGAAGTCTAGTGGAAGAGGTCGTGTGTTATGATTTTCCCAATGGCATGGAAATCAAAATAACAACGGACTAGCTCACGGGTGATGGGAACTAAAGTGACCGTGACCTGAACCTGACACGACACTGGAAGTAGCCGGGGAGTGTTTCCTACGATGCCCTAGACACCACGCGCCAGCCGGAGATCTAACTACCCCTATCAGAGGAATATACAGGCCTGCCTTACCTCTAGAGATGAACCCCAAAAGGAGATAGCAGCCCCCCACAGATATTGACGGTGAGTCAAGAGGAAAAGACATACGTAGGATGAACAGCAGATTTAGCACAGTGAGGTCCGCTTACTAGATAGCAGAAGTACAGGAAAGAGTCACTTCACGGTCAACTTCAAAACACTACTCAAAAACACCATCCTGAAATTACTTTAAAACTCCAGTGACAACTCATGCCACTGGAGTGGCAATTCCAGTCCACGAGAGCTTCCAGCTACAGAGAGTCACATTGCAAATAGCTGGACAAAAATAGAATAAACTAGAAACAAAATTCAACTTAGCTGAACAGGATCTTGAGGCAGGAGAATGCAACAGAATGCTACTGATACATTGTTGGCCGGCATCAGACCAGCAGCCAAGCAGCCTTAAATAGGAAACTCCCCTAATGGGTGTCAACAGGTGATCAAGGATAGAAGAAGGCAAATAAGTGGCACTACCATAAAACACCACCGGGGGAGTCCACAAACAGAATTCACAACAGTACCCCCCCCTTAAGGAGGGGGCACCGAACCCTCACCAGAACCACCAGGGCGATCTGGATGAGCACTATGAAATGCACAAACCAAATCAGGAGCATGAACATCAGATGCTGTCACCCAAGAATTATCCTCCTGACCATAGCCTTTCCACTTAACCAGATACTGAAGTTTCCGTCTGGAAACACGGGAGTCCAAGATCTTTTCCACCACATACTCCAACTCACCCTCAACCAGCACAGGAGCAGGAGGATCAGCAGACGGAACAACCGGCACCTCATACCTCCGCAACAATGACCGATGAAAAACATTATGAATAGTAAAAGATGCTGGGAGGTCCAAACGAAAGGACACAGGATTGAGAACCTCCAGAATCCTATAAGGGCCGATAAACCGAGGCTTAAACTTAGGAGACGAGACCTTCATAGGAACAAATCGAGAAGACAACCAAACCAGGTCCCCAACACAAAGACGAGGACCGACACGCCGATGACGATTAGTGAACTGTTGAGTCTTCTCCTGGGACAACTTCAGATTGTCCACAACCTGTCCCCAAATCTGATGCATTCTATCAACCACAGCATCTACTCCAGGACAATCCGAATGTTATGACCCCAATGGCGAGGGTCTCAGAGGAACGTGGAAGTCTGCAGAATACAAAAATCCAGCTCATAGGGCAGTGGTAACTGGGTTGACCATATATCTACTCCTAACGCCAACACTAGAAGTAGCCGGGGATCATTCCTATGTTGATTCTAGATGACACGCTCCAGCCGGAGAATCTAGCTACCCCTAGTAGAGGAAAACAAAGACCTTTCTTGCCTCCAGAGAAGGGGACCCCAAAGCTGGATAGAAGCCCCCCACAAATAATGACGGTGAGGTAAGAGGAAATGACAAACACAGAAATGAACCAGGTTTAGCACAGAGAGGCCCGCTTACTGATAGCAGAATAAAGAAAGGTAACTTATATGGTCAACAAAAACCCTATCAAAATCCACACTGGAAATTCAAGAACCCCCGAACCGTCTAACGGTCCGGGGGGAGAACACCAGCCCCCTAGAGCTTCCAGCAAAGGTCAGGATATAGATTTGGAACAAGCTGGACAAAAATACAAAACCAAAACAAATAGCAAAAAGCAAAAGGCAGACTTAGCTGATATAACTGGAACCAGGATCAGTAGACAAGAGCACAGCAGACTAGCTCTGATAACTACGTTGCCAGGCATTGAACTGAAGGTCCAGGGAGCTTATATAGCAACACCCCTAACTAACGACCCAGGTGCGGATAAAAGGAATGACAGAAAAACCAGAGTCAAAAAACTAGTAACCACTAGAGGGAGCAAAAAGCAAATTCACAACAGTACCCCCCCCTTAGTGAGGGGTCACCGAACCCTCACCACGACCACCAGGGCGATCAGGATGAGCGGCATGAAAGGCACGAACTAAATCGGCCGCATGAACATCAGAGGCGACCACCCAGGAATTATCCTCCTGACCATAGCCCTTCCACTTGACCAGGTACTGAAGCCTCC